>NC_133433.1:14180000-14537500 GCF_011762505.2 Arvicanthis niloticus | reverse complement strand
CCTTAGGTCCCCCTGGAGAACATCTTCACACAGGACAACAGCTTCACTGATAAACCGAAGACTCAACAGTCTGAAGGCTAATCAGGAGGTCTACTGTAGCCAAGGCAACAGATCAGCAGATCTGCCTGTCCGAAGAGCCTCCAGTTGTAAGGCCTCACAAGTAGTCTAGTACAGCCAGGGCCACAGGCCTACCAGGAGACCTGAAGCAACCCAGGGACAAAAAAGGCAGACTCCAGTCTCACCCAGACAAAAAAACTCCAGGGATATCCAGATAACAAGAGGCAAGCACAGACTATGAGGAACAGAAGCCAATATACATTGGCATCATTAGAACCCAGTTCTCCCACCACAGCAAGCCCTGAATACATCAACAAGCCTGAAAACCAGGAGTCTGCCCTAAAATACTATCTCATAAAGATAATAGAGTCCTTTAAGGAGGATATCAATAAATCACGGAAAGAAAGCCAGGAAAACACAGGTAAACAGGTAAAGGAATTGAATACAGTGATCCTAGACCTCAAAGTGAAAGTAGAAACAATAAAGAAAACACAAATGCAGGTAAACTTGAAAATGGAAAATCTAGGAAAGAGGTCAGGAAGTACAGATGTAAGTATCACGAACAGAATAAAAGAGATAAAAGACAGAATCTCAGGTGTAGAAGATACTTTAGAAGAGACTGACACAACTGTCAAAGAAAAGTCAAAACATAAAAAAACTCCTAACCCAAAGCTCCTGTATCCAGGAAATACAGAACACAATAAAAAGTCTAAACTAAGAATATTTGGAATATAAGAGAGCAAAGATACCTCAAAGGACCTGAAAATGTCTTCAACAAAATCAGAGAAGAAAAATTCCCCAACCTAGAGAAAGAGATTGCCAAAAAGAAACATATAGAACAACAAATAAGTGAGACCAGAAAAGAAATTTTTTTATCACATAATAATCAAAACACTAAATGCACAGAACAAAGAAAGAATATTAAAAGCTGCAAAAGAAAAAGGCCAAGTAACATACAAAGATAGACCTATCAGAATTACATCAGACTTCTCAACAGAGACAAGGAAAGCCAGAAGAGCCTGGACAGAGGTCATGTAAACTCTAAAAGAACACAAATGCTAGCCCAGGCTACTATACCCAGCAAAACTCTCAATCAACATAGATGGAGAAAACAAAATGTTCAAGGACAAAACCAAATTCAAATAGTATCTACCAATCCAGCCCTACAACTTATCCTTGAAGGAAAACTCCAACACAAGGAAGGTATCTGCCCAAAAGAAAGGACAAGATATTAAACATCTCACAACAAAACCAAAAGGAGGGTACCAGAAGCACATAAAGTCATCTATAAAAACAAACATGTCAGGAACCAACAGTCATCTGTGTTTCATATCTGTCAATATTAATGGACTCAACTTATCTATAAAAAGACATAAACTAACAGACTGGATATGCAAATAAGATCTAGCATAAACTGTATACAAGAAACATACCTCAATAACAAAGACAAACACTATCTCAGAGTAAAAGAATGGAAAAAAGTCTTCCAAGCAAATGGTCCCAGGAAACAAGCTGGAGTTGCCATCTTAATATCCAATAGTTTCAACCAAAAGGTATGAAGCATGATGAAAAAGGACACTTCATACCCATCAATGGGAAAATCCACCCTTAGAAAGTCTCAATCCTGAATATATATGCCCCAAATTCAAGAGCACCCACATTCATAAAAGAAACTTTACTAAAGCTCAAAATACAAATTGAACCAAACACAATAGTAGTGGGAGACTTCAATATCCCATTCAAACCAATGGACAGGTCACTGAAACAGAAACTAAACAGAGACACGTTGAAACTAATAGAAGTTATGAATCAAATGGATTTAACAGATGTCTACAGAACATTTTACCTGAAAACAGACAAATATATCTAATATATCTTCTTTTTAGCACCTCATGGTACCTTCTTCAAAATTGATCATATAATTTGTCACAAAAAAGCCTCAACAGATACACAAAGATTAAAATAATCTCATGTATTCTGTCAGATCACCATGGCCTAAGGCTGATCTTCAATGACAGCAAAAAGAACAGAAACCTCACATACACATGGAAACTGAACAACTCTCTACTCGATTATAACTTGGTCAGGGAAAATTTTTTTTTAAAAAGATTAAATACTACCTGAAATTTAATAAAAATGTCAACACATCATACCCAAACTTATGGAACACAATGAAAACATGTCTAGGAAGAAAATCCATAACACTAAGAGTCCCGGTAAAGAAACTGGAAAAATCTTACACTAGCAACTTAACAGCACATCTGAGAGCTCTAGAACAAAAGGAAGCAAACACAACCAAGAGGAGTAGACAGTAGAAAATGCTCAAATTCAGGGTGAAATCAACCAAATAGAAACAAAGAAAACAATACAAAGAATCAACAAACCCCAAAGCTGGTATTTTGAGAGATTAAACCAGATAGATAAACCCCTAGCCAAACTAACCAAAGGGCCAAGATGCAGTAACCAAATTAACAAAATCAGAAATAAAAAGGGAGACATGACAACAAAAATGGAGGAAACTCAAAAAAAAAAAAAAATCATCAGATCCTACTTCCAAAGCCTATACTCAACAAAACTGGAAAATCTAGATGGAATAAATGGTTTTCTATACAGATACCACATACCAAAGTTAAACCAAGAGCAGGTAAACTATCTAAAAGGCCCCTATCCCATAAGTAAATAGAAGAATTCATTAAAAACCAACCAACCAAGAAAAGCTGAGGGCCAGATGGATTTAGTGCAGAATTCTACCACACCTTTAAAGAAGACCTGATTCCAATATTTCTCAAACTTTTCCATAAAAATAGAAACAGAAGGAACACTGCCTAATTCATTATGTGAAGACACAATTACTCTGATACTTAAACAAAACAAGGAGCATACAAAAAAATAACTTCAGACCAATCACGCTTATGAATAGCAATGTGAAAATACACAATAATATTTTTGTACACCAAATCCAAGTACACATCAAAACCATAATTCATCACACTCAAGTAGGCTTCATCCCAGAGATGCAAGGTTGGTTCAATATACTAAAATTCAAGGCCCATACCTAAACATTATAAAGGCAATGTACTGCAAACCAACATCTAAAATCATATTAAATGGAAAGATACTTGAAGCAATCCCACTAAAATTGGGGACATTAAAAAGATGCCCACTCTCCCTATCTCTATTCATTATAGTACTTGAAGTGCTAGCTAGAACAGTAAGACAACAAAAAGACACCAAAGAGATACAAATTACAAAAAAAGAAATAAACATATCACTATTTTCGGATGATATGATAGCATACAAAAGTGACCCCAAAAATTCTACCAGAGGACTTCCCCAGCTGATAAACAACTTCAGCAAAGTGGCCAGATATAAAATTAACTCAAATAAAACAGTGGCCTTCTTTTATACAAATGATAAACAGGCTGAGAAAGAAGTTAGAGAAATGACAATAGCCACAAATAACATAAAGTATCTTGGGATAACTCCAACCAAACTAGTGAAAGACCTGTATAACAACAACTTCAAGTTTGTCTAGAAAGAAATTGAAGAAAACCCCAGAAGATGGAAAGATCATCATGCTCATGGATTGGTAGAATAAATATAGTAAAAATGGCCAACCTACCAAAGGAAATCTACAGATTCAATGCAATCACCATCAAAATCCCAACAATTCTTCAAAGACATGGAAAGAACAATTCTCAAATGCATCTGAATATCAAAAACAAAACAAAACAGAACAACAACAACAACAACAACAACAACAACAACAACAACAAAACAACCAAAATCAGGATAGCAAAACCAATTCTTAACACTAAAAAAAAGTCTGGGGGAAATCACCATCCCTGGCCTCAAGCTTTTCTCCATAGCAATAGTGATAAAAACTGCATGGTATTGGTACAAACACAGACATATTGATCAGCAGAATAGAATTGAAAAGCCAGAAATAAAACCACACACTTAGGGACATTTGAGCTTTGACAGAGATGTCAAAAATATACAATAGAAAAAAGAAAGTATCGTCAACAGATGGTGCCAGTCCAACTGGCTGTCTGTATGTAGAAAAATAAAAATAAGCTCATATTTGTCACCATGCACAAAGCTCAAGTCCAAGTGGATCAAGGACTTCAACATAAAAGGAGATACACTGAATCTAATAGAAGAGAAAGTGTGACAGAGCCTTGGACTCATTGGCACAGGGGGAAATTTTCTAAACAGAACTTCAATGGCTTATGCTCTAAGATCAGGAATTGATAAATGGAACCTCATGAAACTGGAAACCTTCTGTAAGGCAAAGAATATAGTCAATAACTCAAATCGGCAACCTATAGATTGGGCAAAATTTTCACTAATCCCACATTTGATAGAGGGCTAATATCCAAAATATATAAAGAACTCAAGAAACTAACCACCAAAAAAACCAAACAACCCAATCAAAAACTGGGGTATAGAAGTAAACAGAAAATTCACAACAGAAGAATCTCGAACGGCTGAGAAACACCTAAACAAATGTTAAAGTTCCTAAGTGATCAGAGAAATGCAAATCAAAGCAACCCTGAGAGTCCTGTTTTATTTTTCTACATACAGATAGCCAGTTGGACCAGCACCATTTGTTGAAGATACCAATCAGAATGACTAAGATCAAAACCTGAGGTGTCAATACATGTTGGCAAGAATGTGGAGAAAGGAGAACACTGCTCCAATGCTGGTGGGAGTGAAAAGTGGTACAACTACTCTGGAAATCAATCTTGAGGTTCCTCAGAAAATTGAAAATAGATCTACCTGAAGACCCAGAAATACCACTTTTAGGAATATATCCAAAATACACCCCACCATGCCACAAGTGCACATGTTCTACTATGTTCATAGTGGCCTTATTTCTGATTGCCAGAAGCTGGAAACAACCCAGATGTCCCATGACACAAGAGGCATTCTTTTCAGAATGACTTAAGACAGGCTCAGTCTTGTTTGTGCAATAAAAAACGGGGAGATATGGAGAGCTTTCGGGGCTGCCTGGCAAGAATCTGAAATTGGTCAAGGAAATGGGCTGCAGGCAGGAATCTTGCTTTAGGCTAGAACAAAGAAATAATTTCAGGCAGGAATCTAAATCTTAGGCTAGAACAAAAAAGTAGGCTTCAGGAATAAAAGTGACTTTGGGCTAGGACAGGGAAGTAGGCTCAGATATTTTGGTCATCCTTATAAGCCCTTAGAAATAGTGATCACGGGAGTGATCATGGGACTCTGTTTACTGCATTACTTGTTCTTTGACTATTTGTGTTTATTGTCTTGCTTGTTTCTTGACTATTCACATCTATTGTATTTCTAGTTCCTCAAACTAGAACTGACCTTAAAACTTGCATGTAATTAAAATGGTATAAAAGCAATTAGAAGGAGGAGGAATGGGATAGGGAGTTTATGAGGGAGGGGGGATGGGGAAAGCAGATAACATCAGAAATGTAAATAAATATAATATCCAATAAAAAGAAGAAGAACAATGGATACAGAAAATGTGGTTCATTTACACAATGAAATACTAATCTGCTATTATGAGTTTTTCAGGCAAATGGATGAAACTAGAAAATATTATTCTAAGTGAGGTAACTCAGACCCAAAAGGACATGCATTGCATGTACTCACTAATAAGTGGGTAGTAGCAAAAATAAAAGTACAGAATACCCAAGATGTAATCCACAGAACTCAAAAAGTTCAACAAGCTGAAGGGCCCAAGTACAGACACCTCAGACCACTAGGGAGGGAGAACAAAGCATTCACAACTTAGGAGTTTTGGAGGGAAGGACTGAGGAGGGAAAGTTGAATCTAATCTGGTATTGGGTGAAGGTTAAGGACTGAAGCCCTGAGGGTCAGCAGAAACAATGGAAAAGGGCAACCTCAAGAGGTAAGAGATGGGAGGACCCTCCAGAATGCACCAGAGACCTGTGAGGTTGGAGACTCTCAGGACTGAAAGGGAGGGACCTTAGATGAAATGCCTGTCAGTAGGGAGAGGGAACTTATAGAGATCACTACCAGTAAGAAGACAGGTCATCAAGTGAGGGAAAAGGTTGCCACCCCACAGTCAAACCTCTGACCCATAATTGTTCCTGTTTGAAAGAAATACAGCAATGGAAATGGAGAGGTGCCTGAGGAAAAGAAGGTCCAGCTACAGGCCCAAAGTGGGATTCCACTCAAGGGGAGGCCCCATGGCCTGACATTTCTACTGAGGCTATAGAGTGCAAAAAAAAAAAAAAAAAAAAAAAGGGACCTATCATGAGTGCCTCCAGAAGACCCAATAAGCAGCTGAAAGAGTCAGATGGAGATATTTGCATCCAACCAATGGACAGAAGCTGCTGACTCCTGTGGTTGAATTAGGGAAAGGCTGAAAGAACACCAACCAATTGCTTTGATTGCCTGTAACATTTCACTTTTAGTCTCTTTGTGTCAAAATTTCATAATAAAATGCTATTTCTTATAGTAAACAAGATCTACCAAACTGAAAATCTATTTTTTTTCTAGAATAATAAGGTGCAATGAATATTTGTTGCTAGGAAAATACATAGGCTTTTGGGCTTGGGGATAATGTCTCCATGTCATTCTTAAATTCTTTCTTGGTTCTATGTCTCCATAATTTACTGCAACATATGGCTCCACAGTGATAGATCATTCAGTAGCTGTGTAGTTTTCTGTCAAAGTACTGCATGAAGACAACAAAATGAGAGCCCTTTTGACTGTGTGTTGAGTGAAGTGTTTTAGAGAAAAGATAAGATGTAGCTGCCAGAAAACTGTCAGTTCATTGTATTAATCTTTTCCTAAATGGTACTCAACTGGTGTGAGTATCCCTGGTACGAAATACCTACTATGGGACCCAAGAAGAGGAAGAAAAGGTGGATAGCAGAGGCTCTGAAGCTCTTATAACGCTTCTGTTGTTCACTACTCCATTTTGAAATCTGCTCCTGTGTGCTGTTGTGTGTGTGAAGCTGACAGGATTCACACTGTGAGCACCAAACTCTTCTGGGGTTGTCATTAAAATGTGTATGGAACTTACATATTTCAACAAATGACTGTAATCTATCCACCTTTATAAACCAGTTCAAAATATTATTCTATTTTTGAGACAGAGAAAGGGATTTTCAATTTACTATTTTTGGGTCACATGGCTGAGCAAATTAATGAGGCCTCAACAATTCATTGGTCATAGTGGCTCTATAAGGAAAACTGTATTAAGGAAGACACTATTAAGCCCCAGCCATATTCAATCAGGAGATTTTCCCATTTAGCTGAGATTCACATTCAAAGCCAATTTAATAATCTAAGTATAGATTACCATAAAACATCCACTGTGCACATTTTCAGAGCATCAATTTTTCTTTTATATTTAGAAATTCATGAATTATCACTGCTGATTGGTTATCACATTAAAGATGCTTAGTTTCTTCTTTCAAGCAATTTCAGTCTGAACAATTTAGATGTACCAAAGTGGTATAGTAGGAACATCAATAAATTTTCCAGAAGCCAGAAATGTATAAGTAAGTGTTCAGCTGATGTAGCTATTAGATACTCTTGGGATGTTCAGCCAGCAACTGACCAATGCAGATGTGGATATTTGAAGCCAACCATCAGACTGAGCTCTGGGGACCCTGGTGAAGAAGCTGGCAGAAGGATTGGAGGAGCAGAGGGGGATTGCAACACTATAGGAAGAACAACATCAGCTGGCCTGACCTCCAAGTGCTCCCAGGGACTAGAGCACCAACCAAGGAGTGTACAGGGAAGAATCCATGGCTTCAGATACATATGTAGAAGAGGATATTCTTGCCTGACATCAATGAGAGTGGAAGCCCTTGGTCCTGTGGAGTTTTGATGTCCCAGAGTAGGAGATGTTGGGGTGGTGGGGTGGGAAAGGATGGGTAGGTTGGTGGGGGAGAGCAACCTCAGAGAGGCAAAGGGGAGGGAGGAGAGGGCAGATGAGAGATGGGGGGTTGTGGAGGAGTAACTGGGATGTGGGATATTATTTGAGATGGAAACGAATGGAATTATTAATAAAAATATTAAAAAGGAAAAGAAAAAATGAGTTTTCATATAGGGCAAGGAAATGCAGTTGGAAATATTAACTTGTATTTTTAAATAAAATTAATGCTGTCTTATGTAAGTGCATGAGTAAATGCTTTGAATACGGAACACACTCTTCACCACCACCACAAACATACAACTATAGAAAGAGAAAAGTAAATTCATGAACTTTATGTTTTATTTTTCAGTGATCTCCAGTACAATTGTATCTACTTCTATATTGTTCAGAGATGTTATGCAAGAGTTATGGAGAGTGACATTCCTGAAGTCTGGATTCACTAACATGCAAACTGTAGCAAGTTGCTTCATCATGGTCCTGATCTTTATCTATAAAAATGGAGCTCAGCTTATTCCACTGCTGTACTGTTGAATTTTGGATAATGTCCATACAGAATCTCTACAGAAAACCATGGTAAGATACATTTACTTGCTTCCACTTAATATAAACTCATTTACCATAAATGGAGCACTTCAAATCCTGTTCTTAGAGACTAATGTATTTAATATTTATGGCCCTTAACATGAAGTATTCATGAGATCTTTAGAAAAATGAAGACAAATCAGTCTTCAAATTGGATGCAGCCAGGTATGGTTTAGGTTGCTCAGCTCTAAAGCCTGGGAACATCCCACAGTGCAGAGTCATGACTGAGAATGTAAGTCAGATTGAATTATTTATTTATTTATTTATTTATTTATTTATTTATTTATAGACAGTATGTACCCCAGACTGTCTCATGATCTCTGGTCTACATTTTCCAACTTCTACAGTTGTTCATTGCAGAGCTAGGCCAAATATTTTAAACAAAGATCCACTATAAAAGAGACTTATTTGTATTCGATAGAGGAAAAACTTATTTTAAAATACCAAATGGATCTCATTGTGTGACCACTTCAGAAGTATTAAAGTTATCTCTGGTATTATGTTATCACAAATGTCATGAGGTCTTATTTCATGTATCGAATGCAAAATGATGTTTAAAATAAGTATAATGAATTAGTTTTGCAACATTCTTGCAGAATTGTCAGGGCATAGCCAATGACTCAATGGGTATGACAATTACTTAAAAATGGTGGAAAATAACAGAAAAAATAGAATTAAATTATCATGGAAGGTAATATTCAAATCTATTCTCCAATGACTTGTGTCCATTAGGTTACAGGCTGTTTTCTTATGGGTGCTTATTACTCTGAGCCAAGGGGTAGTAGTATAACAATTGGTCAGTTGTAGAGCCTGCTGCCTGAGTTTTATCTTGACTTCAATAGGTAGTGACTTGGTTCTGTGGGGCAAATCCCTTGGCTTCTCTTTTCTTTACTTTTAATTTCTCATGTGTATATTGAAGATGATTAAATGCATGGTGTTATGCAGATAAATAAATTATTAGATGAAAAATAATTTGAATATTCTAGAGGGTCCCCCTACCTACTACCTCCTGAGGTTGCCTGTTTCAATTCTTTCTGCTGGCCCTCAGGGATTCAGTATTGTTCACTGCCTTCAATACCTGATCATGTACCCCTCTTTTCCTCCCTGTCATCTTTTGCATTCAGGTTCCTCCCACAATCCTCCCTGACCCCCGGGTTGCTTTCTTCTCCCTCCCTAGTGGGACTAAGGCATCCTCAATTGAGCCCTTCAGCTTGTTACTTTCTTTAGTTCTGTAGATTGTATTCTCAGAATTCTGCACACTTTTGGCTAATATCCACTTATTAGTGAGTATATGCTGTGCATATCCTTTTGGGAGGAAGAGGGAGACCCAGGAGGAAGACCAACACTCTCAAATAACCTGGACCCCTGGGATCTCTCAGACACTGAACCAGCAACCAGGCAGCATATACCAGCTGATATAAGGCCCCTAACACATATATAGCAGAGAACTGTCAGGTCTGGTCTCAGTCAGAAAAGATCCAGGAGAGATTTGGGTCCCCAGGGAGTAGGGATATCTGGGGTGATGAAGTGGAACATCCTAATGAAGACTGGGTGGGGTGGGGCTGGGAGGAGGTGTGTGACATGGAACAGTCAGAGATGTGGACCAGGATGGGGATAAAAGTCCGGACTGTAAAATAGATTAAATAATAAAAAAACACATAATTGAAATAGTATCTAACCTACAGAAACAGTGTAAAACAATTTTTAAACTTGTACCTTTTCTTCTGTAAGCTTTTTTTTTTTTTTAAATGAGATTCAGAAAGAGTTACCTTTCTATCCACTGTTTTCTTTCTCCATTTTTTTTTTAAATTTCTTAGTTTACTGTGGCTGGCCTTTTTATTTGTTGTTATTTTTAATTATTCTTCATAAGGTTACCAATTGACTTCTAATTGTAAATATGAATAAAATAATTCCTAAAGTTTCATTATTCAAACCCTCCTTAGTATTTGTAATAGTGGTTTAGACCTTGTGGTTGAAATTTTATGTTTTACTTTGAAAACTATAAATATACAATGTGGGTTTGAGAATGTTGTACAATTGAATGAGAACCTTAGTACATAATTTTGAGCTGTGTGGAGGTCAAAAACGTTGTAGTATTCGGTACTAAAATCCTATGTATTAATGTTACAACTGACATTGCATTATATATATTTGTATATAACATATTTTAGATGGCTTTGACCAGGTTGCCAAGATTGTCTCTCAGCAGAAATTCTGTTGCCTCAGGTTCCTTGGAAATGGAATTAGAAGCATCACCATCCCTCGCCATTTGACCTATTTTTACAGTTTTATAATTTTTATCTTCTCAAAACTTGCACTAAGGTCATAGTAGATAGCACATATATTCCAGTGACTTGTAATTTTTGACCTCATCCATTCTGGAAATAAAAACTTATAGAGATAGATACTGATACAATATTGCAGGTATCAGCATTGATAGCAGAATAGTAAATAGAATGCTATGAATTTTAGAAAAGAGGAATTCTTTTTAAAGGAATACAATACAGGATACAGTGTTTAATATGTTTTTCAAATCAATAGCATTCTCAGCAGCAGGAGCGAATTCCAGTATAAACCATATCTTTGATGGTAATCCTATAGCAATGCATTTTTAGCAATATAATTGAGGTTACACATTCATCTACTGCTTCATGTGTCAGAGAGAGTGTTAGTTCATGTGCACAGATGGGGAGTGTACATGAGGTTGATTTTGCTTTGAACCAAAAACTGCTATAAAAGTTGAAGTTTATTAAAAACCAATAATGGCATTAGAGGGGAACTTGATTGGGGAGTATTATTAAAGCAGGTGACAACTGCACTAAGTTTAAATGTGATTGAAGACAATGCCAGGGAAACAAAAGATAAAGAGATCTCAGGTGGACAGTGCAGACTATAACAATAGGAAGGAAATATGTCTGAAAGTTTGACACAGCTAAAATATCACTTGCTATTATAGTTCATGTAATTACTAAATAACTGGATTCCTTCAGTCAGGTAGCATATTTGGTTATTTTTATGCAAATATAGTCATAAATACCAAGATAGTGTTAACTTGTTTTGATTGAAGGACTTAGTGAGAAAGAAAACTCTGCTTCGGATCTGTTCAGAGACAAGACAGTTTGCATTCACACAGCTGCCTTTGAGCATTGAGGACTGTGACAAAATAGTGTACAATTCATTGAAAGAGACATTGTGGTCCTCTGTAATTGCATCCTGTGGCCTCAAAGGGGGAGTTTGATACTGTTACCACAGGACATAAAGTGTTCTCACAGCCTGCATAAGATAGCACTGTTTGAGTTGCGACTCTGAGATTTCTTTGATCTTCTAAAGGATAGGACTTAACAACCCAGTGCAGTTCACCTTCTGCCTCACAATAACTGGAGGCTGAGGCACTGAGAGAGTTCATGGATGTCTTGCTTTTGAGATGAGCTAGTCAATAGGAAGGTACTTTGCAAAGCATGACTTCTAAAGTACCATATAATAAACCATTTTTTCTATATCCAGTTATTCAACTTTGTGAATATAGTTATTGATACTGTACTCAAGCTAGAGAAGTCTGCATAACAGAAAATCAAGTCTTAGTGTTGCTTTAGAAAGAAAAAAACAAATCTTCAAGTAGTTTTGGTTTGGTGCATTTATGGCTTATTTCTTTTAAATAAATGACCATCTAAGTTTCTCATGAGCTCATGTACAAAGCACTAGAGACTGTGAGGAACTTAAGGGCAAAAATTATGGAATCTTATCTCTACTTAGGGATAGCAGATTTAATTTGGTATAATGAATATAATCAATTTGTATCTGGATATGATATGATTTTGATTGAGTGTATGTATGTGATTTTAATCATATTCACATACTCACTGCATATGATATGTATTATAGGCCCATATCAATTGCTTATTAATTACATGCTAAATAGTAAATAAAATTTATCTAAAAATTATGAATTATGTCATATAACATGATAATGTAATATAAAAACAAATGTTTAGAGATGGGATATTGTTGAACTCTGAAATAATATAGAAACTACAAATAATATAATTAATAACTTTATACATAACCACTTGTTTAGGCTACAAATCATATATTTAAATTAATTAAGATGTGCTCCTTTCATCATTTAATGTTTTTCAAATAGTGTTCTATAAGAAACAGTAGAATACTAAGACTTTAGAACACATCTGTCTATAATTGTTGATGTTGTTACTGTTTCATGCTCTCTTTTACTTTGTTTACTACAAGTTTCATTTTAAGATTCTCCCAGTTTTAAAATTTCTTTCTTGTAAGTGGAATTTATTACAAGAAGAAAAGAGAGACAACAAAGTTGGGAAAATTAATGCTGAATCATAAATAAGCAAATATTCTACTAAAAGCTTCAGTTTCCTCATAACTTTCCAAAACCAAATTAATTCTGTGAAAACTATTAATTTGAATAGTAACTCATGTTATTGCTTGTGCTGATATAATAGAACAATTACTCAGAACTAAGATATTTTTGGATGCTCAATGTCCAGGGAAATGATTTAAACAAATAATGCATTTTATTAAAGATGTTTCTGGAGTGGTTTTGTTTATTTTAGAGATACATATAGAAATTTATATTAATTCCAATAACCTATGAATTTTAAGAGTTTAGGAAACTCTTTTCAAGTGACTCCTAGAATCAACTGTCTCAATCAGTGAAGAACATGTGACTATGCTCATTTCATTTTAAATTCTATAGTATTTGTAAATCTTTCACCAAATATATATAATATATATTATATATAATATATACATATATTATAATATATATATATATATATATATCACCAAGGTGGTATAGAGGCATTAAGAATCTGTCACATTGAAAATTAAATTTTGTGATCAAAATTATTTTCTAACCTGTTTAGACCATGCAAAATTTCATGAAATGTGTTTTATGAAGAGAATTTAGTTGATTTTATTTAATAAGGAGAAAAGGGAAAATTTTTGAATGCTAAAGTAAAGAATAACCTAGAATTGATAAAGTAATTATAAAACTGTAGTATAAAATATAATAATATAGATATTAATATTATGCATAAGATTTTCGTTAAAGTTAATGCATGTCTATTTAGTTTCAAATATTTGTTAGCATTCTATTAAAAATATAGTGAAGTTTTTCTTAGTGTTTTGTGTAGTGAAATTCTATTGATATAAAAAACTGAGGTATCTTAGAATTGGTTAGGGGTGTGGTCTTTGCTTGAATGGGGTTTAACTCATTATGTTAGGATGCTAAACTTTGTCCACACACATTGTCCACTGAGTCAGTTGTTTCTAGGATATAAAATCCACAGAAAGTAGGAAAGAGAGGTTAGAAAGAATTTGCATTATAGAGTCTAAGAGAGAGCTTAAAAGAACAAAGTCAGGATTTATATATCATAAGAACAGATCATAAGAAATAGGACATTACAAAAACAGCTACTCTAGTGGCTTTTATAGAACTTATGGAAGAAACTGCTGAAGCAGAAAAGAAAAGAGGGCTTGCTAGTCATTATATTTAACTAAATCACAAAATGTGTATCATTTCTTCCCAATTTATGTGACATCCTCAAGCATACATGCTAGGCAAAGTTGCTCATTCAGTAGAAGCATGATAAAGGAAAACTCAACATATCTTCTGGAATCCCTCAGTGCTAGTCAAGGCATAGCCAAAGGTAATTTTTAAAATTTGAAGAAAAAAGAATAATATTTTGAGGTTTTTGCTCTAATATATTTCTTTCTCATGTTCACTAGTCCTGTCATATAAAATATATTTATTGTTGTGAAATGGTGAAAAACTACTTAACTGGATAGAAGTAGTGTTAAAGAAACTTTGAAATAGTAAAGAAAGATAAAATATTCAACACTATAATTATCAGAGAAGGGTGTTTGAACTCAGTAATTTTAATATTTTTGAGGAATTTTCTTTGGGTGTGATGTATATATGGTGCATGCATATGTGTGGAGGCCATTAGAGGACACTGAATAGCCTTCTCTATGGTGTCTCACTCTACTTCCCTGTGAGAGGTCAACCAAAAATTGCATGAAGAAGAGAGAGTTACAACACTGCAGTGGGTCTACACCAGTTTCAATTGTACAGAACAAAGAATATAATAGTGTGAATAAAATATTAGATCCTTTTGCAGAGTCAAGTTAAATGAGTTGCTCCTATAGTCCCTTTCATGCAGACTCCCAGATTCAAGACTATTCAAAAACTTCAGACCTGGATAATTTAGAAACATTCTCTACACTAACTCAGTTCACTGTGTCCATCTGACTTTATTCCACTTAAGCCATATCAAATTTCTAGTCCTAAACCAACCCACATATTCTTTCAGCCCCAATTTGCTCTGGAGGAGAAGATAAAAAAATAAAAAAATCCATATATTAAGATCTTACCACACAAATATAAAAGTGATAGATCAATGAAGTATCTGATCCTCAAAGTCACCACTCCTATAGAAATGTCTGCCAATGACAATTGCATAGGTGGTTCTCAGGACATATGATTTGCCCACTCATCCACCTCAAAAATATTAATCCAGAATTCTTCCTGTCAAAAGGAAATGCAGGGACAAAGAGTGGAGCAGAGACTGAAGAAAAAGGCCATCGAGAAAAAGCTTTACCTAGGGATCCATCCCATCTGCAGATACATAACCCAGACACTATTGCTGATGCCAAGAAGAGCTTTCTGACAGGAGCCTGATATAGCTGTTCCCTGAGAGGCTTTGCCAGAGCCCAGCCAATACAGATGAGGATGCATGCAGCCAACTATTGAACTAAACACAGGGACCCCAATGGAGGAGTTAGGGGAAGAACTGAAGGAGCTGAAGGGATTTGTAACCCCATAGGAAGAACAACAATATCAACCAAACAGACATCCCAGAACTCCCAGGGACTAAATCACCAATTAAAGAGTATACATGAGGGTGGGGCATGGCTCCATCTGGATATGTAGCAGAGCATTGCCTTCTCAGGCATCAGTGGGGGCAGAGTCCCTTGGTCCTGTGGAAGCTCAATGGCCCATGGTAGGGGGATGCTAAGGTGCTGAGACAGGAGTGGCTGGGCAGATGGGAGAGCACCCTCATAGAGGCAGGGAAGGGGAAGGGGATGGGGGTTTGCAGAAGAGAAATTGGGAAGAAGGATAACATTTGAAATGCAAATAAATAAGGAAAAAATGAAAAACAAAACAAAACAAAATAGTAACCTTTATCCAGTCATTAACGAGTTTAAGTACAAAGAGGGAACTTGATGAACTTAGAAACAAGGAATTTAAAAAGAATAATTCCTGAATAATGCCCAAGAAACCAAAAATACAAGTATAATGGTAATGACAAAGAAAATTCAGGATTTGAAAACAGAACTCATTAAAATGATTGAAACATATAGGAAGATTTATTCTGAAATGAAGATGCAATAGAAAGTTCTAGTAACTCAACTAAAGAAGAGTGAATATCAATCAGGACTTATAGATAAGGTACATCATATGGAGAAAATACGCAAAGAAAACATGAAAATAAAATTAACAAAAAGTACACAAGAAAGGCAGATTCAGAAAATGCAGGGCACCAGAAACTTGTCAAACCTTTGAACTACAGCTAGGTATGAGAAAGAAGAATCTCAGATTCATGATAGAAAGCATATCTTCAACAAAATCATAGAAGAAAGCTTCTTCGATTAAGGAAAGGCACATCTATACAGAGAGAAGATCAGAAAACATCAAATATACAAGGAAAGAAAAGAAAATACACACAGAATAACATAGTTAAAAACATTAATATGCAAAACAACAAAAATGATATTATTCATATATAGAGAAAAGTGCCAGTTTTCTTCTGAGTCAAGGTTAACCTGAAACAGGTGATGAGAAATGAATCTTAAGTGGGCTGTATTAGAGGGGTCTCAGCAAGTCTGAGTTTGAAAAAATTTAATTGTAAGCAATCAGGCTTTTTATACCTTGATCAGAAACAGAATATATTGGTGCTTATCAGTATTAATACAATGGTAGTTGCCAAGACACTATGACATTTGCAAAATATACAAAATATACAATATTAATTTCTAAGTAAGACTAATTGTCCTGTCAAGCTTCTATTCTTCATTAACCTCTAGGGAACACAAAGAACACAAAGGTAGCCTGAGTGTTCCACTGTCTGAGGGAGTGACTCAATTTCTCAGGTAAGAAAAGGCACACAGTAACCAAAGAATCATGGACTCTAACCTGAAAAAACAAACTCTTACTTATTTATCTACAGGTACCTAGACCAAGCCCCACTCCATGATTCCTCAAAGAAAAACTCACTTGGACACCAACTACTTTCTCAGTAGAAACCATGAAAGTTAGAAAAGCTTGGAGCAGTGCAGGTCAACACATAAAAGACCATCAATGGCAGCCTAGACTATTATGCTCAGCACAATGGCCACCATAGTTAAAGAAAAAAACATTATGATATAAACAACATGAAAAGTTTCGATCCAATAATACAAACCTAAAGGAACTACAGGAGACAATACTTTGGGTTTATGTAATTATGAGTATAGCCAGGAGACTGTTCAAAAAATTAAAAGCTATGTTCACCAAACTAAAAGGAATTACTGAGAATAAAATTAAACAACACCAAAAATCAAAAATGCAATAGGAGTAATGAACTAACACGCTTCACTAGTTCTTTCAAGTATTAACTATGTCTACTCTCCAGTCAAAAGATATAGGATAAGTGAATGGGTCAAAAACAGAATCAATATATCAGTTTTCTGTAAGAACCACATCTTAGCTTTAAATATGGAGTAAAAGGATATATGAAAGCACTTAGGACAAGGAGCTCCCTGTGAGATTGTGTCTTCTGAGACTGTCAGAAGAAACACTGATTAAATTTTACCAACATGGTTGTCTAAATTAACTTGAATAAGGAGGAAACCAATAGACAAACTCACTTAGAAGAAATTTCATGGGATCTCAATCTTAGACAAAGAACTACAGTCACCTAAAAATGGTGAAAGTAGGAAAAATAGTCTTCTCCAGGGAGCAACATACTAGCTCTTTATCCAATACCTTGGTTATAACCCCTGAAACCATACACATAAGAGTAACATTATAAGAAATGAACAGATTATATTCATGTATTTAGGACTACATGTGCACACATATGTAACCACAATTACAGTAAAGGCTATAAAATCTTCGGTTGAAAATAATTGTTATATACTGTATTCTGAATAGTATCTCCTCCCTCATCTTCTTCTAGATCCTTTCCATCTCCACATCTATTCAATTTTACATCCTATTTTCCCACTTAGTAAACAAACTGGTAAATAATAAAATATAGAAACCACAATTTAAAACAAGCAAAAAATGAAGAACATGAGAAACAAATATTCATGCACATGCCCAAGTACATGCACACAGGCGCGCAACTTCCTTCAATGATCTAAGAAAGCCAATTTTTTGCTTTACACCAATATAGTTGTGATAGTTTTTATATTAATCACCTGTTAACTAATAAACCTTTTATGCAATGTTTAACTCCCACAATAGCTTCCAGGGTTCAGGGGTTCTGGTACACCTTACTTTAGGGATCTGTAGAGTAGAGATCTGGGCTATTGGGTAGTAGTGGTGCTGGGAGTAGTGGTTAAAATTCTCGAGATGTAATTCTAGTTAGGCATTCTGGTTCTCAACAGATATTTGCTTATTCTACATGGTCTCTGAAAGTAAGAGATTGGGTAAGGATTTGAGAATCGAAACTTTTTGGCTTATATATTGATATATTTTTGCTCAGTCTTATAACACAACCTCATATGTATTACATATATTTGAATCATGCCTAAATGTGATTAATATTCAACTCTCAAACATTAATTATGAATTGAAATGTGATTTATTGTTCTAATTTTCACCTTGCTATATCAGAATCCGAATTTCCTGAGGTCAAATGAAGTTGCTGTCTTCATAACTGTCTTTCAGAGGCAATTGGAATTCCATTAAATTTTAGAGTGAGCGGAAGCCTAGCATAGATATGGACATATTTTATAAAAGGAAGTCATGAACATGTTTTACTAACTGTAGTCTAGTGTGTTATCAGGTATCAGGTATGTGCTCATATGCTCCTGTTACATAATAGAGACAACGGAAGCCAGATCCTGACCAATACAGATGAGGATGCTCACAACCAACCATCAGACTGAGCACAGGGACCTCAATGTAGGAGTTAGGAGAAGGACTGAAGAAACTGAAGGGGCCTTATCTGGCATCAATAGAGGTGAGACCTTGGTCCTGTGAAGGCTTGATGCCTCAGTGTAGAGGAATGCTAGGGCAGTGAGGAGTGGGTGGGTGGGTCGGGGAACACCATCATAGAAGCAGGGTAAGGGTAGATGGGATTGGGCATTTGCACAGGGGAAACAGGGAAAGGAGATAACATTTGATATTCAAATAAATAAAATATCCAATAAATAAATGAAGATCTAGTGACGTTCATTAAAGTACGAGGACAACCACTCCCACCATTTATACGGCAAATAACTTTAAGAGGTTCTCTTCTTGATAAGTTGGTAGAAATAAGAGTGTAACATGTGTTGAGGCCCAAGCTCGAGTCCCTGTTCGGGCGCCAAAATAAATGTTGCAGCCCAGGCAAAATGTTGAGGCCTGGGCAGACCCACGTTTGGGCAGCCACTGTATCCCGGCCCAAGCTGCTGCTCCGGTCTGCAGGTCGGGGTTCAGCAAGAGCGAGGGTGAGGGCAGATTCTACCTAATGTCTGATGTGTATGAATCTCTCTCTCTGGTCTGATGTCTGGTTCTGTCTTCTATAGTCTGATTCTAAGCCACGCCTCTAAGTTACACCTTTAATCATGCCCTTAGGTCTTGTCTCTAACTCTGATCTCTATACTTCTAAGTCATACACCTTTAATCTCACACACCTTTAATCTCAAGCACCTTTAATCTCAAGGTATCTAAACCAAGATTATCGGAGTGTTCTCATCTGTTGTAGGCTATTGTAATTCAAGTCTCATGTCAGGGTATATGGCTCAAGATGGCTGCAAAGCTGATAGCCGCTTTCTGCTAAAAGTCGGCCCCCAACAGGTCCCCCTTTTTAAATTTTTTTTTTTTTTCAAAAGGGAAGGCTGGGAAAACTTACGGAAACCGTGCCTGTCCTAGGTTGGAGCAAAGGACCCCAGCCTCCCTTTCCCATCCTTGGAAACTCAACAGCCATTGGTTGAGCTCCTGTCTTAGGATGGTGAGGCCTCCGTTCTTTTATGGGCAAGGGTCTCGGTATGCTCTCTTACCCATCACTGACTATCTGGCTTAGCACGTAAGTTAGAGGATACACCTCATTAGTCTTGATGACAGAGATTTTGCAGTCCCTTACTTCCAGCCTGTAATAATGGACCTGTGTGGGTTTCATTTGAATAGCATCTCATACAAAAGCCATCAGTTTGTTAAACCGCATGGACCCAAAAGACAAGAGACTTAACAACGCCTGAATAATTAGTATGACAGCAACACTCTTTTTAAAGGGCAACATATAACTCCCTCTATCAGAGGAGTAAAAAGTGTAAGCCTCTTCTATTCTGTTTATAAATGTCTTATATCAGAATCTAAATCTATAGAAATACAAAACTTTGATTTGTATTTATATCAAATAGCTTTGATCTAAAGAAAACTAAGGAAATCCCTGTTCCTGCTCTAGTCAATCTCAAATCCAAAAAAACAACTATAGTAACTGTGGTAGTGGGTTTCTCCTGGGTCTAAACAATCTAAATTCCCACTAAATCTAAAACAATCTAGTTCCCTACTAAATCATAAGGCAGGGAATCAAGAGTCCAATAGAGCCACCCTGGAGATATGGATGGTGATGTCTCCTTCAGCACTGATAACTTCCCAAGTCAGGTTTACTTGTTGATCTGTTCCAGTTTGAAGGCAATTGTGAAGCATCTTCATGTTTTCTGTGAAGAAAAAATATGCTTCTCAGGGGGTTTTTCCTCCCTGGATTTGTTATTGTTATCTATTTGTTTAATCAGTCTCTCTGGCAGCCAATGTGCAGCATCTGCAGTTTGGGAATATATGCAAACAGGGTACCATTCTACCTTTTTAATTTTTTCAAATTGACATTTAATGGTTTGGTGTGCCCTTTCTACCATACCTTGGCCCTGTGGATTATATGGAATACCCATTTTATGTAGTATTCCCAATCTTTCACAAAATTGGTGGAAACTGGAGCTTGTATAACCTGGGCCATTGTCAATTTTTATCTGTTTAGGCACACCCAATACAGCGATTGTAGCAGCATATGAGCAATCACATGCTTGCTTGCTTCTCCAGTTTGTAATGTTGCATAAATGAAACCACTGTATGTGTCTACACATACATGTATATATTTTTGCTTGCCAAATTCATTATGATTAACATCCATTTGCCAGATACTGTTTGGTATCTGTCCCTTTGGATTTACACCCAAATGAGGAACTGGTAAAAGTTTAACACATGATTGACATTGTTTGACAATTTGTCTAGCTTGTTCTCTGGTAATTTTAAACATACCTTTTAAAGTTTTAGAATTAAGGTGATGTAACTCATGAGCCTTTATGGCCTTATCCAAGTTAGATTGTGAATCTGATAAAGTAACTGCAGCTATTCGAGTAGCTAGGTCTGCTTTGGTATTTCCTTCAGAGAGAGGACCTGGTAGCCCAGTGTGGACTCTCAGGTGTCCTATAAAGAATTTACACTTTCTCCTCAAAATTAATTGTTGGCACTGTAAAAACAAATCAGCTGCTTCTGAGGAATGCTTTATTTGTGCAGCAGTTTCTAGCAGAGGGATAGACTGAGCTATATATGAGCTATCTGTATAAATATTAATAGTTTGATTTGGAAATGCTTGAAACACCGCAATAACAGCATGTAATTCAACCAATTGAGCTGATACAGATGATGTAGCAAAAAAGATTACTTGATCCTTAAAGGCATAAGCAGCTGTTCCTGATGAGGAACCATCAGTGAAAACTAGCAATGCTTCCTTGATAGGTTCATGTGCAGTACGAGATGGAAAAACAAATTCATGATGATTACAAAACTGAACCAATTTATCTGGTGGATAATGATTACTTATCTGACCAGCAAATGAAGCACATGCAATAGGCCAGACTTCAGAATTCTGCATAAGCCAATCAACCTGATGCCTTGTATAGGGTTGTACTATGATATCAGGATCTTTTCCAAAATATTTTTGACTGTTATCTCTGCCTAACATAATTATATCTGCTATAGCTACATAGTATGGATTAAGAACTTTCTTGGGGAATGAGGGAAGATGAACCCATAATATGGGTGCAGTTTGCCAAAAAACTGCAGTAGGAGTTAATTTTGTGTTAAAAATAAGAAAATATAAAGGCTTAGAATAGTTAATATGAGTTACAAATTGAGATGAAATAGCATCCTCTACCTTCTGTAAGGCTTTTCTACCCTCCTCTGTTAGAGCCCTGCCAGATTTAGGGTCAGGATCTCCCTTGAGAATATCAAATAGAGGCTTCAATTCTCCTGTTGTAAGTTTCAAATATGGTCGTAGCAAATTAATATCTCCCAATAGTTTCTGAAAATCATTAAGTGTCTTAAGGGAATCAGTCCTCAGTGTGGCTTTACTATTAATAATACGTGGACCATTAATCTGAAATCCTAAATAGGTATATGGGTCTTGTAATTGCACCTTTTCTGGTGCTATTTGTAACCCTGCAGTCTGTAAAGCTGTTCTAAGATCATCAAAGCACTGGAGTACCTGTTTTCCATCTTTTCCAGCTATCAAAATATCATCCATGAAATGAATCATGTAGATTTGCTTCCACATGTTTCTAACACCCTCTATGGCAGAAGCCACAAACTTTTGGCACAAGGTAGGACTGTTAGCCATACCCTGAGGCAAGACCTTCCATTGATATCTTTTCATAAGTTCCCTAAAGTTTATAGAGGGAACACTGAAAGCAAAATGTTTTCTATCATTAGGATGCAAGGGGAGAGTAAAAAAACAGTCTTTTAAATCTATAACTATTTTATAATAACCTAAAGGTATGGCCACCGGTGTGGGCAGCCCAGGTTGTAAGGCTCCAATTTTAATCATGGTTGCATTAACAGCCCTCAAGTCTTGCAACAATCTCCACTTTCCTGACTTTTTCCTAATGACAAATATTGGGGTGTTCCAGGGAGAGTTACTCTCTTCTAAATGTCCTGCCTGTAATTGCTCCTGCACTAGCAACTGGGCAGCTTGTAATTTTTCGGTGGTTAGGGACCACTGATCCATCCAGATGGGCGAGTCCCCTTTCCAGGTGATGGGATCCACACAAAGTCCTAGGGGTGCAGCTGAATCAGTAGCCCCCATCAAAAATACCCCAAGCCTCTTCTTTCATTGTTACCATAAACCTCAGTAGGGTGAATAACTCCATTTTCACCTTTTCCTAATCCTTTGCCTGGGGAAGGCTCAGAGTTTACCATTTGAGCCATGATTATTTCATTAGGGCTGCACATAATCAATCCCAACTGGGATAACCGATCTCTGCCCCAGAGATTAATGGGAAGGCCTGAGATGACATATGGTTGTATATTTCCTGTATTTCATTCTTTATCTTTCCACATTAGCACCTTAGAGCTATGTAGTGGATTTTGACTTTGGCCAATACCCCTTAAATTGGTTAAGGTTGGGGTCAGAGGCCAGGTAGCAGGCCAGTCACTTTGTTTTAGGATAGTCACATCAGCTCCTGTGTCAACCAAGCCTTGAAATGCCTTTCCATCTAGCCAAATTGTCATCATAGGTTTTTGTTTAACTATAGGCTGTACCCAGTATGCATCAGAGGAACCAAAACCTTGATCCCCTCTTTTAGGATTCTTATATTTGTGATTAGTAGGGTACAATGGAAGTAACAATAGTAGAGCTATCCTCTTTCCTGTAGGAATGGTGACTATGTTCTGAATTGCCTGTGCCATTACCTTAATCTCACCCTGATAATCATTATCTGTAACTCCAGGAAAAATTTGTAGTCCCTGCATAGTAGCACTGCTTCTTCCCACTGTCAGGCCAAACACATTTGGGTAAAGCGGTCCAAACACTCCAGTGGGTAAGGCCTGAGGTCCCATTTCTGGGGTTAATACTGTGTGGGTGGCAAAACTGAGGTCTAGTCCTGCGCTTCCTGGTGTTGCTTGACTAAGTTCAGAAAGGGTGTGGTGTTCCCTGGTAGGACACTGACTGCTCCATAAGCCTGTTTTGGCTTGCGTCGGTTTGGGGCCTGGAGCTGGCCCCTGTTCCCGTTTCCCTGATTATGGGAAAGGGTATTACCTTGTGCGTCTTGTTTAGACCTACAATCACTAGCCCAATGCCTTCCATGTTTGCAAATTGGGCAGAGCCCAGGCTGTTTTCTGGGTTGTCTCTGGCTTAACTCATTTTCTACTTTGCAATCTCTTGCAAAGTGTCCAGGCTTACCACATTTAAAACATGCCTTTCTGTCTTTACTTGCCAAAAAATCTCTTACTGATTTTCCTTGCATAGCAGCCGCCATAGCTAAGCCCTGTTGGTAAGAGGGACCTATGTCAGAACAAAGTCTGATGTACCCCGTAAGGTCTGTCTTTTTCCTATAAGGTCTAATGGCCGCTTGGCAGGCAGGATTAGCATTTTCATATGCAAGTTGTTTCACATAGTCTACACCTGCCTCTGCATTACCAAAAATCCTTCCTGCTGTTGTCATTAATCGATGAACAAAGTCAGAAAATCGCTCATCAGGCCCTTGCCTGACTGTTGTTAAAGATGCACCAGGGTCTCCCTTTACCGGAAGTTTACGCCAAGCCTTCATGGCTGCATTTTGAATTTGAGCAAATAAACCTGGGTCATATTGCATCTGGTTATCACTAGAAGCAAATTGTCCTTCTCCTACTAAGGCATCAAAGGACCAACCATTACCTGCCTGAATATTTCTCCTAGCTGTTTCTTTGCAATTCTCATGATACTCTGATTTCCAAATTAAAAAGTCTCCACCAGTAAGAACTGCTCTCACTAGAGTATTCCAATCACTAGGAGTTAGCCACTCCTCTGCAGCAGAGTCTAAAATTGCAAGAGTAAAGGGAGCAGTGGCACCATATTGAGATACTGCATTTTTTAATTCCTTAATAATTTGAAAATTAAAACCTGTGTGATGTCTCCAAGCAACTCCTTGATTGTCACTAGTCTCGGATACAGGGAAAGCCTCAGCCTTTCCCTCCTCTGGCTGATCTGTGGCTAATCTTAAACTAGGTGATAGGGACTGCCTTTGGATTCCTGGTTGAGGAATGGAAGGAGCCAGGGGATTTTTACAGTTTACCTCTTGAGACATCTTTCCTGTCTTTAATTTTTGTAGCTGATTAATTAAGTCCTGATACTCCTTTTCTAGCTCTATTTGTTGTTTAAGAACAGATATTTTTTCCTGTAACTCCTTTATGGGTCTATAACCACCATCTCCATTGGGGGAGCACTTGGAGGTGGAGGTGCATGGGGGGGGCATTTCAGCGTCATAAAATTTGACTTCCTCTTTCTCTTGGTCAGCACAATCTGGCTCTGACAAATTGTCATCAACCTTTGGTTGTATTTTGGATTCTAACTTACTCTTCCTTTTATTTTGAACAAAAAAGACAGCATTCAAGAACAAAAGCAGAAAATTAACACATGTGAGCAGCAAATAACAAAACCAAAAGAGAGAGTTGAATTCAGGCTGACTAATTTCTTGTCCCATTTTCATTACCTTTCTCGAAGCAAACCAAAACAGAGAGTTGGATTCAGGTTGACTAATTTCTTGTCCCATTTCCTTACCTTTCTCAATGAGACAGATTCCTGCGACAATCAACAGATCCTTCTTCCAATAAGGTCAGTCACTGGGTCTCTCGTTCTTGCTGCCCCACGTTCAGGCGCCAAAATAATGTTGGGGCCCAAGCTCGAGTCCCTGTTCGGGCGCCAAAATAAATGTTGCAGCCCAGGCAAAATGTTGAGGCCTGGGCAGACCCACGTTTGGGCAGCCACTGTATCCCGGCCCAAGCTGCTGCTCCGGTCTGCAGGTCGGGGTTCAGCAAGAGCGAGGGTGAGGGCAGACTCTACCTAATGTCTGATGTGTATGAATCTCTCTCTCTGGTCTGATGTCTGGTTCTGTCTTCTATAGTCTGATTCTAAGCCACGCCTCTAAGTTACACCTTTAATCATGCCCTTAGGTCTTGTCTCTAACTCTGATCTCTATACTTCTAAGTCACACACCTTTAATCTCACACACCTTTAATCTCACGCACCTTTAATCTCAAGGTATCTAAACCAAGATTATTGGAGTGTTCTCAGCTGTTGTAGGCTATTGTAATTCAAGTCTCATGTCAGGGTATATGGCTCAAGATGGCTGCAAAGCTGATAGCCGCTTTCTGCTAAATGTCAGCCCCCAACAAACGTGAAATGTTTTACTGAATTGCTTGATTACACCTGTTTGTGTCTAAAGTGTATAACTTGTTGAAATTCAGGTATATATTTAAGCCAGTAGAAAATAACAGTAAAGGAAATCATGAACTAGCATCACCATTCACCGAACTCCTGCTAGTTAGCACAGGGAATCAGTAGGAGATGGCATTTTCATACAGAGGCCAACCTATGCTAATTGCTTGGCTGTAAGCAATTGCAGAGGATAGGTTTTCTTTACTTTATTATTAAAAAAATTAACAATAATATAAAATTGAGCAAAACTTATCACATCAAATTTTGATAAGGCAAACTAACTGAAGAAAAAACAAGTCCCAAGAGCAGAACCAAGAATCAGAAATCCAATCATTCACACATTTTACAATCCCACAAAATACCAAACTGAAAGATATATTTATGCAGGGGACCTGGACCAGACCCGTGTAGGATCTGTGCTTACTGTTTTAATCTCTAAGAATTAATTAATAATATTTTTGCTCAGTTGATTTAAAGCACACTGTATTCCTGGTGTGTTCTCTCTCCTCTGGGTGTCAGACTCCTGTCTCCTTTGAAGTAATCCCCTTATCTCTAATTGAGGGATTCAATGGAGCCACCTCATAGAGCTGTACTTTCAAGTTCTCTACCCCCCCTCATCCCCCGCATAATATCTGGATATAGGTCTCCATATTTGTTTCCATTTTCTACTGGAAGAATTTTATGGGATGATTGTTGAATAAGGCACTGATCTATGAGTATAGCATAATATCTTTAGAGGTCAATTTTATTGTTACTTTAAAAAAAAAAAAACACCAGTTATATTTGGCTTTACCTTAGGTCTTTGAGTTATCTAGTGTCTGGATTTTAGTCACCAAAGAAGCATTGGGTACAGGTTTCCTCGTGTGGAGTGGAGCTTAAGTAAAAACAGATATATTTTGGTTTCTCCCACAAGTTTTATGACACCATTGCCTTGGCATAATTTGCAGGCAGCACAGCATTGTAGATAACAGGTTTAGTTCTGAGTTAGTTTATATGATTCTTCTTTGATGGTCTACATAGGAACTTTTATTACTAAAAACACTAGAACATAGGGAGGAAAGTAAGTTCTATGTAGGCACCAGCTCAGCCTCATTATATTGTGTAGCTGGTGTGTGTGTGTGTGTGTGTGTGTGTGTGTGTGTGTTTAAGCAATGGAGACTTATTTCCAGTTTGTGGAGAAGAACTTATTGTCTTGGCAACAACCTGCATTGTTAGAGGATTTCCATGGCCAACAACTCAATTGAATATAACACAGTCCTGGTAGCGAAAGCTTCATTTGGTTACAAGGTATGGCCAGTTGGGACTCTGCCTTGTTATTTGGATACTTCATTAGAATCACCTTCATATAATTTAGGAAGTTCCTGCTGTACTAAGTTTCCGTACTGCCCTTTAACTACCTCTCATTTCTAGCTCTGTTCCTGCATTCTGTCCCCAAACTACCTCTTCTCACCATTTTCACTGGATTCCCCATTTGGTGCCCCAGCTCCTTGCCTCAGACAATTCATGAAATCTATTCTTTTTCCTCTTTCCAGGAAGTTCTCTGTGTTTCTCCTAGACGCATCCTCTAAACTAACTGATTTGGGATTACAGAATACATTTAATTATCATTTATTTAACAGCTAATATCTACATATAAGTGAGTAAATACCATATTTGTTTTGAGGTCTATGTTACATCAATGGAGATGATTATTTTTCTAGCTTCATCCGTTTTTCTGAGAATTACATGATATCAATTTCTTAAACAGCTAAGTAATACTCCATTACATAAATGCGACAAATTTTCTTGATCCATTCTTCTGTTGAGAGATTTCTACATTGTTTCCAATTCTGGCTCTTGTGAATAGAGCAGCAATGAACACGGTTGAGCAAGTGTCCTGATAGAATGAGGAACCTTTTGGGTATATGCTCAAGAGTGTTAGGGCTGGATCTTGAGGTAGATTGGATCCCCTTTCATATGCAGTTATCAGCTTGTTCTAATTGCTGGTTGTAAGAAATTGAGGAGGTTAAGTTTCCATCTGTACTGCATCTGGCTAGATAAAGCCCACTGTCCAACAGTCATATGCAACTACACCATGCCAGGAGAATAAATGGTACTGAGTTAATAGTGGTAGAAATAATTTAAAGTGGAAAGACAAATATAAATAAGAAAGAATTCTGGAAATCTGAAATGAAAAATGAATTATGTTCAAGATGGCCTGTCAAAGCAAAGTAATGAGTGTTTTGTGTCACTGTAAATCATCACTGCTTGGAAAGCTAGTATGGAAAAACAGACTCAAGTCAAGGCCAAACCTTCTGCATTATGATTTAAGATTTTTCTGTAATATTTTTTCTTGTATATGTATCTTTATAAAAGTCTATCTGATATATCTGGTAGATGATATTACTGCATGATTCATGTAATAAATAGAGAATTATGAACATAAAACATGGGGATATCTTCTGGAGTAAGCTTAAGTTAATCAAAAAAAATTTTTTAAATTGAATTTGTGGAAAAAATACTCACAGTAACCAACTATGAAATATACGCCTTTATAAAATGAAATAGAAAAAACCTGTTTTTGTTTTTAAATGTTCTTTAAGGAAAAAATACAAAAAAATATTAGTAGTGGGCTTACTTTCTGGGGGCCATGCAGGTCATTGGAAAAGATTACTATTATCAGAATAATTTCAGTTTATCAGAATTAAAATAATGAGCAAAGTAGGCATTCTTGGTATGGGTAATTTACCAA
The DNA here is from genome assembly GCF_011762505.2 of Arvicanthis niloticus. Classification (NCBI taxonomy): domain Eukaryota; kingdom Metazoa; phylum Chordata; class Mammalia; order Rodentia; family Muridae; genus Arvicanthis; species Arvicanthis niloticus. The sequence goes on along the minus strand of NC_133433.1, from coordinate 14,508,759 downwards.
TTATCTAGATTTTATTATTATTTTACATAAATATAGTCTGTATTTTGAGAGATAATATTTTTATGGAAATATGAAAATTTTTGACACAAAATAGAATACGAGAACTAAATTTTCTGCCAGTAAAACTTTAGAACACCAACTAATATTTTAAAATGTATTTTAAAATAAATTATACTTGAATGTATTTATGAGGTAAAATATGGCATTTTGAATTCTGCCTATCTTGGATAGTGATGAACTAACTTATTCATTATCTGGAAACCTATCATTTATTATGACAAGTGTATTCAATTTTTCCTCCTCTCCTCTGTGGTGTATAATTACATTCATCCCACTGTGCCATCAAACACTGTACAATAGGAATATATAGGTCTATCCCTGATTTCTTTCCTTTCCAGAGACCTTAGTCTCTGGCATTTGTTACTATGCTTTCAATTTAAATTAAATACATTCTTTTATTTTATACAGAGAAGTCAATTTGTGTGGTATTTGTCTTTCTATGTCTGACTTAATTCACATCACTGTGTCTTCTGGGGCCATGCTGTCAGAAATAACAGGATTCTATGATGTTTTCTTATCTTCAGATAACACTCTGCTAGGAATGTGTTCCACATTTTTTATGTATTCTTTAATTGATACAGGTTTAATTTTACCCTATGTTTGCTATTATGAACTAAAAGGCTTTTATTCAGCAAGGAAGCAATGGAACAAGCAGAAAACTCACAGAATTTTGAAAGAACTGTTTGTAAACTATATCTGAAATGTTAATATCCAGAATATATATGGAAATTGGAAATAACAGAGTCTTGAAAATGATAGCAAAACAGGTAAAAATAGGCTAAAACTATGAGTAAACTGTCTCCCAAAAAGGAAAAGCAAATGACAACAGTGAAATGAGAGATGTTCAATATCATTAGTCATTGTGGAAAGCAAAAGAAAAGTGTTATGGGACACCATGATGGTCAAGTAAGAACTGTTGCTGTCAAAAACAACATATCATAACAAGTATCAGTGAGGATGTGGGGAAGAAGAATTTTTCCAGATGTGTAATATAGTATAGCCGTTGTAGAAAACAGTGCTTAAAGAGAAGATATGAAAACAGAATCCTTATGCTATCAAGTAATCTCACTGCTGGGCAGAATTTCAAAGAGAATGGAGTAAGAGTGAAAAGATTGTCTCTATAATCTAGTCTATTAGGGACTGTGTCATAAATCTTTTTATTGTTTATTAGCAGCAGAAACTCCATCCACCGTGGTGCAGCCTCAGAATACACACGGAATCTGTGCCCTGACACCATTGCTATGGGAGTCAGATAAGTTGCTCACTTTTAAAATGTATTCAAAACTTGATCAAAAAGCACCCTTTTTTCTTTTTAATTGCTAAATCAATTATTTTACATTCCAAACTCCGTCCCCCTCAATATCCCACTCTCAGAGCCCATTCCTCATCCCTACTCATCTTCTCCTCTGAGATGGTGAAGCACACCCTCCCCCAGATATCCCCTACCCTGATGCATTCAATTTCTGCAAGATTAGGTGCATCCTCACCCACTGAGGCCAGACAAGGCATCCCTCTGTTATATATGTGCCTGTGCCCATGCATACTTATTGGTGGCTCAGTCTCTGAGAGCTCCCAAGAATCTACGTTAATTGACACTGTTGGTCTTCCTATCCCCTTCATGGCCTTCAAACTTTAACCCAACTCTACCATATGAGTCCCTGACCTCTGTCCAATGTTTGGCTGTCGGTATCTGTATCTGGTTCAGTCAGCTGCAGGGTAGAGCCTCTCAGAGGACAGTTAGGCTAGGCTTCTATCTGTAAGTATAACTGAGTATTACTAATAGTGTCAAGGATTAATGCTTGCCCATGGGATGGGTCTCAAGTTGGGTCTATTATTGGTTGGTCATTCCTTCAGTTTCTGCTCTATCTTTGTCTCTGCATTTCTTTTAGTCAGGACATATTTTGGGTTGAAAGTTTCAAGGGAGGGTCAGTGTCTATATGCCTCCAGTAGGGGTCCTGCCCAGCTACAGCAGGCTGTGTCTTCATATTTCACATCCTTACCTAAGATTACCCTACATTGACTCCTGGGAGCCTCCAACATCACAGGTCTCTAGAACTTTAAAAAGCATACTAAAAAGTGTTTGCTTGTTTGCTCTGTCAGTACTGAATACTAAGCTCAAGGTCTTTCTCATGCTATTTATTGCTCTACCACCGTGCCACATCTTCAGAAACTCTGCTACTATTTTTTGTGGACAAAGAATCTATGTTTCCCAAACTGGATTAGACCCTCACTAAGATCTTCATTCCCCAGCACCAGAGCATCAGGTCATCAAACTCCTGATTAGTTTTATATGATTTAGAAAATGATTCGGTAAGATTATATTAGATCTTCAATAATTATCTCTATGTAATAAATTTAACTCAAGTCATATATTTTTAATAAGAACAATATGCCCCTAGTGTTGCCCCCTTCTGTTTATACTGAAGAACTCTACACATCCTGTCTGAAATCTGTGGTTCGAAGCCCCTCTCCATTTTGAGACATATAATAAATAAATCTACCTTTCTAGGAGTGACATAATTTTTCATTTATATTTCTTGTGTTTAGAGCTTACAGATGCATTTTACTCATGATTAATATTTTATATTTTAAACCTTTAGTGAGCATATTTTATAGCCCACATATAAGAATGCTCTATAAAACAATTAAAGTTTTTGCAATGATCACATGTCAAATTGTATTGATAAATCATGATACAATTTCAATCAAGTGACTGACTGTTAAGCACCTACTTTTCATCTCTATACTCACATGTCGTATTTATATAAACTTTCAAAAATACCCTTTGAGTTGCTTTAGGAATTTGAAAACTAAGGCTCAACAAAAATGCTCACCCTCATTGTCACATTGTCATCCAGGAAGTGAGAAAAAAAAGTCTATAGAAATGGAAAGTCAATGTTTCTTCCTATTATAGGAAGGAAAACATTGCAGTATGGGAGGAAACAGGAGACATTTACAAATCCATATCATCATGAATGGCCTTGAATTTGAACTCTCGTCTTTATCCCAGTGTACCAACTGAGGTCAGTCCTACTTCATTGTTCATAAACACTATCCTTTTATTTTTCTACCTTTGTTTGTACCTACAACTTTGTTTAACCTACAACTGAAGGGGATCAGCATATGTGACGACCAATACCCTCTTTTAGCATAGTTCAGTGGAATGTGAACATGTGTGCTATGTAACCACTTAAGATCCCACAAAAACCCTCTGTATGAGATACAAATATCCTTAGACATATCTAAGATACTTCACAAGTTGCTCCAATGTAAGTTTTATAGAGTTTTAGAGTTTCAGAGATCCATATGCTTCTTCTGCATTTTGATTGCCAAAGGCCTTATTCTGATAAGGGTCCAATGCCAATTATGTGACCAATTGACCAAATTCTGCCTAGTTAACTGATGACAATTCTCCATTCCTAATTTCTTCCTTAGGACCTCTGATAATCTATAGCATGTAAATGTATCTTGAATAGCTGAGAGTGCTATAAATTTACCAGTGATTTATTTTCACATAATAATTTTAGCTCTCACATAATCCTTATGCAAATAAACTTTACCTAATAAATAATAATCATGTACTTTCCATTGTTGTAATTTCCTTTTCATTTCTGATTCACGAAATTAGGTGCATCTAAATTCAGTAGAATTTACTAGCTAGTCTAGAAAACCCCTAACCTTTGATTCAAATGATCACTCACCTAGATTTAAACATACCCAGGTAATTTTAGGTTCTTAAAGTATTTAAGTGGAATGTGTGCATGTGTGTGTGTGTGTGTGTGTGTGTGTGTGTGTGTTCATGTATTTGAAAAGGTTCTCCATGGGTAGCCCACATTAACTTGAAATTCTCATGTTTCCACGTTCTCATATTTGGATTACAGTTGTAGGTTAACACTGGTTAAAAAACATAAAAATTTAGGGAGTAAATGTTCTGAATTAACTTTAAAGTAATTAGTATTTTAATAGATACTTTGTGGCAATATTTTTGCATACTTTAAAAAAAAAACAGAACCTGTTGAAGGTGAATGATAGAAGGAGCAAAAAGAAAATTACCAATGAGAACTCTTGTTTTAGCTAAAACTGTAACAGACTGTTTCTCCAAAATGCTTAGTAAGTTATAAATATGTTATAAAAGATAAACAGGAATTGGTAATAGATGACTGTGTAAAATTCTTGCTATATATGGAATTATTTAAACATAAGATTGAAAATATTATTTCATACCATAGACCTTTTCTTTAGTTTCCACATTCACTGCAAATAAAACAGTTCAGATTATTCATAGAAAAGCATTCCATTTTGGGGGGAAGATTATTTTAAGATATCTATCTACAGGGACAATAATCCATGCTCCTTTTTTGCTCCAAATTAAACTAGGAAAGTATTTTTTTTTTTAACTATGAAAATAAATGCCCCAAGTTTGTTCTTTCTTCTCAGTGCAGTTCACATTTCTCTTCAGAAACCAGATTGTTTAGCAAACCTAGGAGAGAGTTAGATGGAACATGAGAATGATTTTTCAACATCCTTCCCTGAATTAGCTTCTAGTTTTAACATGGACCAGATTCCTATGATTTGTATGCATTTTTTAAAATAGATATGCTCATTAGTATATTTCAACAAAGTTAACTCTTGCCTAATGTACTTGATAGGCATGTAAACAAATACCCCCCCCCAATCTGAGAATGCGCTTGATAGTATACACTTAAATAACTTTTCAAAAAATAACCAATATCTCTAAGATTTTACTGATGACAAAACAATTGTTTGCTTTTTACACTTTTCTATTCAGATTCTATTCCATAATACAATATTAAACATTATATATTTTTTAAAAAGTACCTTATAAGAGGAACACGTTATTATCTAGGCAAACATGAGTTTCTATTCTATTGTTTTAGATTCGGATATGTTTCTCTAGGCAAATGTGACTATTCCACATGCTCAATGTGCCTGTTAGTGTGGGGATGAAAGTAGAGGGATGGCTGAAAAGATCAGATATGTTTCCCACTGGTTAGGCAATAATGGTGATTGTAAAGTTCAACAGACATAACTCATAATTACAGAACTGACTAGGACAAGGAAAAAAAAAGAGATGTAATTTAACAACAGCAAAACTATGAAATTCACATGCAAATAGGTAAAGCCTGAAATATCCATCTTGAGAGATACCCAAGACCTGAAAAGATAAATGACACGTATTCACTTTCCTAAGCTGAAATTCATTTTACAAGTTAGATGTGTGGATTTAAATTGAAGTGCCTATGGAAATCAGGAAGTTAATAGCGGGCTAGTTCAGGAATTACAGCAGAAGAGTGATAGTATCAAGGAGATATAAAGACGAAAGGAACAGTAACAGAACATGAATGGATAAATGGAGTGGGAGATAGGAGGGTAAGTTGAGGATGGAGTATGAGGAGGTACAACCAACACTTAAAAAAGGGAAGGAAGGAAGGAAGGCAGGCAGGCAGAAAGAAAAAAAGAAAGAAAGAAAGAAAGAAAGAAAGAAAGAAAGAAAGAAAGAAAGAAAGATGAGAAGACCTTAAAGAAACATGGCTTTATAAGATTCCTAAATTACATTCATGTATAAAAACAAATTCAAATGGAGTTACCCTCTAATGGGAAGATTGGCAACATCTTTCCCCAGCCAACAGAGGCTATCACATATCAAGCTAATACCTGGTATGAATAATGTCTTTTAGAATTGTTATTAAGTGGGCTCAGATGAGAGCAAGCTCAAACATTACAGGTTGTTCCTATTGCTCTTGTTTTTCCCCACCCCAGAACTTAGATTACAAAAGCCTGTTGTTAAGGAATCTACATACTTGAGTCATAGAACATGGAGAAATAAAGCTGGTAAATAAGTGAAAGGGTTTTTGAAAAAGATTTATTTATGTATTTTACATATGTGAGTACACTGTCACTGCCTTCAGACACACCAGAAGAGGGCATCAGATACCATTGCAAATGGTTGTGAGCCACCATGTGGTTGCTGGGAATTGAACTCAGGACCATTTGGAGGAATAGTCAGTGCTTTTAACCACTGAGCTATCTCTCCAGGCCCATAAGTGAAAGTTTTAGTCCTACTGACTCGTTTTGATAGTGCTGGAAGCATCTATCTATGATTCTGGGGAAGAAAGGTCATCCATAATCTTATCCTGTGAGCTATAGTAAAAACTAGCTTTGTATATTTAGTTACTTTTCTATTATTGTTATAAAGTGCCATGACCAAGAGAACTTTTAGAAGAGAGAGTTCCATAGGGTTACAGTCCATTGTGGTGGAACAGAGACGAGAGGTAGCTTGTAGTAAGAGTAACTGAATGCTCAATCTCGATTCAAAGTAGGGAGCATAGAAGGCACATAGATGTCAGGAGAAATTTGAAATCTTAACATTGACCCAAGTGGCACACCTCCTCTAACAAGTCTACACATCTGAATCCTTCTGAAACAATTGTAACTTGTTACAGGTATTTTAAACCCCCAAGACTTATGGAGGACATCCCATTTAAGTCTCTCATTTAAATTTTTATATCTGGTAAGATATGTGGTCTAGTGCAAGAGAGGTATGGATATTGTGGAAGTAACAAGTAACTTTCTGGGTAGATTTAAAGCCCATTTTACTGCTAGCTAGGTCATACATGTATTACTGGCCAGGTGTTGGGCCCTTGGGCCCAGGACAGGACCTGCTAATATTATTCTGATAAACTAGCAAGGTAACAAATTATTCCCTGTACATGCACCGTTTCTTTCAGTTCTCATTAGAGTTTGGTTTTAGAGTAAATGCTGATTAATAGAGGACACACACATCTGATCAACCTGCAAAAATTGAGACTGTGGTGTGCTCATCTCTACACTGTTCATCTGTACTGTATCATGTTTCCTCTATGTAAGTCTCGGGAATCAATATGGAATAGGTGAAGAAAGACTATCTCAGCCAGAAATAGGTATCCACAGCAAGTCAGCAATGTAGGGACATGACAATCTTGTTATATACATGGACTCAAGTGACTATAATTCTATGCACAAAACCCCCATTAGATCAAACCAGACAAAATTCGAACATGGATATGTGTGGGAAATCATGGAATTGGCCTGGTCTAGCTGTCTTGAGAAGCATGTGTCATAGGTTTTTCAGGTTAGAGTCTGGGTCCTCTGGGTTACTGTGTGCCTTACCACAGACAGAGAAACACTTAAGCCGCCTTGTGTTTCTCTGTGTTCCTAGACATCACCAAAATATATAGAAGTTTGACAGGACAATTGGTCTTAGACATTAATCTTGTGTAGCCTCTATAGCTCTCAAAAAGCCACTGTAACCTGGCAACTACAGTTGTATTGATCCTGGCAATTGCCAGTATATTCTGTTTCTAATAAGGGGATAAAAAGTCTTATTGCTTGTAATAAACTTGTCATAGCCTCATTTTTTCTGTGACTCCTCCAACCTATGCCTGGTTAAAATTAATGTCTCATCAGCCATATCAAGTAACCCTGGCCCAGTAATTAAGCATTGGCACTTGTGGAAAGCGAATGGTGCTTATGAATGCCCCGCCTCTAGTTGAGGATCCACTGTAATTAATAGCTAGTAGGGAAGTTAGAGCAGCCCCTCAAAGACTACCTATACTCAACTATATGGCACTACATCCATGAAGACACAGACAGTACTAAATAGACTCAATGAGTATTTTTGACAGGAGCCCACAAAGCTGATAGGTCGGAAATTAAGTGGTAGTTATGTGAGGGGGATGTGATCAAAGCAAGTTATATGTGTGTAAGAAAGTCTCAAGGAACAAACCAAATAAAAACAAAACTCAAGAAGATATCCCTGTTTCAGTATTTTTCAGTAATTTGCCTCTCAGACTTGAATTCTCAAAACACAAGTGTCTCAGAAAGGTTCACGGAGGTAATTTTTTCATTTCCAAGATATGTATTTTTGTGAAATTACTCATCAGAATTGACAGGAAAATCTATAAGTATTTTTATTAGTCCCATGCTGTTCCTGTAATGGGATACCTGTATGGTAAATTTTGAGAGAAAGAGAGAGAGAGAGAGAGAGAGAGAGAGAGAGAGAGAGAGAGAGAGAGAGAGAATTGTTCAGATTATAGTTCCAGAATTTAAGAAACTTGATGCTATCCTCATGTCTTTTCTGGTAAGAACATCAAGGTGTCATTGTGGTAGAGGACATGGGAGAGGATGACAAGGTTCTCATGGAAATTTGGGGTCAACATCATGGTCTTTCTAAGAACTCTGGTATGGGAGAACTGGAGGTTCCAGGAGAACTACTGTAATCTTATCATGGGATTTAATGCTTTCTCACTAGGATCCACCTCTCCATATTGGTACACAGAACAATGATCTCAACACATGGATCACTGAAGATTCACCCAAGCCATATTCAAGTTGTAGCAGGATAATGCTATGTGGTAACTAACTAATTTATATGTTCTACATGTTTGCATAATAAAAACCAGTAGTTATTTTTTCTCTCATTTCTCAAATCTGGCTAATTTTTTAAAAGCAGTACAAGTGATGGCAAATAATATGCATAATTGTGTAAACAGCACTTTCTCTTCCTTACAAGCTACATATAAATATATTTTAAGCTCACAGAATAGTAGTATCAATGATTAGAGAGATAGAAGAAATACTGCCACATTTTAAAGGAGATTAGAAGGCTGCACAGAAAAAAATATTCAAAGGGTTGATTTTATCAGAAAATTAAATGTAAGTGATGAATTTAAGATTCGTGGAGATGTTAATTCTTGCTTAGAATTTGAAGACAATCAGAAAAGGCAGAAGTGATTTGTTTATAAGCTAAGGACAAATCCACTGATAAAGGTGTGTCAATTCATTAAAGGTCTGAAGTCTGGTATTTTATTAATATTATATTCCTGGCAAAAAGAAAGGCTTTCTAGAGGACAGAAGAAAATAAGACAAGAACATAAAAGGTGTGGGAAAGAGGATGATTTAAAGCAATGTATAATGATGTATATGCATGAAAATTCAATAGAGACAATCATTTCTTTGGGTAATAACCTATTATAAAGAAAACAAAAGGAAGGAAAAAAGGAAGGAAGCAAGGAAGAACGTGAAAACAAGAAAAAAAATAGAAATCAATTTACACACTCTACTGGGAGAAAAGAAGAGAAACTCTTGGGGTCCCCAGTGGAGGAATTAGAGAAAGGACAGAATGAGCTGAAGGGGTTTGCAACCCAGAGGAAGAACAACAGTATCAACCAAGCAAACCCTGCAGAGCACCCAGGAACTAAATTACCAACCAGAGAGTACACATGAAGGGATCCATGGCTTCAGCCACATATGTAGTAAAGGATGGCCTTTTCAGACATCAATGGGAGGAGAGGCCCTTGGAAGATCAGGTGCCCCAATGTAAGGGAATGCCAGGGCAGGGAGGCAGGAGTGGGTAGGTGGGTGGGGGAGTGCCCTCATGAAAGCAGAGGGAGGAAGGTTGGGATAGGGATTTCCAGAGGGGAAACCAGGAAAGGGGATAACATTTGAAATGTAAAATAAATAAAATAACAAATAAAATAAAATAAAAAATTTAATATTGTGTTCATCCTAAAAGCTATAGCTTAGACCAGTACTTCACAGATCTCTCAGTGGTTTGTGTATCACGAGGCCTCCAGTGTGATCCCAGGTTTTGACAAATGTGACAAATGATACATAAATGATAACTAGCAATAATCTTACCTTGAAGTACTTACCAGAATCCCTTCCCCAATACAGAGGATAGGGATGCATAAAAAGAGTATCTCTTTTTGTATTTACTCCTTGACAAAAGTTTTATAAAGGTAAATTTTGACATACTCTACTAAATAGTTTTAGTAGTATTTTTATAATACTGATTTAAATGAATTTTTCCATTATATGTAATATATATTTGAACACTCTAGAAAACATTCTCTGTTAAAACTATTTTGGAACATGTTAGCAATACCATATCAATCCATATCCTTATCAAACTGTACCTCTGTTACACATTTCTGTGTATATGTGTGTACTTGGGCTGAAGAAAAAAAAATTACTGTTTTAATGCTTCACTTTTCTCTTAGATCTGCTCATGCCTTTCTTCCTTCCTTCCTTCCTTCCTTCCTTCCTTCCTTCCTTCCTTCCTTCCTTCCTTCCTTCTTCCCTTCCTTCCTTCCTTCCTTTCTTTCTTTTTCTTTCTTTCTCCTTTCCTTTTTCCTTCCTTTCTTTATTTTAAAAAATTATATATTTGTTTCTTTTACATCCCAGTTGCTGCTCCCTTCCAGTCTCCCACTCACAAAGTTCCTCTTCCCCCTCCCCTTTTTCTCTGTCAGGGTGCCCCAGCCTTGTAGCATCCTACCATGGCATATCAATTCTCTGTCGAATTAGTTGTATCCCACTGAGGCCAGACAAGACAGCAAGTGAGGGGAACAGATTCTACAGACAGGCAAGACAGCTAGTGAGGGAAACAGATTCTACAGCTTTAGGGGCAACCACTGCTTCAGTTGTTGGGGGACCCACATGGAGACTGGGCTTCACATTTGCTACATATGAGCCAAGGTTTTTGTTCCAGCCTCTGTATATTTTTTGGTTGGTAGCTCAGTCTGAGTGTCCCAGGTATAAAGGTTAGTTGACATTTTGGGTCTTCCTGTGGAATTCCTATTCCCTTCCAGGCCTTCAGTCCCTTCAGCAAGTCTTCCATAAGAGTCTCCAACCGCGCTTAAATGTTTGCCTCTATATGCATCTGCTTCAATTGGCTCCTGGGAGGAGCCTCTCAGAGGAGCGTTATGCCAGGCTCTGTCTGCAAGAATAACTGAGTATCATTAATGGTGTCAGGAATTGGTGCTTGCCCATGGAAAAGGTCTCGAGCTGGGCTAGGTATTGGGCTATTTCCTCAGGCTCTGTTCCACCTTTATCCTTACATTTCTTTTAGACAGGGAACATTTAGGGTTGGAGTTTTGTGAGTGGATTGATGTTCTTATCCTTCTACTCTGAGTCCTCCTTGGCTGCAGGAAGTTGCTTCTTTAGGTTCCATATTCCCACTGTTATGCCTTTAGGCTAATGTCAGCCACATTGATTCCTGGGAGCTTCCTCCATGTCAAGTCTCTGACACTTCCTAGAGATTTCTCCCATACCCCCACCGTTGGGAGCTACAAATTTCCATATATTCTCCTTGCCCTCTGGCCCTTTCTATTGTCTCGCCCCTCAAATGGTCATGGCCCATTTCTCTCTCCATCCTCCCGCCTTCAAGTTCCCTCTTTTTCTCTGCCTCCTATGACTATTTTATTCTTTATAGTAAACTTAGGCATTCTGTCCTGCTTACCTTCTGGGTCTGTGGAGTACAGCATGGGTATGAAGTACTTTTTGACTAATAACCACTTATCAGTTAGTATATACCATGCATGTCCTTTTGGGTCTGAGTTACCCCACAAAAGATTATATTTTCTAGTTCTATCCATTTGCCTGCAAAATTCATGAAATTCTTGTTCTTAATAGCAGAATAGTATTCCATTGTGTAAATGAACTGTATTTTCTGCATCCATTCTTCTGTTGAGGGACATCTCTGTTGTTTCCAGTTTCTGGATATTATAGATAAAGCACTATAAACATAGTAGAGCATGTTTCCTTGTGGTATGGTAGAGCATCTTTTGGGTATGTGCCCAGGAGTAGTATAACTGGATCTTCAATTATAACAATTTCCAATTTTCTGAGAAATTACAAGATTTATTTTCAGAGTAGTTGAATAAGTATGCAATCAAACCCAGCAATGGAGGACTGTTCCCCTTTCTCTTCATCCTTGTGAGCATATGCTGTGCATGGAAATTGTGATCCTAGCCATTTTGACTTGTGTAAGAATCTTAGGGTTATTTTGATTTGCATTTCATTATGTATATTGCATATTTCTTTACGTGCTTCTCAGCTATTCGAGATTCCTCTGTTAAGACTTCTCTGCTTAGCTCTGTATCCAATTTTTAAATTGGGTTCTTTTATTTGTTGGAGCCAAACTTCATGAGTTCTTTATGTATTTTGGATATCAGCACTCTGTCAGATATGGAACTGGTGAAGATTGCTTTCCAACATGTTATCTGCCATTTTGTTCTAATAAGAGTGTCTTTTGCCTTACAGAAGCTTTTCAGTTTCATGAGGTTCCATGTATCTATCTATTGTTCATCTTAGTGCCTGGGCTGTTGGAGTTTGTTCAGAAAATTGTCTCCTGTACCAATTCATTGAAGACTGTTTCACACTTTCTCTTCTGTTAGGATTAGTATATCCAGTTTTATGTTGAGGCGTTTGATCTACTTAGACTTGGGTTTCTTGCAGGGTGATAAATATGGATTGATTTGCATTCTTCTACATGCAGGCATTCAGCTAGAGCAACACCATTTGTTGAAGATGCTGTGGTTTTTTTCCCTTGTATGATTTTAATTTTCTTGTCAAAAATCAAGTGTCCATAGCAATGTGGGTTTAATTTCTAGGTCTTTGATTCTATTTCATTGATCAACTTGATTGTCTCTGTACCATTAACATGTAGTTTTTATCACTATAGCACCGCAGTACAGCTTGAGGTCAGAAATGCTGATCCCTTCAGAAGTTCTGTTATTTTTCAGAATTATCTTAGCTATCCTGTTTTATTTTTTCAAATGAAGTTGAGAATTGCCCTTTCAAGGTCTTTTGTAAGATGACCATTTTTTACTATGTAAATCCTATCAATCCATGAACAGGGAAGATCTTTCCATCATCTGACATCTTATTCAATTTCTTTCTTCAGTGACCTGAAGTTCTTGTCATACAGGTGTCTCACTTGCATGGATATACATAAAGAAAATGTTATTTCATTTATGGCTATTGCAAAGGGTTTTGTTTGTATAATTTCTTTCTCAGTCCATGTATTATTTGTATTAAGAAGGCTACTGAGTTCTTTAAATTAATTTTGTATCCATCCACTTTGCTGAAGTTGTTTATTAGCTGTAGGAGTTTTTTTTTGTAGAATTTTCTTGTAGGAGTTGCCTTATGTATAATAACATATCATCCATGAATAATGATACTTTGACTTTTTCCAATTTACACGCCTCGGTCCTCTTTTGCTGTTTTATTCCTCTAAGAAGAACTTCAAGTACTATATTGAATAGATTCTATTTACTCAAGTGTTATTAGACTGTTTAAATAGTTTACCTGATCTTGTTTTAACATTCATATGTGTTATCTGTTTAGAGAACAATCTGCTTTTTGGTTAGAAAATCAGCCATCCATTTCCCAGTTTCATGGAGGCCAGGCTGTTCACACATGGAAACCCACAAAATAATTGTGGGGGTTTCAAATTCCCTCTCAATGGATAGCTCATTGAAAAAGAAACTAAACAGAAAAACAATGAAACGAACAACTCTTAAGAATCAAATGTATATAAGATATATCTACAGAAACTTTCATGCAGAAACAAAAGAATATATCCTGTTCTCATAATCTCAAAGAACTTTCTTCAAAATTGGCCATATAATTGCACATAAAACCAGCCTCAAAATATATAAGGAGATTAAAATAATACCTTGAATCTTATCAGGTCATCATGGATAAAGGATGGACTTCAACAAGAACAAAAATAACAGAAAGCCTACAAACTCATTAAGATTGAACAACTCTTTACTCAATGGACACTTAGTCAGGTAAGAAATAAATCTAGAAATTAAACACTTTCTACAATCCAATGAAAATAAAGGCACAACACACTCAAATTTATGAGACACAATGAAAGCAGTGCTAAGAGAAATGTTCAGACCACTAAGTACCTTCATAAAGAAATTGAGAAATCTCATACTAACAACTTAACAACACACCTGAAAGCTCAGAACTAAAAGAAGCAAACACACCCAAGAAGAGTAGATAGCAGAAAGTAGTCAGACTCAGAGACACAATCAATCAATTGTAATCAAAGCAAAACCAAGAGCTAGTTCTTTGAGACAATCATCAAAAACCTTTAGCCAAACTAACTAAAAGAGAGACAGTATCCAAATTCACAAAATCAGAAATGAAAAGGGAGACATAACTACAGAAACTGAGGAACTTCAGAGAATTATTAGGTCTTACTTCCAAAGCGTTTCCTTGTCTTTCTTACCATGCTGTTTCAGGACTGCTCAGCATATTTCTTGATTATGCCATTTTGTATCTCTCTTATAAAGCTATATAGGAGCTTACATGATGAAGTCACATTGATCACTTTGACTTCTCTCTTTTTCTATGTCATGTATTATGGTCAACATGCTTAAGAATTATGAGGAAACAAGTAAGTGCTGTTTACTTCTTAGACCTTGAAACTTAATGAATTATTTCTATGGTTCTCTGTAATCCTCTGTTTCTTAAGATTTTTTGCTGTTCCTTGAATCTGTTAACTAGTTATTATAATCTTTTTGCCTTTATGAGCTCCACTTTACTTTTTCTCTCCTACTTTCCTTTCTTTGTCTCCTGCCACACCATATCCACCTTGCATTTCTTCTTATGCTAGAAATTCAACTAAGTGCCTTGCACAGACAATACAAGCACTCTACTATACAAAGTTACCAACTACTCATTTAGTTTTTGAAGTTCTATTTCAGATAGCATGTTGCCATGAAGTCTTTAGTGTATTCTGCATTCTATCTAGTTACCTGAGCTGAATAATTTCTTGAATACCTTTCCCCACATCATCCTAAGATAGTGTTGAGAAAAGGAGATTTGAGTGAGACTTTAACATAGAAATGGAGGTCTTGGCCAATGAATAAAAATCCAGGGACAAACCTACTGACAAAGATGTACTAATGTATTAGCATTGATGAGCCTACTTGCCATGTAGGGAGAGGGTCATTTCGGTCACTGAACATACTTTAGGTTCCCTGCATACAGGTTCTATATCATTGTGTGTCAGCATAGATAGCAGCAGGTTCTGTTTATCTATCTAAAATTAAAAATGGTTTTAGATTCTCCTCAAATAGTCTCAATGGTTTCTTATTTCACTCTTCATCTTATGTCTATTTTTTCTTTGCTAAATAGTTCTTTAGCGATCTGACACACAACCCTCAATACAAAGGCAGAAGTTTTACATGAACTTTCCTATAACAAGCATAATCATGTAACAGGGTTGGTGGAGATGTCTTCAACAAAACTCTAAAGCACATAGGACTAGGTTTTAGATTAGTCATGAGAGGCACTACAGGGGATAGAAAAATGAACAGTGGATGCTGACGGTATGCCAGGTGATTCAAACACAAATAAATATTACTGGAAATTGGAGGTGGGGAAACTTTGTTGAATAATGTGTGGTCAAGGAGAAGAGAAATTTAGCATTATTATTACTGATATAATGTGGAAAACATATTTAAGAAGTTGATTAAGACAAAATAGAAAAAGGCAAAATATAGAAGGTATCAACTCATTGACTTTAGCTGTATACAATTTGTTATAGACAGATTAAGATGAGCTGATAAATAAAATATTCAATTTTTATAGAAATTGTAAAATATTTAAGGGTCAAAGACCTTTTTATTTTGAACATAAAATTCACAAATTCATAAGAAAAACTTCTTAACTGAAAAAGTATAATAAACCTTAGGGAAGAGATAAAATTCCTAGTTTTTTCAGAAAAAAAATGTGGCTTCTAGGCAGGTCATAGATGACAATAAAACTATGATTTTAAAGTCTTTTTTAAAGAATTTATCAAAACCTAAGTTGGTACTTAGAGATTCCTTGACAGAGATTTTAAAAAGTAAGAATGAAAGAGAGAAAGTTTCCGTAGGCTTTTGGAATGTGCTCTGAGGATAACTGTCTTTACATAACAAGTTTCTAATGACCTATATTTCACCAAAGATACTTGTCCATCTCTTCACATACTATTCACAATAGTATGAAACTTGAATCAACCTAGATGTCAATCAACAAATAAATGGATCATAAAACCCAGAAGAAATAACGAACACTGTATATTCATCAAAGAAAATCCCACCAAAATGGTATTACAATTCTTAATATAGAGGTATCAAAAAACAGCACCAAGTTCATAAAAGAAAGAGTACAACAGCTTAAAGCAGACATTGACCTTCTCACAGTGATAGAGAGACTTAAATACTTGCTCAGAAAAGAAGTGAATTTCAGTATTCTTCAAATTATTCCACAAAATAGAAACAAAATGAACATTGCCCATTTCATTTTATGAGGCCACCATTACCTGTCACCTAAACCACATTGAACCATCAAACAAAGAGAATTACAGACCAATTATGAATATAGATGCAAAAATAATCAATAAAATGCTTACAAAGAACCTAAACAAACACATCAATAAGATCATCCATATGATTAAGTTAGGGTTTCTCCCAGAAATGTAGGCATGATTTAATATACAAAAACCAGTAAACAAAACCCACTACTTAAACAAACTGAAAAAAAATACAAACACATTACAATATTATTAGATGCAAAAACAGTATTTGATCAAATCCAACTCACCTTTTCTAATAAAAATACTTAGCAATTAAGGATACAATGAACATACCTAGACAGACAATAGGGAATTTGCAGTGAGCCTATAGCCAAAATATAACTAAATGAAGAGAACCTTAGAGCAACTCCACTAAAATCAGGAAATCTCTGCCTTTCTCTGTCTATACTATTATCTCAACTACTATTCTTATGCCCTGAACAACCACTATTCTATATCATTACTTCCTGTGGCTGGTACATCAGGGGGAAGGAATGCCTCAGCATTGGGGCCACAGAGGCACCACATTCACCCACACCATATCACTTACCAAACACATCCCTGGCTTCTTTTCTTTCTTATAAAACACAGCACCCCTTTGCTCTCCCTTCCCCTCTATCCTCTCATGATCATGCTTAGCCTGCTGCCATATTCAGCCTACTTTTTTTCTTATATGTACAATAAAAATTTTCTGCAATTTTTTTTAAAAAGACAAGAATGTCTACTGTCTCAATATTTACTCAGTATTGTACTTTAAATTTTAGCTAGAGCAATTAGACAACTAAAGGAGATCAAGACATAAACAATCTAAAGCAACATGTCAAAGTGTTGTTATTTGCAGATGATATGATAATATATATAAGTAAGCCTAATATCCCACCAGAAAAGTCCCACAGCTGACAAAATCCATCAGTGAAGTAGTTTGCTAAAAAAATAATTCAAAGAAATAAATATTCTTTCTATATACAAATGACTAATGGAGAAAAAAAGAAATCAGAGAAATAGCACTTTTCACAATACCCTTAAATAATATAAAATACATTGGAGTAACTCCAACAAAGCAAGTGAAACCTTACCTGATAAAAAAAGTAAGACAATAATTAAAGAAATATAAGAATGTATCAGAAATGAAAAGATACTCCAGGGTCATGGATCTGTATAATTAATATTATAAAACAATGACCATCTTACTAAGAACAAGATATAAATGCGATGCAATTCCCATCAGAATTTCAACACAATTCATTTTTTAAATTTAAAAAAAAATTTTTCTACTCCAGATTTTATCCCCCTCCTGGCCCACACTCTGACTGTTCCACATCCTATACCTCCTCCCTTTTCATCTCACTATGAGATTCCCACCCATCTCCCCCACCCCACCAGACCTCTCCACTCCCTGGGGCCTCCAGTCTCTTGAGAGTTAGGTGCATCTTCTCTGACTGAACCCAGACCTGTCAGTCCTCTGCTATATATGTGCTGGGAGCCTTATATCATCTGGTCAACACAATTCTTTACAAAATTTAAAAAGTAAATTTTCAGTTTCATACAGAAACACAAAAAACTACCAAGATAGCTAAAACACATCTGGATAATCAACAAACTGATAAAAGCATTATCATTTTTAACTTCAAATTGTACTACAGGGTTATAGTAGTAAAATAACCACCAATTATTGGTGCAAAACAGACATAGTCTTCTAATTGAATATACAGATATATTGCTACATTCTTATGGACACCTATTTTTTGATAAAGAAGCCAGAAATTCACACTGAATAAATAGATGGAATATTTAATAAATGGTGCTTGTCAATCTGGATAGAAGAATTCTTCCATGTAGAAGAATCCAAATAGATTAATAATTATCACACTGAACCAAATTCAATGTCAAGTTAATCAAAGCCATCAATATAAAACGATATATACTGAAAATAATGGAAGAGAAAGTGGGAAATAGTCTAGAACTCATTGGCACAAAAGAAGACTTTCTTATCAAACAACTGCTAGCACCAACACTAAGATCAACAATTAAAAAATGGGATCTCATAAAATTGAAAATATTAAGAGCAGCCAAGGTCACTATCATTTGGACAAAGAAGCAGACTACAGAATGGAATAAAATTTTTTACTAATTACACATTTGATAAATGGCTTATATCCAAAAATTTATAAATACTTTTAAAAAGTAGATATCAAGGAAACAAATAGCCCAAGTTAAAAGGTTGTAAAGAACTAAATAGAGAATTCTCAAAAAAGAAAACTCAAATCACTGAGAAACATTAAAAAGAAATATCCAGCATCTTTAATAATAAGAAAAATGCATATAAAATTATATTGAGATTTTTATCTTAAACCTATCAGAATGAATATGATTAATGAAAAGATAGCTTTATTTTAGAGAGGATATAGAGTATCCTCAGTCATTTAAAAGGGACTGCAAAGTTTAACAGTCATTATGGAAATCAGTGTGGTGGTTCCTTTGGAAGATTAGAATTGATCTACATCAAGATGCAGTTGTACTGCTTTTAGGCATATACCCAATGGAAACTTCGTCTTCCACAGAGACATTTGCTCAAACATTTTTATTGAGTCTCTATTCACAACAGTCAGAAATTGGAAACAACCTAGATGTCCCTCAGCAAACGAATGGGTAAAGAGAAATGCACACTTGCACAATCTATGTGGGATAGAATGGCAGGATTGAGGGGAGGTAAAAGGAAGAAGTAGATAACAGGAAATACAGGCATAGACAGCTAAAATTAAAGGCCATTTGAGGGGTAGTATGGCAACCTAAAACAATTGAAACTTCCTAAAATTTATTCAGGTTTGAAGGCAACTCAGGTGAAATCGCTAATTAATTGGGGAGATGAAGCCCCAGATATTCATTTCTTGTCACCAAATAAAGCTACCAGCTCTGAGATGGTGTAAATTGAGATGGTGTAAATATAATTGAGTTGTTGGTCAGAAGGGGAACCCCACCCCCCAACAAAAAAACAACCTAGGTTGTTTTCAAGATAGTATGTTGTCCTCCACAAACTAACATTAAGGCCCCATTGCTGAAAATGCTCGTTCAACTCCTTGGACATAGGGAAGTTGATCTGGTGTTTACATAGAGGCTTCATCCTTTTGTTCTATTGTCTTTGGTGTTGCAATGTACTCAGCACCAACCCAGTTTAAAAAAAAAAAAAAAAAACCTTAATATACAGTGGTATCTTGCCTCTAAGAATTCTAGTGTAATGAGTGGCAAAAATCTTGTGGAAGTAACCAGTTAATAACCTGATTTTGTTTAGGGACTACTCCACAAGATGGAAACCATACCTGACACTGTTTGGGTAACCAAGAACCTGAAACTAGATAGCCCATGGACCTATGGAAACTAAACAGTACTGTTCTAAAAATAATAATAGTAATTTAAAAATGCTAAAGGTAAAAGCTAGTTATAAAATGACTTCTAATGGTATTCTGCTATTCTCTTAGATAAATGACTTCCTCAGCCACCATCACAGAAACTTTTTCCTGCAGCAGATAGAAGCAGATACAAATACATGCACCCAGACCAAGAAAATATGTGGAGAGTGAAAGAACTTGAAACACTTAACCCTAGATGGGATGTCTGTATTAGATTCCTGTGGTCAGGGCTCAGGAAACCCTGTGAAAGAGGATGTGGGAAGAGTTTGAGAGCCAGAGGGGATGGAGGACACCAAGAAAACAAGGCTTTCTAAATCAACATGAGTGAAGCTCAAACTGATGCAGCATGTACTGTGCCTTCATGAATCTACACTATATAGAGATAAAAGGAGAACTTGTGGACGCATGCCCCATCCCAAATCCATAAGTGATCTGTCTCTAATGTTTAAGTAGTTACAAATGGAAACTTTTTTTTTTCATGTGAGCCTCACTGAGGTTTCAAACTACTCTTAAGTTTAAGATGTATGCCCAGCAGAATGTAGCCAAGAGAAAATAAACTCAACAGTATATTCAGAGGCACTTTGGATATTTATGGGTTACACTTAAGTGTGTTCATTGGATTTTTTAGTATTGGTCTCTACATCTGTATGTTTGTAGTGACTTTTCTTGGTCTCTTTTCCTTGTTACTTTTTCCAATTCCAATATATTGGTTTTGTCTTACCATATACCTTATTATTGCCCCCTCGGTAGTCCATTGTTTCTAACTACAGACATAAAGGGGACGGATCTATAAGGGAGGATAGGTGGGGAGGAACTGAGAGTAGGAGAAGGAACATAAACCATAATCAGGTACATTATATATGGAAAAAAACAACTTTCAATGAAAAGAAAAAATATCTTATTTCTACATATTTACCAAAAATTAAAATGTATTTGCATGTATGAATTGTGTCTAGTGGAATATAACTCTCCTTTGCATATTAAAAGATTAAAAACAGTTGTTTTAGAATTTTTCTATCTTACAGTCAAATGTACATAGGTACATTGATGCTCAGAGAAAAAGAAGATGAAGTTAATGTTGAAAGCCAGTAACAGAACCAGAAACTGAAATGAAGTATAGAGTGAAATGAGCCCCCTCAAAAGTGAGGAGACTAGGCCGAGAGGCCTTACTAAACAGTAGCAGGCTCAGTGTGCTTGTGAGAGGAGATAGGAATGTGATGATTAGTCTCACACATCATCCTGATAGCATGGATAATTATTTAGAAGATGGGCCATGTGCCTGTGAGGGAGTATCTTGATTTTATTAGTTGAAGTAGATGCAGGTAGCAAGATTCCCTGGCTTGTATTCTGGACTCTGTAAGTATAGAAAAGAAGCTAAGTACTATGTATACACTCATCATTCACTGTTCTCTGATTGTGAATAAAATGGGGCTTTAAGGACTTTAAGGTCCTTCAGCCTTAATTTCCTCCACCACAATGGATTAAACCTTAAACGCTGACCCAAAATAAAGCTTGTCTTTCTTAACTTGCTTTTGTAAACGGCAGTAGAAAAAGAAGGTAAGCATAAGGAAGAGACATATTAAAAGGCTAAATAGAAAAACATTATCACAGTAGACATGAAGGAACCTCAGATAAAGCTTATTCTGGGTAGTTAAAAAAAATTAATAGCCCTATACTTAATTAAGGGAATTAACAAGAGATACATGCTTCATTGGAAGAGGGAGAACTGGCAATCTGGACATAATAACATGATATAATTTCATTATAGTAAGAAGCTGGAATTGATTGGGTAATATTCCACAATGAGCAGCTTTAGGTGCCAAGCTTTGAAATTCAACTACATAGGAGAACTGTATAAATAATTGAGAGAATGAATATAATACAAGTAGAGTCCACTGATGAGTGCTACGTAAGAAAAAGAAGTGATGAAAGAAAGTTGGAGGGAACTGTTGGCAATTGAAGGAAAACAATGAGGCATGTTAATGAGACTGTCCAAAGTCATGGGTGTAAAGAGTGAATTATTCACAGTAGCAAATGGAGCAGGACTGACCAAAGAAGAAAGAGTAGAGAAGTTACACCTAAGTATTACACAAGATCACTGGAAACAGCGAAGAGAACAGACTCACTGTGCTAATTGGATAAAAGTCAACTTTCATAGGATGAAGAAAGGTAGCAAAAATTAGGCAGTAAAAAATGTTTTTAGCAACAGGATAATTAATATTAATGTTTTCTTATAAGTAATGACTCTCAACGTTACTGAAGACCTTAGAGATCTCACAGTTCAATACCTCAGCATAAAACTGTCCAGAATGTTGGGAATAAAATTGCTTCAATTTAACTTTCAGGGACTTTGGGGGAAGTCATTGGATCAGAACATAATTTATTCATTTACTTAAAGGTCCTTCCACTAAGTTAATAAAATAATGATTTGAATAGATGTATAGTTCCCTCGGCAGTGGTAATCTTACGTGTGTTTTCTAAGTACCTATTTGGTTCAATGTTGCTTTATCCAGATACTAACTTTATTTTGTAAAAACAAATATGGCAACTTTCATTCCATCAAATTTAAAAAAAATAATAGAACACATTTTGGTTATATTCTTTTCTTTGTCTAACTTCTCCAAGACCTGTCTTTCATACCAACCCAATTGTATGTCGTTCTCTCTCTTAAAAAAACACAAAAGTCAAATTAAATCAAAAAGCCCACAACACAAACAAACAAAAAAAACAATAACCCATGTATTCTATTTAGTGTTGGTCACCTAACTATTTCTAAGTACGTTATGTTAAGTAATTGCCCTAGGTCTCTCCTAGCAGCTATAAACTGTAAAATGTGTTTTGGTTAGGAATAGGATTTTACAACCACTTACATTTTTCTATCCTGGGATTTTATCTGGCTTGAACTTGTGCTGCAGATTTGGTGCATGCTATCATAGTTGCTGCAAGTTGAACTGTGCATAATCCCTGTTATGTCTGTAAAATGCTGTTTTCTTGGAATCATCTAACATTTCTAAGTATCAGAAGTTTTCTTTCTCCTCTTTCATAGAGATTACTGAGCCTGGAGAAGAGGGGTGGGATACAGACAGCCCATTTATAGAAGATTGCTACAAAAACTTTTACTCTCTGCATGTTGTCCAATTGTGGGTCTCCTATAGGAAGTCCTAAACAAAATCTGATGAATGGAAACACCCTTAGTCTGCACTGTCATCTTCTTAAGTGTTTTCTTCAACTCATTCCCTGTACTTTTTCTTCACTTTATGAATGTCTTCCTCTCAAGAGAAAATACAAATACAGCATGGATATTCTGATGAAATTATGGAACACTTAACTTAAGAGTGTTTTAAGGAACCAGAAAAGGATACTGACTATCCCATATCTTTTACAGTATATCTAATATTAGTATTATGAAAAGTCAGATGTAACATGAGTGTTGAAGTAAAAAGAAGAAAGAAACATTCAAAGAAAGTGTTCTGGAGACAGAGTTTTAGAATACCATGAGGCAAAATATTACAGAATTTTCTGTGTGGTTTGAGATTAATGTACCTCAGATATTTTCTAAAGCTTCATGACACACCAGAACAGGGCTAATGTATGTCTCACAAATGCAATGTATCTTATTTAAATGGTACATGTATTTGCTACGTTTCCTCCAGGAGATTATGAGTACAGATGGAGTTGAGGACCTCCATAATGCTATCATTAGGTAATCATTAGTAATAGACAGTTTAATGGGATTCAGAGTCACTTGGAGATACCACCTGAGTCTTGTCCTCAGGAAGATACTTAATTTTGCTAGAGACTATATAATTAATATTGCTTTTTTCCAAATCAGATTCCCAAATGGAAATCAATATTGGTAGTTTCAGAAAAAGCAAACCTTATGTTTTGCATTTACCAAAAGATGAAATTCTTTTCCTAAATGATGAGAAGTTTTTTTTCTGTCGTTGTTTTTGCTGTTTTATGGCAGAATACAGTCTATTAGGGCACAAAAAACATGGTGGCAGGAGCCTGAGATGGTTAGTTATAACAAGCAGAGAAAAATGAATATTTATATTCATATGACTATGTCATTTTTATTCAGTCTAGAACATCATTCCAATGAATGGTACCACCACATTCAGAGTAGACTTTACTTAGTTAGTTAAATTTTTTTCAGACACCCTCATGAATACCCAAAGAGCTTCTATGGGGCATCTACATCCTGTCAAATTGGCAATGTAGATAGATAAGGTATCAATCCTAACTCTTGACTACTTGATATCACAACATAACACTTTGAATCATAGTATTCTAACCATCGCATCTAAAATCTTATCTTCAACTGAAAATACAAATGCATTAGTTACTCTGTAAATGTATCAGATATTATCAGTTCCATCACTGTATATAACTTCAAAGTCCAAATTCTATGTACCCAATAAACCTATGACATGCTTCTAATATATAATGGCATCCACCAAATAGTCTAATTCTAAAAATATGGAGCATATCAAGAAAAGATAAAAGAAAGACAAACACCAGATGATGTATCTAGATGTCAGGCACCTGAGAATAATGATGGAATCATCAGAGTTACATTGGCTACAGGCAGCCCTATTTGTTAGGGTCACTATTTAACAAGCCCATGTTTCTAGTGTTTAAAACATCCCAATAAACTTAGGTTTTTATAT
This sequence comes from Arvicanthis niloticus, assembly GCF_011762505.2. Taxonomy (NCBI): domain Eukaryota; kingdom Metazoa; phylum Chordata; class Mammalia; order Rodentia; family Muridae; genus Arvicanthis; species Arvicanthis niloticus. Next base: position 14,484,421 of record NC_133433.1, on the reverse strand, counting down.
CTACAGCTCATGCATCACATTTTTAAGGTTTTCCTCTTAAATATCAACTAACCAAACCACCAAGAGCTTCCAGGAACTAAACCATCAACCAAAGACTATACATGAAGAGATTCATGGCTCCAGGTACATATGGAGTAGAGGATGGCCTTAGTTGACATCAATGGGAGGGGAGGCCCTTGGTCCTGTGGAGATGTGATGCTCCAATCTGGCACAGTGGGGCAGGAGATGTTGGATGTTTATAGGAGTACACATATAAAGGCAAAGGGGAGGGAGGAGAGGGCAGATGTAGGATGGGAGTTTATGGAGGGGTAACCAGGAAGTGGGATATCATTTGAGATGTAAATGAGTGGAATGATTAACAAAAAAGAAGAAAATATTCTCTGTGAAGTTTTTTTATGTTTACTCAGAAGTGGCATTCTTTGTTGTTTTTTTTTTATTTTATTTTTTTATTTTTATTTTTTATTTTCCCATAGTATGAGAGAAAGTCTTTATTCTTGGTTTCTAGTTCAACGTACTTCATCAACATCTAGGTCTTTGTATCATAAAATATACGTAGCATGAAATATACCAATTGGACCATTTAAACTATTTAATCAGGGTAATTTAGTACATTTTTGCTACTTATCTATGTTCAGAACTCTCGCCACATTTCTAAAAGAAAACCATTACCTTACCCCAGCCTCTGGCAACCATTGCTGTGTTCCTGTCTCTGTGCATTTGCTTCTTCTGGACAGCTTGTGTAAGTGCAGCCGTACACTCTGTAGCCTTCAATGTCTGCTTTTATTTCCCCCCCCCCAGCTGAGGAGATAAATGTCATCTGGCCTCGAGCACAGAGACACACTTCCTTTTTGTAACTGAATTTCTTGGTCTCAGGCTGCTTAAGTCAAAAAGGAATACCATGTTATGAGTATGACTTGGCTTCATTGTTCATGTCTTAGGCAGCCTTATTTGTGGGTGCGAAGTGGCTAGTACCCTGTAAAGCAAGGATCCATGAAGTGCAGACAGGATACAAGAAAAGTAAAACTATAAAACATACTTAGCTGTGCTTTTGCTTTCTTCAACCTTTCTGTACTCCATGTGAATTTACTTTTGTATACAATGTGAATTTAGTGTCCCAATTTGTCTTTCTCTACTGTAGTTCATCCTGTCCACTGTAGGCATCACTAATCTTTAAGCCTAGGTCATCCCTGGGATATACTTGAAGTCCAGATTGCCTACTGTGTTTCAAATTTTATTGAGAAAATTGTGAAATAGCTAATTAAAATGTTACATTGACTACATGATAAAACGATAATGTTTTGGTTACATTTGAATGAGATTGAAAATATAATAGGTTATTGAGATTTATGTCATCTTCTTTGTAAAACGTGCATGGAATATCAAAGCCACACATGTGGCTTACATTGCATTGCAGCTGTACTGCACTGATGTATAGATCTGACATGTTGGGGCCTCCACTAGAGACCTCAGAGGTGCTAATCAATTATTCTTATTATCATGGATGGCAACTTTAGTTCTTTACTCCTTTGTTAATCAAGTTGTAAACCTCCTTTAGTGAAATCTACATATGAATTGCAAATACACAAACAAAACTAGCCCCAGCATTTTCACTGTGTGAACAGATTTACAGAATAATTAATTATAAATGATATATCTAAGTGTTACATTGAACTACTTATGAACAATATGTCTCCCCTTGGAAACAAAACTCTTTAATTTCTAATAGGTATTCTAGAGTACTTTTTGTTCTGAGTGTCAAGGAAAAAGCATATTTCTTCCCTATATATTCTTCACTTTACGATGGTTGATGTTTACATTATGTTACATTTCTTTGTTTATTAATCCTTTCTATTTCAGTAATATCTAAATTTCAATGTTAAGCTATTTTACCAGCATGCAGATTGTAATGTATGACATTGTTTTTAGGCTTCCAGATTTTTTTTTTTTTTTTTTGAAAATTAACTGCGTTGTAGTCTTCATCACACCCAATAATGACAAGAGAAGTAGAAGATTGGATGATTAGGAACTCACTTCCTCACATATTTTTAAGTTTTAAATTATATTTGAATCAGAATCATTCCAGATATTGGATAGCTTCATCATTTAAAGCTAGAAGGCTTTTTCTAAATGTGATTTGCAGACATTACAGAAACATACTCTTGCCAACAAAATTCATTAGAAATCTGCCAAAATTTAGTTTTACCCCTTTTACCCAACTGCAGAAGTCATTTCCCTGACTTCCTTGGCCTGCTCAAACACTGCACAGAGTCAGGCTCAGGCACTGTCTGTGGCCAGTTTGTGGCTAAAGTGCAGAATTACAGCAATGAGAACAACGGATTCTTCCTCTGTCCCACTTACCTGGTGGTTTGGCAAAGAATGCCTTAAATTTGTCACTTTGTCAGTGTATAGTGTATTATAGCTGGTTCCAATAAATACAATTCACTATTTCTCTTAAGGACATTTCATCTTGACTCAAAACTGTTTATTAAAGGTTTAAGTTGAACAAAAGACAGAGTAGATTGTTTTTTCTCATATATCTTGCTGTCAAATACAAGCACATCATTGAATCCTTTGTTTCAGTGTCATCCTCTGTTGGGAACATATTAAGTAGAATGAAAATAATTGCTCCTTATAGCCCCATAAAAATTGTAAAAAAATTTCTCTTTTTATTTACACTTTTAGCTTCTGAAATGAAAGTTATTCTTAAATATTTCATGATGTCAAAGTCATATATAAAATACAACAGTAATAAATATAAGCTTAAGCTTTTATATTAAAAATATTACAATATATTTTTGGATAAAATGTACAATCAGCAAAAATTATCACTCTATATTCATTACTCTAAAGCTCAGTGTCATATCAGGGAATGACTATGCAAATTCTGAAATTATAAATTCTCTATATCTTCCAATAACAAAATTATAATCACAATTTATTTAAAGCACATCCTTGAGAATGCCAAGATAATACTGGAATGAACTCTATTTAACTACTATGTGCCTTGAATCATCCAAATAATTACAAGTGGGGCCAGATAAATTAGAAATTACATATATTTTGATATTTATTTTTATTTCAATATGTGAAAACTGAAGAAGGTAATGTAAGTGTTTAGTTACGTATACCAGAGCAGTCATTTTACCACTGGCACATTCACCTCCCTTCAGAACTCTACAAGACTATTAGTTTTTCTTATGAGTTCCACATGCTTATCACATGATGGAGATCTGAGACACTATCAGATGATTCATAATATGATTGCATTGGAAAAGGAGAATGGCATTTTTATAATCCAATTTAGATCAGAGTAATATATGAAATGTCAATCATTTTTCTTTTAATTTGTTAATTTATGAAAGTATATATAAGTCAGTATGTGTTCTGCTTGTAAGTGAAATCATAAATGCATGCCTATTTTCAAATAGTTTACAGAAAATATATCTATATTTCATATATATATATATATATATATATATATATATCAAGGTACAATTCTAAATGACATGGTATTATAAAAAGTGAGAAAACACTAACTTCTACCAAAAGAACATAAGAGAAGACCAAGAGAATACATAAATGTGGTTAGTAGGTAGTAATTTTAAAGCAACTACTCTATAAATTTTATTAAAGAATATGAGAGATGTATAAAATATAAGCTAAGATCTTCTGGGTCTTCTAGAACTGGAAATGTCTTTCAAAACTTTGAACTAAAACTATCACTGTGTAGCTTTGAAAACAACATGGAGGCTGTAAATGGAAGTCATTTAATCAAATGACAGTTACAAATGAAGAATATTCAATCTGGAGAATGAACACTTTGGGGAAAGTTAATAAATCTTCATGAATGTACATGTCTGTTGTATGTACAATTAAGTCAAAGAAAGAAATGAACTGGAAAATGACAGTTATATATCAAAATAAGTCATGATTGCAAATATAATTACTTAGAAAGATATAATTCATATCTGAATAATACTGAGCAAACCCTAGGATACATAACCAAACTTTTAAAAGGCAAAACGGAAAAGAAAACCTGAGACAAAACAATGATGCATACAGTACTACATAAAAGGAGAATATATGTCTAGATGAAAGTAAATAACCTTAACCTCCTTCATATCCAAAAGTGTGAAAAGAAGAAGGCAAAACTTTATAGAAACTAACAAAACAAAATACTGAAAGTTTATACACACAAAGGCACAATTAGCCCTACAAGAATTCAAATTTTATATTCCTTGAAGATAGTCTTTTCTTATGTTGGAGCAACAAAGTATATGTGGTATAAGGTTACCACATATAGGAGAAAATGAAAACAAAGGGAAAAGGCATTGTTCTGCAGTAAGCCTATCTCAAATGTATTTTAAATAAAGAACCTGGGGCAGAAGTGAAATAGAGTAATTCAAGTGTTTAAAACTATAATGGTGCATTCTGGTTTCATGACAGTTAGTACTCAGGAAAAGGCTTCTGGTTAAATTCATCCTTTATCCTCTGAGACCTGTGTCTGAAGTATATGGCGTCTTTAGCAATAGGACTTACCTTCCACCTCTGGGTAGTAACCAAGAGCAACTGCTATTGCCTGCAATGTTTTTGGAGTCTTTGGACAATATAACTAACATCTCCAAAGGATGTTTCTCATGAAAGTTACTAAAAGAAGGAAGAAATCCAATAGTCCTATGTAGCTAAGACATATATGAACTAAAATGACAAGCATGGCATGATATCCATAAAGGTTCTATAGTTTCATGCATAACTCACACTAACTAACAACTCTCTAATTGAATTTAAGGTCTGCTCAACAGGAGGGAAGTCAAGCCTAATCCTGGAAACTTATCTAACTACTCAGGGCTACAGGAGCCATAGATCTTTTAAGAGAACCTATAACTACCCATCTTCTAAACCAGTATAATTTTTAACTGGAATCTAAAACTATAACCTTGTACCACATATAGTTTTAGATCTCACCCTCAAGGAAAGAAATGAATAACTGCAACAAATGGAGCAACCAATGCTGCTTACTAATTTTCCGACTTCTCTGGGTTTTGCAATCAGAAAAACACATATCTGCATGGTCAAAGTTAATATACACAAATGAAACAAAGCATGCCATGCTTGTTTTCTGCTTCCAGATTATCTCAATGTAAATGATAATTCCTAGCTCTGTCCATTTATTTGTAATTTCTCAATTTCATTTTTCTTTTTTTTTAAAGATGGGGAATAAAGAGTTTATTACATCCTCATTTTACAGTCTATTACTTAGATAAGTCAAAGCAAGGCAGGAACTGAAATGAAAACCATGGGAAATATTTTTTTCCATTTTTATTTGATATTTATTTACATTTCAGATTTTATCCCCTTTCACCATTCCTCCCCCGCCCCCAATTAACCCACTATACCACCCCTCCTCCTCTTTTTTTTTTTTTTTTTTTTGCCTTTATACTGTTTAAATTACATGCAAATATTAAGGTCAGTTCTAGATTGAGGAACTAGCAATACAATAGGTACAAATAGTCAAGGAAAAAGCAAGACAATAAACCCAGATAGTTAAAGAACACGAATGACAATAAATAGAGTCTCATGGTCATTCCTGTGATGACTATTTCTAAGGGCTTATTAGGATGACCAAAATATCTAAGCCTACTTCCCTGTCCTTGCCCAAAGTCATTTTCATGCATGAAGCCTACTTATTTGTTCTAGCTTAAGATTTAGATTTCTGCCTATAATTACTTCTTTGTTCTAGCCTATATTGAGATTTCTGCCTGAAATTACTTCTTTGTTTCAGCCTAAAGTCAGATCCCTGCCTGCAGTCCATTTCCTAGTTCTTGCCCTATGTCAGATTCTTGCTCTCCACATCTCCCTTTTTTTATTGCATAAACCAGACTGAGCCTGTCTTAGGTTATTCTGAGAAGAAAGCCTTTCTTACCCATCATGGAATATGCATTATCATAAGCAATGCACTTCTGTCATAGGTTAATAAGGCTCTGTGCAGAATCTTATCCAACCTTGGCTTGCCAGCCTTTTAAATTAATAACTATGTCTGGGGGTTCATTTTCAGTTTCAAGCCATGTACTTTTGCTGCCAACCTGTTGATATAGTTAGAGACAAGCTTTAACATGATGGGCAGGAATAAAAGTATTCCCAAGACAAGAAGGGCTAGCCTGATGAAGCTATATATGCCATTACTGAGGTTTGACCAAAATGGAAATACTGACCCCAGGCCATGGATAATTTTATTAGCATTATCTGCAGCATCAAGCTCAACAGAGCAGAATTCTTAAATTCATAATCTCACTATGCAAAGTTAAAACACCCTATATAAATCCCTTTGTATACTCAATACATTAGTAACTTTTTTTTTTTTTTGCTAGATGGTTAACAAAAATAGTTGTCTTAACTCCTTGTGTCAAAGCTCTTGCAGAAGCAGTAGTGCTAGCAATTAATGAAATTGAAGCTATTATACCAGCAATAATCAAGCTCGCTACCCTCTTGCTTCTGCTTAAAGCGTAATTCACTTCTTCCAGCACTTTCAAGCGTTTTTTTTTTTGTTTGTTTTTTTTTTTTCAGTGAATCAAGGTTTTCTAACACTCAGGGCAGTAAGACTAAAGCTGGTTTATAGATCCCCATAACAGACATGCCAGGTTTCAACATACTAACACAACTAAAAAGTATACAGTCTCCAGATGACCCCTTCTTTAGTTTCTGACCTACACTTTGTCTCCATATTTGCTCCTTGAGTATCCATCTCATGTACAGTCACCAAAATTAGATGCTGATGTGGATGTCAGGAAGTGCATGCTGACAGGAGCCTGATATAGCTGTCTCCTTAGAGATCTGTCAGAGTCTGACATATACAGAGGCGGATGCTCACAGCTAACCATTGAACTGATTATGAGGTTCCCAATGGAGGAGTTAGAGAGAAGACTGAAGGAGCTGAAAGGGTTTGTGCCCCTTGAGAAGATCAATACCAACCAACTAGAGCTCCCAGATGGACCCATGGCTCCAGCTCTATATGTAGGGGAGAATGGCCTTGTTGGGCATAGGTGGTCCCATGAAGGCTGGATGCCCAGTGTGGGAGAGTTCAAGGGTGGAGAGGTGGGATTGGCGGTTGGGTGGGGGCACATCATCATAGAAGCAGGAGGAGGGGGACAGGATAGTGGGTTTCTGGGTGGGGGGGTAATTGGTAAGGATATTACATCTAAAATATGAATAAAATATCCAATAGAAATAATCAGAAATATCAAAAAAAGAATATTCTCAAGAAATACAGACATATACATTGTGAAATGGTTAAACTCACTAATAAACAAGAAGGGTAGCTCATATAGTTATCCATTCCAAGATTTTTCCAAGAATAAAACCTACCTTGCTCTTAAAGAGAAGAAATAAAGTATTCAGCCAATGCAACTTACAGTAAATACTGCAGAAGAGACAAAACCAATTTTAGCTTGACAATTAAAAGAGCCTTAAAAATTGCACTAACCCTTGTTTGAAATCCAGATTCTGCCCCAACTTTATGTCTTGCTATCATAACATCATAGAGAACAGCAGTTAACTTCCAGATGTCCTTCAACAGAGGAATGGATAGAGAAAATGAGGAACATTTACACAACGGAGTACTACTCAGCTATTTAAAACAATGAATTCATGAAATTCTTAGGCAAATGGATGAAACTGTAAAATATCATCCTGAGTCAGGTAACCCAATCACAAAAATCATACGTCGTATGCACTCACTGATAAATGACTATTAGCCCAAAAGCTTACAATACCTAAGACACAATGCATAGACCACATGAAGCTCAAGAAAAAGAAGGAAGACCAAAGTGTGGGTGTTTTGGTCCTTCTTAGAAGGAGTAAGAAAATACTCAACCAGAGCTCCCATGGTCTAAAACTCCAGCCTGGAAACACAAAGAGAGAGACTCATGGCTCCACCTGTATAGGTAGGTGAGGATGGCCTTGTCAGGCATCAGTGGAAGAGGATGCCCTTGTCCCTGAAACTCTGGATGCTCTAGTATTGGGGAATTCAAGAGCAGGGAGAACGGAAGTGGTGGATGGGTAGAGGTAAACCCTCATAGAAGTAGGAGGAGAGGGAATGGGATAAGGGGTTTTGGGAGGGAATGAGTGAGGGGATAATATTTGAGAGGTAAATAAATAAAATATCCAATTAAAAAAACAGATAATGGTTCTGGCAATTGTAGTTGATCAGTTGAGACTTTTTGTTAACAATTTATTATGGGGATTCCTTATAATCAAGGACAAGGTATTGTGGAAAGGGTCCATGGAACTTTAAAACAGTATCTTCTTAAAATAATAAAGGGGGAGGTATATACCTGAACACCACAAATTTATTTAAATAATACTCTTTTTATTTTAAATTTTAAAAAATTGGATGTCAAGGAACTTTTTGCTGAGTGTTTATGGCACCCTTCAACTAGGCATACTTATGCCTAGGTAAAAAGGAAGGAACTACTTTCAGGCATATGGCATGATCCCAACCAGGTATCTAATATGGGGCAGAGGACATGTTTGTGTTTTTTCTGCAGGATGCTATAGAAGCATGGTTGCTGCCAGAATGATTGGTGAGACATGCTGTTGCTGAGACAAATAATGTTGCTGACCTTTGAGCTTGCTGAGTGTCCTGACAAGGGTGACTGGGAAGCTGTATTGGACATATGTACCTGTCCCATCTTTGCTTGCCTACATCCCAGATGGGACTAGCTGCCTTGCCTCAAGTTTTTAGAACTTGTGAGACAAAAAATCAAAAAGAGAAATTATAATGACTCTCATATTTTTCTTAAAGGTGACCAGCTATTCGGACTCAATCATGTACTGGTCTAAAAATTAATTCAATATTGGAAATAATTTGGAAGTCTTTATTTGGAAGGTTGGATCTGGACATTTTCAGAGACATATTTGAAATTTCATTTTTCCTAGGAGGTGAATAATATCCTGTTTTATTTAGAACAAGTTTTCATTTTCCATTCAGTTGTTTATAGACATCTTGACTGTTTCTCTTTCTTAACTATTATGAATTGATAACCAATGACTGGGGAGACCAGTTATCTTTGGAGTAAGATAGAGTTATTTGGAAATATAACTAATAGTATAGCTGGTTCTTAAATAGCTCTATTTCCAGGTTCTGGGGAAGCTCCATACTTATTTCTGTAATGGCTGCAACATTTTCCACTCCCACTAGCAGTTAATAAGTGTTCTGCTTTCTGCACATCCATAAAAATATCTGCTGTTATTTTGTTTTCTTATTGGCCATTCTCACAAGAGTAAAGTAAAATCTTAAAGTAATTTTAGTTAGTGACTAAATATGATTTTAAATACATACATACATATATATGCCATTTTAATTTCATCTTTTCTACACTAATTTACTAATTTGATTATTCACTTTACAGCCTGATCTTAGCCCCCTCCTATCTTTCCTCCTATCTTACTCTTTCACTTTCTCCCCCATTACCCATTCACTCCATCTTCAGAGAAAGGGAAGTACTGCATGAGTACACACTCACCATGGTACATCAAGTCATAAGTAATAAGCATATTTTCTCCCACCAAGGCCAGAGAAGACAGCCCAGCTATAGGAAAAGATTCTACAACAGTCAGATGCAGCCTTTGCTCAATTTACTAGGGCACCCACATGAAGAACAAGCTGCAGACCTACTACACATGTGCAAGGATCCTAGACCCAGCCCATGCATATCTTTGGTTGGTAATTTAGTCTCTGTGAGCCTCCATAGCCTCAGGTAATTTTGTGTTGTATGTCTTCTTATGGTGTCCTTGATAATTCTAGCTTCATCTTTCTTTCCCTTCACTCTTCTACAAGACATCCTGAGCTTTGCAGATTGTTTGGCTGTGGATATATTCTTCAGTTTTGATCAGCTGCTGGATGAAGTCTCTCAGAAGACTGTTAGGCTATACAAGCATAGCAAAGCATCATTAATAGTGTCCGGGGTTGGCTCTCCCCCATGGGATAGTTCTCAAGCTAGCTCAGTCAGTGATTATATATTCCCTCAAACTCTGCTCTATTTTTCCACCTGTACTTCTTACATGCAGGACAAATTTTGGGTCTGCAGGTTAGCCCAGGTTGTTCTTTCTTGTTTTCTCTTGAAGGTAGCTAAGAAGAAGACCATTGAAGGCTTTTACAGGTGGGTTTTTGTCCCCCTGCCTCCACTGGAAGTCCTGCTTGGCTATAGGAAGTGGCCTTATCAGCCTACATATCCACTGCTCTTAGGAGTTTCAGCTCATCACCCTTTAAAGATTCTCAGGAGTCTCCCCTACTCAAGACGTGCCCCCATTGATTTCTATTCTATTTTGTAGTCCTCCTCCTTCCCACATGTGCCTGCATTCTCTTCTTTACCCTTTCCCCTATCATAAACTATTGCCTCTTTGGAGAAGTCTGTTTAATTTCATGTTCCAATTTTAAATGGGTTGCTATTTTTTTAAAGTTTAGTATTTTGGGGTTTTTAACTGTATATTTTTAATACTAAACATATTTAAAAAGTACAGCTGGTATTTTCCTCTTTCAGTAGACTGCCTCTTCACTCATCAATATTTCCTTTGCTGTACAGAGGGTTTTTGTTTGTTTGTTTTGTTATTGTTTCATGTGTTCTGGTTTGTCAATTGTTGATTCTAATGAGTTCAATACCAAGATCCTGTTAAAAAGTCTTTTTCTCTGCCTACATGTTTAAGAATATTTCCTAATTTCTCTTTCATTAGCTTCGTGGTATCAAATGTCATTTTGAAATTCTTGAAGTTAAGAGTTAAGAAGAGTTGTGCATTTTGCTAGTTAAGCGATAAATAATTTAGTTTCATTATTCTACAGGTAGCTGTCTAGTTCGACCAGCAGCATTTGTTGAAGATATTATCCCTTTTTTCTAGTGTGTAATTTTTTTCTTCTTTTTCTAAAATCAGATGGCTTCAGGTATATGAACTTATACTTGGTTCCTCATACTATTTCATTAATGAATGTGACTTTTAATGGCACTACCAGAAAGATTTCATTAATAGAGCTCAGAAGTATACCTTAAAATCGAGAATGGAGTGTCTCTCCTCCTCTCCACCCAACACTGTCAGTTTTGCTGATCCAGAACCATACAGATTAGATTATCTTCTCTGCTACCCCATCAGGACCTCCACTGTCAGGCCACCTCTCAGCCCACCTTCATTAGATCTGCTGATTCAGAACTATACAGACTAAGAATATCCATCAGAGACCTGCAACACCATGATCATTGAGGTTAGGTACCCTTCTAATAATACCTGCTACAACAGAAACATTCCAAGACTTAAGCCATCCAGAGGGCTAATGGCCCTCCAAAGAACACAATCCACAAAATCCAGAAAAATATAACACTTTCAGTACACAGTTATCCTATTAGAGAATGGCGTGGATATCCTAGCACAACTGAAGCATAATAAAATGGCCTTAAATCCAGTCTTGTAAAGATTATAGTAGCCTTTAAAGAGGAAATGAATAAATACTTTAAAAAAACACAAGAAAATACAATCAACACATAGAGGTCTTTAAAAAGAAAACAAATAAATCCCTTAAAGAAATACAGAAAACTACAATTAAACAAGCTTAAAAAATTAATATAACTGCTCAAGCCATGAAAATGGAAATAGAACCAACAAAGAAAACACAAATTGAGGGAATCCTGAAGATTAAAAACCCAGAAAAGAGAACAGGAACATCAGACACAAGCATCATCAACAGAATACAAGATATAGAACTTCTATCTCAGGTATAATTGATACAGTAGAAGAAATTGATGTATCAATTAAAGAAAATGTTCAATATAAAAATTTCTGGCACAAAATATCCAGGAAATTTGAGACAATATGAAAAGACATAACATAGGAATAATATGAATAGAAGAAGATGAAAAGTCCTAGATCCAAGGACCAGAAATGTTTTCAACAATATCATAGAAAAAAAAATTCCCAACCTAAAGAAGGACATGTCTATAAACATACAAGAAGCTTACAGAACACCCATTAAAATAGACCAGAAAAGAAAATCCTCCTGCTCCATAATAATCAAAACACTAAACCTACAAAATAAATAAACGATAATAAAAGCTGCAAAGAAAAAAAGGCCAGGTAACATACAAAGGCTTTCCTATCAGAATTATACCTGACTTCTCAAAAGAGACTCTAAAAGCTAGAAAGGCCTGGATAGATATATCCTAACATTTTAAAGACTACACATGTACAGATAGAATCAAGAAATTGAGCACAGGTGTGTAGCAATGGGGGATCGGGAACTGGGAGTAGCCAACACAAAGTCCTAGACACCAGGAAAGCAAGAGGCTTCCAGACCACAAGGGGATGACAGTAGCCGAAATACCCAACAAAGGGGAGAGAGAACCTGTAGAGACCATACCCCAGAGGTTAGGAATGGCCCCAGTTGAGGAATGGGGCCAGCTACCCTTCTCAAAATTTTAACCCAGAATTGCTCCTGTCTAAACAAAATACAGGGACAGAGAGTAGAGCAGAGACTGAAGGAAAGACCATCCAGAGGCTGTTCCACCTAGAAATCCATTCCATATGCAGCCACCTAACCCAGTCACTAATGCTGATGCCAAGAAGTGCTTGGAGATAGGAGCTTGATATGGAGGTCTCCTGAGAGGCTCTGCCAGAGCTTTGCGAATACAGATGTGGCTTGCAGTCAACTTTCGGACTGAGCATGGGGATGCCAATGGAGGAGTTAGGGGAAGGATTGAAGGAGCTGAAAGGGTTTGCAGCCCCATAGAAAGAACAATAATACTCCCCACCCCCCGCAAAGAGCTCTCAGGGAATAAAAATCACCAACCAAAGAATACACTTGGAGGAACCCATGGCTCCAGCTGCATATGTAGCAGAGGATGGCCTCATCTGACATCAGTGGGAGAAGAGGCCCTTGGTCCTGTGAAAGCTTGATGCCTCAGCATAGGGGATTGCTAGGGCAGTAAGGCAGAAGTAGGTAGGTGGGTGGGTGGGTGTGTATGATAGGGGCTTTTCAGAGAGGAAACTGGAAAAGGGGATAATATTTAAAATGTAAATAAATAAAATAACCAATTAAATATTTTAAACAAAATAAAAACCACACATGCCAACTTACACTACTATACTCAACAAAAGTCTCAATCACCATAGATGGAGAAAACAAGATATTTCAAGACAAATTTAAATTAAAACAATATATTTCCACAAATCCCATAGTAATGAAAATATTAGAAGGAAAATTCCAACCCAAGATAACTACATATAAGAAAACACAGGAAATAATTAATTTCATAATAGCAAGACAAGAGAAACAGACACACACACTAAAACCACCAACATCAAAATAATAGGAATTAGTAATCACTGGTCATTAATGTATCTCAAAATCAGTGGATTCAATTTCCAGATAAAAAGACAAAGGCTGAGAGAAAGGATTCAAAAACAGGATCCACCATTCTGCAACATGTAAGAAAATGAACAGGGATGGATACTTCATACTCACTGAAGGAAAATCTAGCAAGATAATATCTCAATCCTGAACGTCTATGCCCCAAACACAAGGGCACCCACATTTGTAAAACAAACATTGCTGAAGCTTTAATTACATTGAATCTCATACATTAATAAATCGCCACCCCACTCTCACCAATCAACATGTCACCCGGACAAAAAAGTAATAATGAAACTAACTGTTGTTATGAATCAAACAGAAGAGACATCTAGAGAATAATTTACCCAATGACAAAAGAATATAGCATCTCTCAGCACCTCATGGATCCTTCTCCAAAACTGACCCTATAGTCAATCACAAAAGAAAACTCAACAATACAAGAAAATCGAAGTAACACCTTGGATCTTATTAGACAACCATGGAGTAAATCTGAATTTCAATAGCAGAAACACCAGAAAGCCTACACACTCATGAAAACTAAACAACTCTCCGCTCAGTGAGCAGGAAAGTTTTGGTCAGGGAGGAAGTAAGGAAAGAAATGAAAGATTTTCTTGAATTCAAGGAAAATGAATGCACAACTTACCCAAATATATAGGACACAATGAAAGCAGTATATTAGCAAAGTTCATATCACTGTCTCTGTACAGAAATTAGAAATTTCTTATACTATCAATTCAAAACATCTGAAAGCCCTAGGAGAAAAAAAGTAGCAAACATACCAAAAAGAATAAAAAGGAAGGAAAATACCAAGATCAGAGCTGAAATCAATCAATCAGAACAAAGAAAATGATACAAAAAAAATCAACTAAACCAGAGCTGCTTCTATAAGAAAATCAACAAGATATACAAACCCTTAGCCAAACTAACTAAAATACAGAGAGACAATTTTCAAATAAACAAAATAAAAAAATGAAAAGAGAGATATAACAACAGAGAACAAGGAATTCAAAGGAGTCTTACTTCAATAGCACATACTCTACAAAATTGGAAAATGTTAATGAAACAGATTATTTTCTAGACAGGTACCTCTAACCAAGGTTAAATCAAGATTAGATAAGGTATTTAAACAGCCCTATAATCTCTAAGGAAATAGAAACTGTCATTAAAAACCTCCCAATCAGAATAAGCACACGGCCAGATGGTTTTAGTGAAGAATTCTACTACTATGCTTTCAAAGAGTTAAAATCAATACTCCTCAAACTATTCCACAAAATAGAAAAGAATAAATACTGCCAAATTCATTCTATGAGGCTATAGTCATGCTGATAGCTGAACTACAGAAAGAGAAAGCAGAAAAAGAAAATTTCAAACCAAATTCTCTCATGAACATTGACATAAAAATACTTAATAAAATACTTGCAAATTTAATTAAAAAAAATCAAAAACATTATCCACTCTGATCAAGTAGGTTTCATCTAAAATATGCAGTGATGTTTCAATATACAAAAATTCATCAATGTAATCCACCTTATAAATAAACTGAAAAAAAATCACATGATCATCTCATTAGATGCTGAAAAAGCCTTTGACAAAATCCAACACCCTTGATGTAAAAATTCTTAGAGAGATCATAGATACAAGAAGCATACCTAAACACAATAAAATCAATAAATACTAAGCCGATAGCCAAAATCAAATTAAATTAAGAGAATATTGAAGCAATTCCATTAAAATCAGGGATAAGACAAGCTGTCCACTCTTCTCCATATAAACTCAATATAGTACTTCAAGTTCTAGCTAGATCAATAAGCAAACTAAAAGAAATCAAAGAGATACAAATTTTAAAAAAGACATCAAAGTATAACTATATGAATGATATGATAGTATTCATAAGCAACACAAATAGTTTAACCAGAGAACTCATACAACTGATAAACAATTTAAGCAAAGTCGGTGGATACAAAATTAACTCAAAGAAATCAGTAGACCTCCCCCATAGAAATGATATAAAAAATTAAGAAAATAAAACCCTTTACAGTAACCATGAATAATAGAAACTATCTTGGTATAGCTCTAACCAAGGAAGTAAAAGATGTATATGACAAGAACTTCAAGTCACTGAAGAGAGAAATTAAGGAACATGTCAGAAGAGGGAAAGATATCTCATGCTCATGGGTTTGTAATATTAAAATCATGAAAATGACCAAGTTAACAAAAGCAATCTACAAATTCAATGTAATCTCTATCAACATTCCAATACAATATAATATATATATATATATATATATATATATATATATATATCCCTGCCAAAGTTATTGAGAAATATTCAAAGTAATAAAGGAATGTCCCTTCTTGCCAATGTTAATTATTTCTTGGTAATGAAAATTTGCACTGGTCTAGAAGGCCAGGGTATGTCTATGTCCTTAGAAAAAAAATGGTAAGCAACGTGACCTTTAGGATAGTCCTCCAGGCTATGGGAAAGAGCTCAGTAAATATGAGTTCAAGAATGTATAATTATCAATATAATATCTATGTTTGTTCTACTTGGACTAGAGCTTGGTGAAGGGTGTAACATGTCTATCTATTTGGATTCTTCTATATGCAGACATTCAATTAGATCAGAACACATTTCTTAAATGTTCTTTTTTTTTTTATTTTATAGTTTTGGCTTCTTTGTCAAAAGTCAAGTGTCCATAGTTGTGTTTGTTACTTTCAGTGTCTTCAATTCTTTTCCGTTAATCAACCTGTCAGATCTTATACCAAAATATAAGACCTCAATATGAATTATATGAGGGGCTTCATGGAACTAAAAAATAAAGGCAGCTACACTTTGAGACCAGTTGTCGGAAACATATTAAAGAAGGAGATAAAGAGATTTGGAGAGTAGTGAACACTGATCATGATCTTACCCAGCTAAGTTTATTGTTTGTGCCTACAAAGGCAAGCAGATTCCTGCATTCTATATCAGCCTAGGACAGAACCATCTATACATAGTTCTTTGGTCTGTAGTCTGGTTAAGACAACTCCCTGCTCTGTTAGAGATAGTTTTCTCTTACTAGAAAAACAATTCTAAAAGCTCACTGGATAACTCATGGGTTTTCTAACCAAAGTAAAAGAAAAAAAAATGCTGCATAAAAACAAGCTTGGATTTTCTAAAAAAAAAAAAAAAAAATTTAAAAGTTCTAAAAGAGCTGTGTTTACACTCCAAGTACTTTTTCTGCTTATCTGTTGAAAAAAAATTCTAAAAGATCTTTCTCTGCTTCCCATAGATCTCCAGGTAACTCAGCTCTTGCTAGAAAAATATCTACAAAAGAACTGCTATCAGCTTGTATCTAGTTTTGAGGCATTTCTTTTGCAGCTCCCATATACCCCTTCCTCAGAACCATGACCAAGCTGATGCTGGACCTTGGCAGGTACAGGAGACAACTTCCTGAACAGAAATGAAGAGAAAGTCATGGATCAGAGACTGAGGGAATGGTCAAGCAATGGCCAGCCAAAGTAGAGATCCAAGTCATGGACAAATATCAATCCTTGATACTACTATACTCTGTTATGCTTGCAGACATGAACCTAGCATGACTGTACTCCGAGAGCCTCCACCCAGCAACTGACTGAAAGGTAGAGATCCACAGTCAAACATTCGATGGAGTTGGGTGAGTCTTACAAAAGTGTTGGAGGAAGGATTGTGGGCCCTGAAAAGATAGAAGCTTCACAGAAAGGCTAACAGAATCAACAACCCTGGACCCTTGGAGGGTCTTAAGACTGAACCACCATCCAAAGAGCATACATGGGCTGGACATATGCCACTGGCATATATGTTGCAGATGTACAGCTCAGTCTTCATGCGGGTCCCCCAGTAACTGGAGTGGGGGCTATTCCTAAAGCAGCTCTCCTTTTTTTGTTTATTTACTTTTTTCTTTTGATTCAAAGCTCCATCTAAAATACCCACACCTTTTATCTTTAATGTTTGTGCTGGACCATCACTTATACAGATAGCAACTCTCTCTCTCTCTCTCTCTCTCTCTCTCTCTCTCTCTCTCTCTCTCTCTCTCTCTTTCTCTCTCTCTCTCTGTTTCTCTCCGTGTGTGTGTGTGTGTGTGTGTGTGTGTGTGTGTGTGTGTCTGTGTGTGTCTGTGTTATTTCTTTCAAAAATCTGAGGACCTTCAAGGGCCATACTCAATAACTAATTAAATACATCTTTTGATGTTTTAAATAATCACTGAAGGTAACTTCAAAGTACAACATCTAAAACATATGCTCTCATCTAGAATACTGTTAGCTAAATTAGAAAGACATTCAACATCTGGAGATACATATCATTAAGGACAATATAATTTTGTTAAGATTTACTTTGAAATTTTAATTTTAAAACCAAACAGTGTAAAGTCAATTATCTTTTTCCATTTTCCACCTTCAACAAAGTATTGTGAAATCATAAGAAAACAAATTATTTTTAAGTAGCTTTATTGAAAGGATTTTTGAGATTTTTGAGCTATGTATGTGAGGAGTGCTCCCAGCACAACAGCTGACTGATTAATGTGGACCTGAGTAAGCAACTCTGTGGACAATTATGGTCTGATTTTGTTTACTTTCCAGGATCATGTGAAATACTCACTGTGTTTCTTTTTCCTTAAAGAAAATAACAAAGGACACATCTAAAAGTATAGCCTTGGACTCCTTTTGGAAGTATAATTCATATTGGAGGAAAAAACACAAGCCACATAAACATGACATTTCCCAGTACACTTTTCATTAGGATCAATGAAACTTTTTTATTTGAAAGGAGAAACCCCATACTAAGTCAGTTTGAGTATTTTAAAAATAAAGCAAACCAAACCAAACCAAACCAAAATACCCTAACATTTACTCTAGACCCCTCAACAAAGTAAGAAAATCTAATTAGTTTAATCTAATACAAGTTCTTATCTCCTCCTCCTTCTCCTCTTCATCCTCCTCCTTCTTCTTCCTTCTTTTTCTCCTCCTCCCCTCCTCCTCCTTCTTCTCTTCCTCCTCTTCCTTCTCCTCTGTGTTTAACTTTGAAGAAAAGATGTGGAGCTGTGGAAAGAGCCCTGATTTAAAGACATATATTTTTTCCTCAGGCAGTTTATGAAAAATATATTCTTGGTCCTATAATTCTTCCCATGACTATACTAAGTATAGTCTTTTTGTTCTCAAGTCTCCATTCAGGTTTCATTTTGAAAAAACCAGAGCTGAGGCTAACCTACACTAACTTGATCTTCTGTAGGAAGGGAGGAGTTTTTCTTTTCTGTCTTGGAAAGCTACTACTCTTCCAAACTCATATGTATCTCTACAACAAACAAACCTTCAGGTCACACATCATCAAAAACTTGAAATGCTTCTCATATTCCTGTTTTAGGCCAATATGATTTTATACAATGTTTACATCCCTCCCAAAGGGTTATAAATTTGCAAGATGTCTACATTGCTGTTTATCTTGGCATCAACTATATAAGCACATCAGTGGGCTAGGACAAATGGCAAGACATGTTTAAAAAAGCTATTTAGTTTGTTTCATTTTTTTTAAAAAGGTAAAACAGACTGCTAGTGGACAATGATGCACAAACATAATTTTGGAAATTAATTTCTGCTACATATACAAAACTATGAGTTAACTAAACTATCTCTTTCATCTAGTCCATATAATGTCTTTGTGAATTTGAACGTCCTCAAACCCTGAATATTTCTGGACTTCCTGACAACAAAATCAAATCCCTCTTTCCTTCTAGAAATGTTCAAATTCACTTGGAGAAGTGCCTGTTTACTCAAACTGAGAGTCAGTCTTCCTAGACGAAGACACAAATAATCTTACATAAAAGTAACAGATGTCTCCACATCACCTTTTACCATTTATTTTTTGTATTATAAGTGCAAGAGAAGCAGATCTATGTCAGGGTGAATGGAAACACTGTAAAAATTCATAGAACTGAAGTTCTGTGCATTTGAATTTATCATATCTTAGTTTTATAATTTCAAATGATATTTGTCTTTAAATTAAAAAAATAGTATTAATGAAAGAAAGTATTGCTTGATTTAAATATAAGAAAGGTGTGTTTTGAGGTGTGTTAGTGTCTGGCATTTAAGAAAGCTCATTGATTACTTTTGATTCATCTGATCATTATTGCCATAATCTTTTGTACCTTGATTCTTGTTGCTAAGCAACTCACATTCTCAGCAGCCAAGTGACATGATCACTCCCATTCTTCTTTTAAGAAAAATAAAATAAAGTATGTTTAGAGTATTCCATGGATGGTTTCCATTTAGTTTAGAGAGAATTACATAATTTAAATGTAAATCTATCTGGATATTTTGGCATCACCTATATTAAATACTATTATAATATTGGAGTATTATAATGGAACATATATACATGAACATGATACCAGTTTTATTTAATTTGTCCACGCTAAACTCTTTCTATACTCATCAATTGCCTGTTGCTGAGGAGTTATTTATAACATAGAATGAAGTGTTTGTAACATGGTCGGGGTTCCAAATGCTAATGAATACAGCACTAAAGTGTCCATTAATGATTTGCAGAATCATCTTCTTAAATTTTGCATGAATAGATTTATGAAACTAAGACATACAGATTACTATGTGGAATTGTGAGATGCATTATTTTCCAACTTAAGAAAGGACCTACCTCTCCTACAGTATTTGCAGAAAAGGAAAACAAAGTGTTAAATGGGTTCTTAAGTTGTTCAGCTATGTAAGCAATAACTTCCTCGCTAAGTCATTTCCAGAAATTCACAATAGTAGCCAGTATTAAAATAAGAAATTGACCAGTCCTGGGAAAAGCAATAGTTGTTATGTGCTAGGAATAAACTTGATGATGGTTTATCCTTTATTTTTATTGGTGAACATAATATTACTGAAGTGTCTACCAGAGTTATTTCTGCACTAAAAAATCTTTAGAAAAAAATGAGTAATAAATATGTGTGTGTGATGTTTACCATATAGTTTAAACAGTCAGATACTTACATTATTTAAACATTGTCAGTGTTTGAAAATTAATATTATTGCCTATTACTGAAGTCACAAACACAAAACTATATATTTTAAATTGTGTATCTCATTACTGGATTTGTTAAGATTGGAAGCTGGGTCACTAGTATACATAATAGCAGTAATTTTTTCTTGGACTGCTGCTACTAGAGAGTAAAGATGCAAGTTATTTTTACAGTATTAATACATTCCATTTATATCTGAGTTAACAGTTCAACATAGAACCAAAAATATTTCTAGACTATTCATACATGATTTACCCTCCATGCTAAAGGATATACTGCCTCTCTTTTCTTTTTTCTCTTTTCTGCTCTCTCTCCCTCCCTCTCTGTCTCTCTCTCTTTTTTCTTCTTTTTCTTCTCATCCTCCTCCTCCCCATCTCCTCCCCCTGTTCTTCTTCTTCCTCTTCTTCTTCTTCTTCTTCTTCTTCTTCTTCTTCTTCTTCTTCTTCTTCTTCTTCTTCTTCTTCTTCTTCTTCTTCTTCTTCTTCTTCTTCTTCTTTGTCTTCTTCTTTCCTCCCCCACTCCTGTGCTTTTCTCATCCTCCTCCTTTAATCGCTCTGTGTCTCCCTCTGACTCTTTTTATTTTTCTCTGATTTGTTCCCAGAATTGGCTTGATATTGCAATTTATAGTCATGTATTTTCAAGCTGTTTTTCTAATATTAAAACAGATCTACCCTAAACACATTGCAAAAGCTTGGGGTTTAGAAATATTATCTCTTGAGCTTTGGCATTAAAACATGTTAAGAAGTTAATCTTAGAAATGGAGAGTTGCCATGACTTCATATTTGTTTCCATGCACAGACTATCCTGTAAAGCATAGTCCAACCCAGTATGTACCACCAACAATAAGTCAAACTTTTTGGAATCCCTCTGAAGAGATCTGTCTTTATTTGTCTTTAAATAAGAAGTTATATTCACTATTAGGTTTGTAATATAGTCACTTCAAGATTTTTGACAAAATAAATTACATTTGTTTTGACAAAATAAATAATTAAATTACTATCAGAAAGACTCTGTTATAGTAACTCATGAAATGAAATCTAACTTAGTTGTTCTCAAGATTTACCTCAAAAGGACTATAAACCTAGGATGATACAGCTTAGGTTATAATTCACACTGAACAGATTTTAAAGCTTTGAAAAATGGAGTTTTGTGTTATATGATGAATAAGAAAATGAGCCCCTTCTCCTAGGTTTATTCTCAATCAGAAGCCAATGCAAACTGTTTATAAAAATACAGATGTGCAAATGCATTCAATTTCTCCATATTCCCACATGCTTTTGAAAAAGTCAAATAGTGTACTCAGTATTTATGTTTTCCAAAGTCTACCATTGTATTTCTGTTTGTCAAATATGAGATTATCATTGGGAAGAAAAAAAAAGCCACAAATTATGTAAATGCTCCCACAGAGATTGAAAAATTTGGCTTCATATAAAAGTTGTCAATGATAATTGCAGAGTTGGAATAAATTGTGGCCTTAAGGTACTTGAACAGAAGGTCTAATGAACTTATGTCTCATAAAATGGAACAACGTGTAGCAATTTAATTGAAGACAGGGAATGTACAGCTTGCCACCACAGAGACACAAAATTGTTGGGTTATATGAGAATGTGACCTTGTGGGCTACATATGTTGCTTTATATTATTACTGCAATGAATTCCCCCAACAAAAGCTGCCAACATTACCTCCAGATAATTCTCAGTTGTAGATCTATAACTAAGATCACATATGTGCATCCTATTTGTTTCAAATCTATCTAAAACTGACTTCAATTTAATACCTTACTTACTTTACTTATTATATGGTCACTAGAGTTACTCTGGTATTAGAATCCTAAAGTACAGTCCACTCCAGATAAGTTCAGGATCCTTCAGAGATGTGAGTGTGTACAATGTTTCTTTTCACAAGAAAAAGTTGGTTTTGGAGATAGTACTGAACACTTTGTAATGTTGTTTTTATTTAACTAGATTAAGCACCAGGCAAAATAAAATTTAGACTGTAGAGAATAGAATTATAAATTTCCAAGAAACTTACCACACACAATTATTTTCCAATATACTACTATCATCAACTTCATGGGCAGGAGTAAGGCCTAAACATGCCTTCTTTGTAGTTTCTTCTATCTTTGGGGGAAATAATTGTTGGCTATACTCATATTCTTTTTCTTACTTCTCAGATCTAAAGTAGCAACAATCTGTAAGTACAAATCCAAGTTAAAAGGAAAATAATGTAAAGACCAAATATCAGTCTAGATATCTACATTAAGAGTTTTACTTGTTGAGGAAGAAACCAACTTTTCTAACTAAAATATTCTAGCATAGTTTTATGTGTGATCTGAACTACTGAAAGGCACATAAACAAATCATTGTAACATCAGTGATAATATTTACATACATTCTGCAATCTCACCAAATCTCAGATGAAAAAAAGCAAAAATTAGGATTTTAGATAGGCATTTGGAAAAATGGATTGATGCTCTTTGAACGATTCAAATTATTGGAAAGAGATTCAGAATTTAAGGGTAAAGGGTCATCTCAAGTGTCATGCCAAATACCAATGGATTCATGTTAGTTTTAAAATTTACAGTGGTAGTCAGTATAATTAGGAAAAAGTTTAAAGACACTTGCAGTGTATTTGGCACAATTCTAACACATCTCTAGATGTTTTAATTTTACATAGTGGGCTTATGAATTTCAAGAATGGTGCTCTGACCGTTGATGCAGCAGATACTACTGATCAAAGCACCCATGGCCTGAGGTCAGTATTTCTATTTTTATCAAGTTTCAAAATGGCTTATATAGCTTGATCATGCTAGCACTTTTTGTCCTGGAAATATTTTAATATCTGCCCATCATGCTAAAGCTTGTATTCAACAACATCAACATGTTGGCAGCCAAAGTACATGGCTTGAACCTGAAAATGGACCCCCAGACAGAGTTACTAAATTGACAGGCTGGCAAGCCAAGGACGGGTAAGATTCTTCACAGAGTCTTACCAACCTAAGATATAAGTGCATTACTTTTGATAATGCATATTTCATGATGGGTAAGGAAGACATTCTTGTCAGAACAACCTAAGACAGCCTCAGTCTTGCTAATGAAATAAAAAAAGAGGAAAAACAGAGAGCCTTTGGGGCTGCTTGGCAAGAATCTGACATGGGCCAAGGACAAAGAAATGGGCTGCTTGGCAGAAATATGACACCGGCCAAGGACAAGGAAGTAGGCTTCAGGCAGGAATCAGATATTAGGCTAGAACAAAGAAGTGATCTCAGACAGGAATCTAAATCTCAGGCTAGAACAAAGCAGTAATTTCAGGCAGAATTCTAAATTTTAGGCTAGAACTAAAGCCACCTACCCACTCCTGCCTCACCACCTTTGCTTTACTCTACACTGGGGCATCAAACCTTCAGAGGACCAAGTATCTCCTGTCCAATTGATGCCAGATGAGACCACTTCAGCTACTTCAGTACTTTCCCTAATTCCTCCATTGGCGTCCCTGTGCTTAGTTCAATGGTTGGCTGTGAGCATCTGCATCTGTATTGGTCAGGATCTGGCAGATCCTCTCAAGAGACAGCTGTATCAGACTCCTGTCAGGAAGCACTTCTTGGCATCCACAATATTGTATGGGATTGATGTCTGTATGTAGGATGGATCTCCAGGTGTAACAGTCTTGTGTTTTATCTTAGACTGTAAATTTATCTTATTGACATAATTTTAAATATCTTTAGTACACTTTCTTAAAGCTAAAAGCTGTGGAAGAAAATGAATACATAATAGATTATATTCAGCTTTGCATGGATGCAGGAATATGTTTTGTGTCTTAGGAAGATAATTTATATTTTAAAGAAATAATGCCAACTCTGTGTTTCTTATGAAAGAGATCTAATAAAGGTGAGAAAATATGAGGTCTGTCTGAAAAAAATAGCAATTTATGGAATAAGTGGTAAAGTCAGGCCTTAGAATATAAGTTGGGCCATTGAGTGGACTGCCTTTTCTTCAGTCTCTTCTACATTTTTGTCATTGCAGTTCTTTTAGACAGAAAAAAAATCTAGGTCAGAGTTTTTACCTGTGGAATGGCAACCCCATCCCTCCCTATTGTTGGACATTTCATCTAAGGTCTCTTCCTTTGAGTCCTGAGAGTCTCTTACCTTCTAGGTCTCTGATTCTTTCTAGTGGGTACCTCACCTCCCATGGCCCAAGGTTGCATATTTCCATTCATTCTGCAAGTTCTCAGGGCTTCTTTCCTGTTCCCTGCCCCAATATTTGATAATGTTCCTTTTTTCCTTCCCCTTCTCCTCTCCTACACACATCCCTTCCTCTCTCCCTCTGACTCCCATTATTGCTTTATTCTCCTTTCCAAGTGAGATTGAAGCATCTTCACTTGGGACGTTCAGCTTGTTAAACTTCTTGAGATCTGAGGATTGTATCCTGGGTATTGGTATAGAGACAGACAGGTTGATCAATGGAATAGAATTGAAGACTCAGAAATAAAACCACACATTTATGGACACTTGATCTTTGACAAAGAAACCAAAAAATATACCATGGAAAAAAAGAAATCATCATCAATAAATGGTGCTGGTCTAACTGGATGTCTTTATGTAGAAAAATGAAAATAGTCCCATATTTGTCACTTAGCACAAACTCAAGTCCAAGTAGATCAAGGACCTAAACATAAGACCAGAATACACTGAATATAATAGAACAGAAATTGGGAAAGAGCTTTGGACTCATTGGCACAGGGGGAAATTTCCTAAACAGAACTCCAATGACTCATGTTCTAAGATTAAGGATTGTATCTCCACCAGTCAAGATAGTTGATATATCTAGGTTGAGTAGTGGGTTACACCTCTGATTGAGCAATAGCAAACTTATAAAGCCTATGATTAACATTTTAAAAAAATGTATAAATGCAAAAAGGAAAAGGGGGCATGGGATAGGGGATTTCTAAGGAGAGGAATGGGGAAAGGGCATGGCATCTGAAGTTTAAATAAAATATCTAATAAAAATGGAAAAAAAAGAATTGATAAATAGAACCTCATAATACTGGAAAGCTTCTGTTAAGCAAAGGATATAGTCAATAAGACAAATCAACAACCTATAGATTAGGGAAAAAATCTTCACTAACCCCACATCCTATAGAAGACTAAGATCCAAAATATATAGAGAAGTCAAGAAGCTAACCACCAAAAAACCAAACAACCCTATCAAAAATGTGATATAGAGCTGAACAGAAAATCACAACAAAGGAATCCTGAATGGCTAAGAAGCACTTAAAGGAATGTTCAAAGTCCTTAGTGACCAGGAAAATGAAAATCAAAATGACCCTGAGATTCTTCTACCTTATAACAATCAGAATGGCCAAGATCAAAAACTCAAGTGACAGCAGATGCTGGTGAGAATGTGGAGAAAGAGGAGCACTCCTCTGTTGGTGGTGGGATTGCAAATGTTTACAAGGTCTCTGGAAATCAATCTGGAAGTCACCCTTGTCATTCTTATAGGCAATATTTTCCCACATCTGTGTTCTTTTAAAACTTGATATATCTTGAGAGTACAAAGTATCATTTCAACAAAGGGCTGTGGAATGTGAGTGTTAATGATACTTAGATTTTTACAGTCCTCCTGGACCCTAGGAACTCATGGGGGTTCAGGCTTCTAAGTCATCTTAGCCCCTAGATCAGTCTCCTTTCAACCCTGCCCCTTTAGAGGTTACGTTCTTTCAAAATCATAAAGAAGAACACGATTTTTTTTACTAAAACTAGATGATAAATGCATACCTTCTGAGTATATTGATGTGTGTGTGTGTGTGTGTGTGTGTGTCAGTGAAAGAACTATCTAACAAGCTTGTTTTTCTATGTGTAGACAGATGAGTCCTAAAAAAATATAACAATCACAAACTGTAAAACTTCAAGAATAAGATTAGATGAAATAATTACTGAGCAATAGTTTGAGGACTCTTATGAAAAGCAATGCTCTTACTGACAGCCCAGTCATTTGACAGATGTTTACATTTTGACAGTTGCCTACAAGAGCACAGAAAATCCCTTAGCACAGAAAGAAAGGCCATAGGTGATGTGGCAGGCATCCATTCTTGCCATGTTTCTTGATATTATTGCTGTTTCAGCATTATTAAATTAGCTAAGCATCATATCCAGTAATGGTGAAATATCTGTCATTTATGAAAAAAATGCTTCAAATTTTTCTACTCCTGCTTCCTCTTTCTCAACTTGCTTCTCCTCCATTTTCTTTGTCTCTATCACTCCTTGTGACTGTCTTATGTGTACATATGGGTGTGCTGGTGTACATGTCAATGCTTATAAATCTATAGGTCAGAAGAGGACATTGGCTGCACTTCTTTGTCATTCTTTGGCTTATTGTTTTAATCAGAATTCCTCACTGAATCTTGAGCTTGCCATTTTGATGAGGCTAAATGATCAGTACGCTCCTGGAATTTTCCTGCTCCCATCTGAATTCTTGGATTATAGGTATGCAATGGCATGTTCACTATCTCAACGAACAAGATTATTCAAACCTCTTTTAATGCAGGACATTACTGCAGAAGCATTATATGAATACATTTTAATTTGTTTGACCATTAATTATCTAGAAGCTCAATTAGAGATGAATTCAAAAATTACCTGAGTTTTGGTTTCATCATCTGTAAATTTAGATAGTGATAATAAAATAACACATGCAGAATCTCAGTTTACAATCTGAAATAGACTTAATTGATATACAAACTGCAATATCAACCATCCCTAATACACAATTTAATGATACAATGCAAGAGAAATACATATGTCATTCCCATGGCTATTAATCAAGTTCAACATAGATAGGAAGGTGTGGAGTCTATGATTTTACCCAGTTGATTTTAGAAATTCAGATTGATGAAACCTCAGCTGCATTTAACCACCAGTAACATACCGTATACTTACATATTTTTTTATGACAACTAAAGATAGAATGATGGTCAAAGAAGGCGGTGATCAGATGAGAAACAAAGATGGTGACTTCCATATGGATAACATTCTGATGGTGATGCTTTTAAAGCTGGCAATATCTGGTGGTGGATTAATGTTGGCTGGGGACTGAAAACATTGCTTCTAACACTACTGTGATTATGCTCTGAATTAGCAGAGATGCCTGGCAGCATGAGATGCAAGAGTATTCTTTAACCCAACAAATGTTCCTTAGGATTTGCAGTGGTTGGAAGGCATATTTTTCATCTATCAGCACTTCTTTCTCCCTTAGAAGATTCATATCCCTCAAACTCCCTCCCATAATATAGCCTCAGGATTGAAGTAGTTAGTTCCCAAGATGCTAAAAAAAAAAAATGGAGTAAATGCTTTACTTTAATACTCTCTGGCCTCAATTAAAGTGGCTTATCAGTGATTTGAGCGATCAGATAAAAAATTGAAACTAAGTATCACCAGCATCTATCTAGTAATATTGGGGGAGACGGGGAAAATATAAAACAAATATAGTCATTATGGGGAAAACAAATAGAGAGGTTTGCTGCCTTCAAGTCTATCATTGAGGAATTAGCATAAATTTTAAATATAAGTAATAAATAAATGGAAAGTTATTAGAAAGTTATTGATATAAAGTATAATTTACTAATGAAAAAAATTCTTTAAAAATCAAAATGCTTTAATGAAAAGGATATTATTCCAAAAGGCAAACCTACGAAGAGAAGATAAAATTAAAGAGATTAAGCATCCACTTATTAGTGAATATATACGACTTAGTATAGGGAAGAAAATAATCAGGGGAGGCAGATTGAGGGAGGGACTTGGGGGGAAGGAGAGGGATGGGAAAGGGGGAACAGGATCAGGTATATATATAGAGAGAGAGAGGGAGGAGAGAAGCATAGAGAGCCAGCAGAATGAATGGAAATGTACAGTTTCAGAACATGAGGGGTGAGGAGACCTTCTAGAATGTACCAGAGACCTGGGAGGTGAGAGACTCTCAAGATAGAATGGGAGTGACCTTAGATGAAATCCCAACAGTGGGGAGAGGGAACTTGTAGAGTCCACTTCCAGTAGAAAGACAGGGCTTCAAGAAGAAGGATGGGGTTGCCATCCCACAATCAAATCTCTGAACTAGAATTGTTCCTGTCTAAAAAAAAAAAAAAAAAAAAAAAAAAAAAAAAAAAAAAAAAAAAAAAAAAAAAAAACCCACAGGGACAAAAAACGGAAAAGAGCCTGAATGAAAGGTCATCCAGTGACTGGCCCAACTGGGGATCCACCTCATGGGCAAACACCAAGGCCTGACACTATTATTAATGTTAGGGTGTGCTTACAAACAGGATCCTGGCATGGCTGTCTTCTTAGAGGCCTAACCTGTACCTGACTGAGACAGAAGCGGATACTTAAACACAAGCATTGGACTGAATTCAGGGTACTCCCTATGGTAGAATTAGGGGAAGGATGAAAGAAGCAGAAAAGGAGGACGACCCATAGGAAGACCAGCAGTCTCAACTAACCTGGACCTCTGAAAGCACTAAGAGACTGAGCCACCAACCAGGCATCATTCAAGAGCAGGTCCGAGGCCCAGGCACATATATAGCAGAGGACTGCCTGGTCTGGCTTCAGTAGAAGATACAGGCCTAATCCTCAAGAGACTTGAGTCTCCAGGGAGGTGGGGGAGGCCTGGAGAGAAGGAAGCATCCTCTTAGAGACAAAAGGAGGAAGAATGGGATTAGAAACTGTGGGAAGGGGGACAGGCAGGGCAATGGCTGGATTGTAAATAAAATAAAATAAAGTAAAATAAAAGATTAAGCATATCACAAAAGTCCTGAGTTAGTACATACTTTAATGATGACACATGTTGTTGTTTACTATGATGAAAGGTTCTGAAAGGATTTCATAGAGTCAGATATTGATAAGTGTTTACAAAACAAAACAAACAAACAAAATTGATGGGGGAAGGCAGCAGAACCTAAGACTCCAAATTTACTTTTAAGTTTGACTTTGGATTCTTGATAGCAATGATACAGCAGAGATGGTCTAAGAGGCTTGGCTGAAAGATTAATTGTAAACCCCAAAGCAAAATCAGTTGATAACCCTAACCCTTAGAGTAATGAATTTCCCAGGTAGATATTCATCTGTTACTTTAGTGAAAACCCAGGCTGAATAACAGTATTCTTAAGGAGCGATAACTGTGAGAAAAACAGAGTCCAAAAAAGAACTTTCTTTAGGGGAAGTCTAAGAAACAGGGCTTTGCCTGCTCTATTAAAAAGAAAAATCACTGAAAGGGGTGACATCCTAACCTCATAGGGAAGGATAGTTGAATAGATGGGAATGGTTTAAGTATAAATTTGCACAAGGCTTCTTCATCAAGCTCACTAAATGATTATAGATAAACACAGCTTCTTACTGGAGTCAGGGAGCTGTTTCTTGGTAGCATCCTTATGTTAGTCTCTTATTGGTACCTTACCCAGGGTGAAATGACATTTGATTATATGTCTCTGGGGAGTGTAAATGAAACAGAAGCTGAGGAATTTAATAAGTGTGTTTCTGAGGCAGCAACACAAAGTAACTGAGAAGGGGCTGCATTACTGAAAATTCTTAGTTACACTGATGCAAAGGCAATGTATGGCATTTGACAATATATGCTATGAACAATATATCTTTTGTAGCTTGAAATCATTACTTTTCTTGTCTACTGGAAACCTATATTCTACCATATGATATATAATAAATATATAGTATACTTTTAGTTAAAAGTAGAATTTTGTTCATATCACATTTAATTTCACTATGCTTAGTTTTGAATAACTTTTCAACATGTTAAAATAATCTTGAAGCCTGATTTTCTAATCACCTTAGCAACTCACTTTGGTTAGGGTCATTTGCTTATTTGGTAAATAGCCTCAGATGTCTTCATCCAAATCATGCACACCAGAATTGATTATGACTGGGTCAGTGACTAAGCACTCTTCCATGCTCCCAGGGTTTCTGAATATGACAAAGAGTCATTAATCACTGCTTTCTGGTATTTGTTCAGTCAGTCAGTCATGTAAAATGTGTGCTGATTTTTTTTTTATCACCAATTAAAGTGGTTACTGAAATATGGATGTATCAAATAAAGAAAAAACGTAACATTATGCCATGAATTTAAAACTTTCTCTTTAGAAATATGCTGGGTTTGTGAGATGACAGAGCAGTTGACCTAAGTTGGAGCCCTGGGACATACACTGTAGTAGACAACTGACTACCTTGAATTGTTCTCCCAGGATTACCAAGGATTGTCTGTACCATATTTTTTTCCTGTGCCATGGATTTTCTTTTACTTTTATTTTTGCAAGGACACTGATTTTTCTTTTTTATCAATTAATGTTTCCCAAATCATTTTTTATAATAATGAAATATATTTGTCTTCTTTCTAATTCTTTTCTTGATAGGACATTATAGGAACTGGACACTTAGTGAATTTTAGATCCTATGATGAATATGAATATAGACTACAAGCAACTTTTCATCCACCAAGTTCACATCATTTGGTCATGAATAAGAAAACTATGTTCAGATATGCTCTGAAAAGTAGTAGTGGTTAATTTTGAGAGCCAACTTGACGGGATTTAAAAATCACAATTCGTACAAATCTCTGTGCACGTCTATAAGGGATTAGGTAGAATGTATTAATTGATGTTCAGAAACAACCCTGAAATATGGACAGTGCCATTCCATGGATTGGGGTTTTGAACTGAGTGATAATGAGAAAATTAGTTTTCCAGGGTCTACCCTTCATTATTATGGGTAGCCTCCCCTGGCCCTGACAATGGATTATTTCCTTGGAACTGTGAACTGAAATAAAACCATCTTTTTAGGAGTTACTTTTGTAAGGTAGTTTACTACAACATTGAAACAAATGGCTTCTATGGAAGTCTTAGTTTACATCTCCTGTCTTACTATAAGAATTAATTGTGTGCATTAAGTCTCTGTTTGTTCTGTTTTTACTTTTATTGAAAATAGATATTTTTCCTCACATAACAGATTCTAGTTATGTTTTTCCATGCCTTTGCTTCTCACAGGTCTGTCCCATATTCATTTTAATTAATATCTACCCCTTTTGTCACACATTAAAAAAACAGGGTTTTGAGGGATAATAATGAAATATATTAAAGTAAAATAAAATAAAATCCAATAAGATAAAAATTTACACATCAGCATAGGACAAAACAAACAGAAGGAAAAGAGCCCAAGAAGATGTACAAGAAACTGACATAGATTCAGATAACCACTCATTTGTACATGTAGGAATTCCATCAAAACACTAAAATGGAAGCCACAATAGATGTGCCCAAAGGACCCATGCAGGCATTGTAGATATATCTTCAGTCTTGGTGAGTTCCTATGTGAGTCTGTCCTATTTCTATAGAAGACCTTATTTTCTTGGTATTCTTCATCCCATCTGGCTCTTACAATCTTCCCACCTCTTCTGCCACAGTGTTAGCTGAGTCCTGGAGGTGGGGCAAAAGCATTTTAGGGAGACATATAGTTTAGGGACTAGTGTTCCAAGTTTTCTCAGTCTCTATTTAATGTCTGACTGTGGGTGTCTGTCTGCTGAAGAAGGAAGCTTCTCTAGTGATGACCAAGAAAAGCATTGATCTCTACGTATAGCAGAATGTCATTGGAAGTAATTTTATTGCTGCCAGATTTTAGTACAATAGTAGTATTTGGTTTTCCCCTAGGTTGCTGAGCTATTTAGTCTCAGGTTCTTGATCACTGAGCAATGCCAGATATGAATTCTGTCTCATGAAGTGAGCCTTAACTCAAATTAGATATTGGATGGTTACTCCCACAAGCTTTGGGCCACCATTGTACTAGCATTTCCTATAGGCAGGGCACCTCTTTACACCACTCTACACCAATGTGTTGGTAAATCGATTGGTGATACATGTTTTGTTTTTTTTTTTTTTTTTTTTTTTTTTTTTTTTTGGGTAGCATGATGAGCTGGTTTTTGTACTAAAGATGCTAGAATATATGGGTAATTTATGTAGCTGTTGTCTTCAGCAATGGGGCCTTGCTTTCAGTTTGTGGAGAACAACATATAGCCTTGAAAGTAGCCTGTGTTGTTTGGAGATGCTCATGGGATCCCTTTGGCCAACAAGTCAATTAGATATAACTCATATCTACAACTGTATGTTTCATTTGGTGACAAGATATGTTCGGTTGGGATTCTGTTACTACGTTTGTCAATTTCACTTAATCACCTTCATGTAGTATATATTTTAGGAGTTTTATATTATATTATATTATAATAGTGCTACTCAAATGACCCTTTGTTATAGCTGTCTCTCCCTTTATTATCCCTCTTGTACCCCTCATTCCTCCACTTCCCAGTCAATCCCCCCAATCTAGCCTTCCTGCAAGCATCTATGACTATTTACTCTATTTCCATTTCTTAGGGAGATCTATTTGTTCCCTTTGTCACTCAATATCCACCCTCTATCTTTCTATAGATTTTAGCTTGTTCATCATTAGTTAACAACTAATATTCACATATAAGTGAATAGATATCATCTTTGTCTTTCTGGTTCTAGGTTGCCTTCAGTATAAAGATTTTATTTCTAGTTCCACCCATTTGCCTGCAAATACTTTCTTTCAATTATTTTACTGGCTGAGTAATTCTCTTTTATGTAACTATACCACATTTTCTTTATGCATTCATATTTTAAGGGACAAATAGGTAGTTTACAATTTCGAGGTATTCTGAATACAGTAGCAATGGACATGGTTCATCAATTATCTCTGTGTAGGATGAAATGTGCTTTGAGTACATAGCTGTCTCTTAAGGTAGATTAATTCTCACTCTCCTGAGGAATTGCCATAGTGTACACATTTGCATAGCTACTGGCAATGTGTGGGAGGTCTCCTTACTTCAAATCTTCACCAGTATATTCTGTCACTTGTTTTATTGGTCTTTAATATTCTGATTGGTGTAAGATGAAATCTCTGTGTAGTTTTACTGAATTTCAGTGGTGACTAACGATGTTGAACAATTCCTTAATTGTTTCTCAACCATTAGGGTTTCCTTTATTGAGAATTCTCTATTTAGATCTATAATCCATTTTTATTTTGGTTATCCATTTCCTTGATATATAGTGTTTTTGAGTTCTTTGTATATTTTGAATATTAACTATTAGATATTTAATTACTAAAAATAGCTTTCCATTCTGTAGACTGTCACTTTAGATGACTGTGGCTTTTGCCATGCACAAACTTTTCATTTTCATGATATCACATTTCTTAATTATTGTTCTTAGATCCTATGCTAACGGTGTTCTGTTCAGAAAGTCTTCCCTGTGACAATGAGTTCAAGGTTATCTCTCACGTTTTCATCTAGCACGTTCAGTGTTTCTGGTTTTATGTTAAAAGTTTTCATCATGTGGAGTTGAGTTTTCTATGAGATTATAAGTATGATTCAGTTTGGATTGTTTTACATGCAGCCATTAAGCTTGACCAGCACCTTTTGATGCTGTCTTTTTTCCACTGTGTATTTCCGGCTTCCTTAAAATATTTGAGTGTCCATAGGTATATGGATGTATGTCTGGGTCTACAATGCAATTGCATTGACCATTGTATCTATATTTCTGCTCTTTAATTTTTATCATATTATTTTTAATTCTATAGTTCTGTAGTACAACTTCTAATCAGAATTAATAAATATGTCAGCCGTTTCTTCATTATGGAAGATCGAAGTAGCTATTCTGAGGTATGTGTGTATCTGTGTCTTTCATATGAAGCTAGAAATTGTCCTTTCATGATCTGTGAGGTTGTTTGTTTTGTTTTATTTTATTTTGTTTTGTTTTTATGGGAATTTACTGAATCTGCAGATTGCTTTGGGTCAGATGGCCATTTTTACTATGTTAATCCTGATGATCAATGAATAATTTTATCTTCTAATATCATCTTAAAATTATTTGTTTAATGTTTTAACGTTTTTATCATAAAAGTCTTTTCTTTGATTGTTTAGTTTCCCCAATATATTTTATATTATTTGAGGTGTTTGTAGAAGGTGTTTCTCCAATGTTTTACTCAGCCCACATATCATTTGAATGTAGAAAGGCTACTAATTATGGGTACTAATTTGTTTCTAGCTTCTCTGCTGAATGTGCTTATCATACATGTTGCATACCACTCTACCCCACGTTGGGGGCCAAAATGTTTTGGACCGCTCTATTAATGTTGGAACCCGCATTGCCAAAAGCCTTGGGGGCTAAGTGTTAGAGCCCGCACTGCCCCAAGCTGCTCCAGTCTGAGGGTTGGGGTTCAGCAAGAGAGAGAGAGTGAGGACAGACACTAGGAATGGAGACCAGAGTGTGATTCAATCCCATTTATTCTTCAGTCTCTCTTCTCTCCAAGTTCCAAGTCTTGAGTTTCTAGTCCCTAGTTCCTAGTCCCTAGTGCCTCCAAGTTCTAAGTTACTTCTTCCAAGTGATAAGTGCCTAATGTCTAATTCCAAGCTCTTCCTCCAAGTGCCAAGTGCCTAATACCTAATAATCCTTCTTCCAAGTTCTCCAGTCCAAGTGTCTTCTTCCTCAATGCCTAATTCCTACTCCAAGTTGTACTGTAAGTTGTACTCTCTAACCCAATTCCTAGTTCCAAGTTCTACACCAAGTTGTACTGTAAGTTGTACTCTCTAACCTAATTCCTAGCTACAAGTTGTACTCCCAAGTGCCTAATAATCTGTTGTCTGATTCTCTGTTCTTCTGTCTGCCTCTCACCTTTTATATATCTCACTATTAAGCCATGCCTCTAAGTTATGCCTTTAAGTCATGCCCTTAGGCCTTGTCTCTAAATCTGATCTCTAAGTCATGCCCTTAAGTCATACACCTTCAAGTCTCACACACCCAAAGGAAGATCCTGAGTAACTAAAGCAAGATGTTATCAGTGTGCTCAACTGTTGTAGACTATTGTAATCAAATCTCTTATCAGGGTATATGGCTCAAGATGGCTGCAAGGATAATATCCGCCTTCTGTCGGCTCCCCACACATACATATGAGTTTCTCAGTAGAATATCTGTGGTCACTTGCACATATTACTATTTCCTCTGAAAATAAGGATACTTTGACTTCTTCCTTTTCAATTTGGATCCCCTTGGTCTCTTCAAGGTGTTTTATTGCTCTAGCTAAGATTTTATTAGGTTTTATTCTAGTAGGTCTGTCATTATATGTTACTGGGTCCTTTTTCTTTGTAGCTTTTAATATTTTTCCTTTGTTGTTTACAATTAGTAGTTTTGTTATTATGTTCTGAAGGGAATTATATTTCTGAACCACTTTATTTGGTGTATCTTTTGCCTTGATAGGCATCTCTGTCTTTAAGGAAATTTTCTTCTATGATTTTGTTAAAAATATTTTCTGTAACTTTGACCTATGTTTTTATTCTTCCTCTATTCTTATTATACATAGACTTAGTCTTTTCAGAGTGTCCCAGGTTTATTGGATGTTTTGTGTTGGGATATTTTCTTTTTAAAAAAAAATTTAACATTTTCTTTGACTGAGGAATCCATTTATCCTTTCATGTCTTCAATGTTTCTCTCTTTCATCTTTTACATTCTGTTGTTGAGGCCTGCCTCTTTGTGTGTGTGTGTGTGTGTGTGTGTGTGTGTGAGTGTGTGTGTGTGTGTGTGTGTGGTGTGTTCATAGAGATGTTAAAAGTATTTATCCAATCAATTTCTTTTTAAGGATCTTTATCATGTTCTTAAGCACTATTTTAATGTCTTTATCTAGTGTTTCAACTATTTTGTGATTTTTCAGTGCCTTATGTTTTATGGTAGCTGGGCTTTAATGGACACAAAATACCCTGGTTATTACTAATTGTGTTTTTAAGATTGTATCAAGGCATTTGGCTTTATGGTGATTGCAATTCTCAATTGGTGATATTTAGACTTCCTTGGATAGGTGTTTTTTCCCTTGTTTTTTTGTGGTCTTAAGTGTCTCTTGGGAAACTCTGATGTCTGTGTGTTGCCTGACTGGTAGGTAGTTCCTTGAGGATCATGCTAAGTGTAGCCATTAAGTGATACACTAAATTTTAAAAAGTGTTGAGTGCACACTCAAATTATAGAGTTTATCTTATAAAATTAAATTTCGTCTAGTATTGATGATAGCTATTTGATAAATACTTGTATGTGTCAGTATTACTGTGCAAAATTATGTAAAAGATCACAGGAAGAATATATATGAATATGTTTGTGAGTATGTTTATTGAAGAAATTAACATTTGAATCAAGAAGCTAAGAAAAATTAATTTTTCTCTCATGTTCATAGGTGCTTTTTAATCTGACATCTTGACAGAAAAATATAGTGAATGAAGTCATAATTTATTCTCTTCATTGTGAGTAGAATTGTACATTTTCTGCCTGGAGATGTTATTGATTCTGGTTGTAAGCCCTGCAACTCTGATCAAGTATGATTCCATCAATTGCTATACCACTTAGGTCTTTAGATATTACTAACTTTCTTGATGCACAGTTAATGGGACTTCTTAACTCTTATGGCAACACATATCAAATTTTCTATTTCTTCATGTCTCTGTTTAGTTATACTTTGCTTGAAGTACATAGTTAATGGTAAAGACAAAAAAAATGCACAAAAACAGAACTCAATTCCAAAAAATTTTCACTCTATCTATATTGAATGTAATAGGTAATCAGACTTAGTGCAGAAAATGTTGGATATGTTCAAATGTTGGGTGTGTATTGAAAGGAATCAACAATTTAAACAAGTATAGACCCAAGAAACATCCATCCAAGAAAACAAAAGAAAGAACTTAGAGAGAATTCATGTGTTACTTGATCTACAGACTCTATGTAACCATTGTAAATTAAAAGTACTTAATAGATAGAGGAGGTTTAATTACAAGGACTCCATGCTAAACATATCAGTGTACTGGGACTAATTTTAAGTTATGTTTCCTTAATTATAATACAGATGTGTTCTATGATCATCTAAGTACAAGAAGTCTTAGTATGAATCAAGCTGAGGTAAGTATCCCTTTGAAGGTCATAGATAAAACAATTTTGACAAAGATCATATAGCATCATACCAACCAGAAACAGAGTGCTGGAGCTTTAAACTACAATTGCTTTCACTCAGATTTTGAAAATTGAACATTTCCATTTCTTGAACTTGCCACAGGGATATAATCATCATGAATCTGAGGCTACTCTGGCCTTACCAAACCAGTAGGGCCACTGGCACGTTACTCTAGCCTAGATGTAAACTCCAGTCCTTAAAAGTCATAAAAGCTCAGTACATACAAAGTAAAGTCTCAAAGCAGAGCATTTTTTGGTGGGCCTGAAGATAAGACCTTTTTACAGTAGGTCTATAGGGTAGAAAATCAAATCAAAGATTACTAGTAAAGTTTTAATAATTTTTTCCTTCATTGGATTTTTATTAGACTTGATATTTGCTTCCAATTACTTATTCTTCTCTTGTTTCATAAATTTCCCTGTTTTAATGGGAATAACCAACCTATGCTCACCCTTGAGTTGTCATTTGGAAGCATATAATGTGTCTGCTTTTATAAGTTCACAGTTAAAGCTAATTTTCTCTTCAAAATTAATCATATCTCTCCATGAAATCAAAATGCTATCAGAACATTTATGTTCCCTACAAATTCAAGTGTCAAAATCCTACCTGAACACAAATCAAACCACAAAGTCTTCAACCTACAATTTGTTCTGCCTGTAAGATGTGCTGGGACAATAGTGGCTCTGATCTTGTGGGAGTGCCCAATGTCTGACTTAATTTGAGGCTAACTATAGAAGAAGGAGACAATGCCCAACTCTGCCTGGATGACCAGAAGCCAGAACTAGATTGCCTAGAGACCTAAGGTAGAACTAAACAATACAGGCAAAAAAAAAAAAAAAAAAGATTTAAATGATTCTGAAGGATATTCTTCTATGCTTGTATATTGCTATTTTGTCCAGTCATCATCAGAGAGGCTTTCTCTGGCTGCAGATGGAAGGAAGAAGACATTTAAAGCCAAACAGAATGTGAAGAGTATAAGTTAGAGGTTTCCATCTTGTCCTTCCTCCCTGAACTTGGGGAATCCTGCAGAAGATGAGTAAAAAAACGAGACAAAGGGGATGAAAGAAACCAGGAAATGAAGGCCTACTGAATCAACTAAGCAGGGTTCATATGGGTTCAAAGAGACTAAATCAGTAAGCACAGGGCCCGCATCATGGGTTTATACTAGGTCTTCTCTGTATGGGTTATTCCTGTGAGCTGGGTGTTTCCCTGGGAACTCTAAATATATGAGCAGTTATATCTCTGTCTCTTTTACTTGCTCTTGGGACTTCTTTCTCCTAGTAGGTTGCCGTATCCATCCTTGATATGAGGGCTTTATCCTTTTCATATTTGATCTTGTTTAGTCATGTTTGGTTGTTGTCACTAACAGGTCAGCTCCTTTTTGGAATGAAATGTACAGGAAGTGGATCTGGTATAGAGAGGAGGTGGGAGTGAGCT
Organism: Arvicanthis niloticus; assembly: GCF_011762505.2. NCBI lineage: Eukaryota > Metazoa > Chordata > Mammalia > Rodentia > Muridae > Arvicanthis > Arvicanthis niloticus. Next base: position 14,445,521 of record NC_133433.1, on the reverse strand, counting down.
GGAAATAATAGAAAAGGGGAAACTGTGGTAGAGATGTATTATATAAGGGATTAAACTCTATTTTCCTCCCCATAAAAATTATTAAGAATAGGTGATTAGATCATTAGAAAGAGCAGTAATGAAGGCCTCCCAAGGTTATAACTAAGAATGATTTTGTTTAAAAATTAGAATTAAACTTCTCCAGATACTGAACAAACCGGCAGATTGAGTTCAGAGTTTTAGCCACTAGGAACATGAGAAGTAAACTTCTCTTGCTTATACACCATTTAGTCTACAGTATTTTTTCATTTTTATTTCTACCTATGAATGGATATTTGGCTTGCATGTATATCAGTGCATCACTTCTGTGTCTTGTGCTCACTGAGGAGGGAAGATGGTGTCAGAACTCCTATAACTGGAGTTACTGACAATTGTGAGCTGCTGTGGTTGTGGTCAGAACAGCGAGTGTTCTTATCCAGTGAATGGTTTATCTAGCATCCTATAATATCCTTATTGTAGTCACAGATTAAGACATAGTTCAAAAAAACCCCAGTTTTTACTCCTTCCAATAATTTTAAGAAACCAGTGACTCCAGCTCAAGAGGACACTCCAAGACCTGACACTATTACTGATGCTATGGTGTGCTTACAGACAGGAGTCTATCATGACTGCTCTCTGAGAGGCCCAACAAGCAGCTCAGAGAATCTGACACAGATACTTACACCTCCTGTGGTTGAAATAGGAAAAAGCTAGAAGAAGCTAAGGAGCAGGGCAACACCATAGAAAGACCAGCAGTCTCAACTAGTCTGCTCCCTGAGATTTTTCAGATACTGAGCCACCAATCAGGCAGCATACACTTGCGGATATGAGGGTACCAACCCATGTACAGCAGAGGACTACCTGGTCTGGCCTCAGTGAGAGAAGATTCACCTAACCATCGAGAGACTTGAAGCCCCAGGGAATAGGAAGATCTTGTGGGGTGGGGGTGGGGTAGTGGGTACATCCTCTTGAAGACTAGGGGAAGAGGTATTGGATGAAGAAATAGCTAGAGTACAGACTGGGCACAAGATAATGACTGTAATGTAAACAAGATTAACAATAATAACAATAACAATAACAATAATAACAACAATAATAACAATAAATACATTTTAAAAAACAACTAGTAACTAACAGCAGTTTGCAAATCTTCCAATCCACGAGGCATGATTATAAGGATCTTGGAATTGACTCACAAACCACACAGACATCAATCTCAGTCAAATAATGATGGTTTATTGAACACCATACCCCAAGACTGATTGGTTAGGAACATGGTGCAGTTTTTGAAACTGAACTGTGATCTTTATTTAAAGTCCTACAAGGTTTTTAAAGTCTGAGATCTACAAACATCTGTGCAAGTTATTCCACCAATTAGGGTTTAGGGATGGGGAAATTTTCTTAGGAACATGTCTTGGTTGTACATTTATCCTGCTCCCATTGGTTGGTGACTGCCATTTAACTGTGGCAGGAGACTTGATTGTCTAATATTTGTGTCATAACCTGTGTACCAGGATGGGACTTGTCTTGTATAACATTCATGTTTTAACTTGCCAATCAGGATGTTAGTTACCCATGCACACTTCTCTTTTTTCTGCCAAGTCAGATGTTAGTTCCCAGAGGAGTCTTAGGAACTTAAACTTTACCCAACCACTACTCAAAATTGAAGTTTTATTTTAAAGAGATGCAGATGTGTCTCTTACGTTGGGAATCCATCCCAGAGTCAACTTATTAAGACAAATCCCATAAAAGCTTCTACATATCTAAAAGAAGTGCTGATAGAGGGTTGGGTCAGGCTCAAGCTTATTGTTGGTAACTGTACAAAGCAGTTTTATCGTTTTCTATCATGATTGGTTTCCAAAGTCACAAAACATAATAGAATTTATAATCAACTTGGTATTACAAGGTTTCATAATAACACCAGAAACATATGAGAAAGTTTCCTTATACTGACAGACTAGCCAGGTAACAGTTACCTAGACCTTAACATTCCATCTAGGTTAATATTTTACCTAAGCCTTAACATAAAGTAAAATAAATATGTAAATAAGTAAGTAAAAGATCAGTAAATTATCCTTTCAACATGACTCAGTCCTGTGGAATATGCCAGAATAATAAATTACCAATATTTTTCCTGACAGCATTAAACAACATGGAAAATTCACTATTTCATATTTATAGGAAATTTTCCAATGTAAATACCACTTCTCAATTTAAACAGGAGCATAGACAATAGGCTCATGTTGCTGACATTTTTCTGATAACTGACTCCAATAAAATTACTCAAATAGATTGTCTAAGAATCATGAATTTTTCATTTATATATTAAATCCTAATTCATAAGATTGCTGATGAATTTTAAAAAATGTGATAAGATTTGAAAGAAATTCTCATAAAATATACTATAAAACTTGCTAGCCCTGTGCTTGAGGGATATTTCAGTAAGAAATGGCTTGTCTTAGACCCTTGACAATCTGAGTCTGATTCCAAAATCCATCTAAAAATGATATACATGGTGATGCACACTTAAAATGCCAGTTATGGGGGTATGAAAACAAGAGGATCCCTAGGACTAATTTGGTCACTCAGACCAGCCAAATTGGTGAGCTTCAGGCCAATAAGATCCCATCTCAAAAGAGGTATGTGGCTTACTTGACAGGTCCTTACTTGTCAAATAGTGCAGCATACATGAAGATGAATCCTGAGGTTGTATTTCAGTACCTATGTTTGTGTACATATGTTTCCAAATACTTATTGTCTGCAGAAATATGCATATAAATACACACAAAGAAATACATTTATAAAAATGCTAGTGTTAATATTTGTTCATCAGCAATGACTACCATCTTGCACAAAGACATGTAGAAAGCATAAGAAAGGACAGCTTATATAGTTTATAATTATAAATAGTTATAGTTTGACATGTTTACTTTCAAGTACATTATTCTTATAGTAAGAATATTTTGAAAAGAATTGTATTTTGTGTGTACATATTTATGTGTGAGTGAAAACACATATGTCATAGGACTCAAAGGACAATCCCATCAGAATACTATGAGATACCATTGAGAGTTACTGTTCTGTTTTGTTCATTTGCTTGGTCATTTGTTTGTTTTCCAGGACTAGAAAGCCTTTACTCCAGAAAGATTAACTCTCTTCTTATGTTTCTCTTCCATCGGTTTTTCTAATCAGCACAGAGAAACATGAAGGAGACTTCTCAGGAGTTGTCTTTTGCTTTAGTGAACATGTTCAATTATACATATTGGTTAATAACCAATAATGTTACTCTTTATCATATCAACACTGGATTTTTATAACAATTTTTTCTCATTAACTAATAATATGGTAATGCCACTGAAACAGTTACAATATAGAAAAAGTTTGTCTAAGTTTTGCTCTTGGATATCTCCCCAACCATACTGCCAGCTGTGTTTAACAGCTGTTTTCAGCCATAAAACCCTATTCTTACTGCTTGTCCCAGAGTAATCATGACACAACTGACAAAGTTCTTTCAGTACATGTTATTGTCTCAGTGGTTTGTATCTCCAACTAACAGTGACAAATACCTGCATTTGAAATGTGATTATGTCAAATCCAAAGAAATATATGTACATGGGGGGAATTTTAAACATACACTATTGTAGATAATTGGCTGGAGAACTGCAGGGTTCCTCACGCCAGGCTGTGGGTAGTTGGCTGGGAATGCTCTGGGAAGTTAGGCTGGCTGCTCTACAAGGTTCCTCACTGAGTGGCCCCAATGACACACTAGAAAGTCTATGGGTTTTACAGGCTTTAATGTCATGGCAGATGGTTGGATGGATCTGGATGCACACCCCCCCCCCCTAAAACCCAAGGCAGACCTGAGTTAAATAGGGAGGGAAAGAGGGAGGAGGGGCTGGGGAGGAATGCTTAATTGGCTCCACCTTCTGGCATTCAGGTACCTCATTAGTATGTAAATCTGTCTAGGGCCTGAGGCCTGTTAATCAGGCCCTCTACCTGTGCCCTAGTGACTGAAGGGTGCAGGCTGAATGGAGATTAGACCTCCTGTCAGGAGCCTGGGTTCTGGGAGCATGGCCGAACACCCACAACCCAAGAACCAGGATACCCTTCCACAGCCCAACGCACTATATCAATTATTTGTCGTGTTGCTGTGACAAAATGCCCAAAAGGAAAAAAGTTATGTAAAGATGGACTTCTTTTGGCTCACATTTGTGCATATTTGAGAGGAGAGTCATGCTAGCAGGAGGTTTAGGCAGCTAGTCACATTGTGATTTTAGTAAAAATGCAGAGAGCTCTGAATACTAGTGTACAGTTTACCTTTCTCCTATATTCTGCTATATTCAGAATGGTATCATCTATTATTAGTGTCAATCTTCCCACCTGAATTTCCTAAATAACCTAAAAAAAAAAAAATCTCCCAACTCTCCCATATTGCTTCTTTGAGTATAACCTAATCTCAAACATTCATCATATATGTACTGAGAAGTTTCTCTCCTGGGTGATTCTAGAACCTGTCAAGTTGATGAGCAATACTAACCTTCAAATAAATGCATAAAGTGAAACTTAAGTTTTATGTATTTATCATTTGCAGTCTATTATTATCATCATTGTTCATATAATTTAAATAGTTGATATGGATAAGGAAAAACATTAGAGAGAGAAGAAATTTATGCAGTTGGCACTGTGTGTTTATAATTTAATATTCAATGAGCTCATCCTTGTAAGTTAAATAGTCATAGACACATTAATGAAAGATAAGAAAGAGTAAAATTAAATTAATAGTAGCAATCACATCTACCTTAAGATATGTAGAAGTTATAGATGCCGCAGGGCAGTGGTGGCGCATGCCTTTAATCCCAGCACTTGGGAGGCAGAGACAGGTGTATTTCTGAGTTCGAGGCCAGCCTGGTCTACCGAGTGAGTTCCAGGACAGCCAGGACTACACAGAGAAACCCTGTCTCGAAAAACCAAAAAAAAAAAAAAAGAAAAAAGAAAAGAAAAAAGAAAAGAAGTTATAGATGCTATATTATACATCAAAGAAAGTTTAGTGTTGTCAATAAAGTGAAATAAAGACAGAGAGATTATCTTTTTTTATCTGGTCACATTTTAAAAATTATTTACTAGAGCAGCCTAAAATTTAATCAAAATACATAAACATCATTTTGCGTAAGACTTGAGCAGTCAGGGTTGCTTTGGTAGTGGAAGGGAACCTTGAGCCAAGGAATGTAGGAAGCTTATAAAATATGAATAAGACAGAAAATGAGTCTCCTTACAAATTTCTAGAAGGCAATGCAGTACTATTTACATGTCAGTTTTCAAGGAATCAGAACCATCTTCTGCTTCAGCATTTGCTATTATAAGCTAGTAAAATTATATTTTTTTATCTTCTAGGTTAGTGATAAAGAACTAGTATGTACCTTAAAGATGGAGCCAGAATTCAAGCAAGTTATTGACACTGACAAGTGGTTTAAAGACAAACTGTGTTTGCAATGTCCATTTTACTAGAAATACTTTAAAATGAAGACATACATTAGGTAAACGGGAAATGAAATTGAATATGTAGTAGTAGTAGGGTTTTTTTGTTGTTGTTGTTAAAATCACTTAGTTGCTGGTACATTGGTGTGATACGTAACCTCAGTTCTAGAATCCAAGTTCTCATTGAATCTTAACAGCAACCATAGGGACTAGATATTTCCACAAAAATTAATTGAAGCATAGGCAATAAATGAATCTGCTAACAGAGTATTGAAATTTGAACAGTCTGAATCCTAAATCCCCATCCCTCTTAGGAGATTTATTCTCTGTGACTTTTGGTGGAAAATCTGGTATCTGACAAGTAGAAGTCACAGGGTTTTACATTAGCTCAGATGATGAGCTATCCATAGTTAATTTGCTTGAGACTTGGTACTGAAGTCCCCTTGGTTGAGAACCCTATTATCCTCCCTTGCTGGACCTCTTGTGATTTTACTCTTGCCTTTAACCATAGGCCCTTGCATTTAAATAGATTAGTAACTTGTTAGAGAAAGGATAAGTGCTGTTCAGTTTTTTGTGTTGCATGATCAATATAGAGCTTTAGGTCAAGAAAATGATAATTATGATGACATTGGAGTTTAATCCTTTCTAAAGATTCAAATTGGAAAAAGTGTGGTGGGAATGGACTTATTAATAATTGAGTTTTTATGATTAAAAACTGTCATTATAAAAAATGGGGGAATGAAGAATGAAAAATTATAAAAATCATTTTTTATAGAATATATACATATATAGATGCTTTTTAAGTTCTTTTAGGGACATGGAAACTTTTCTCTGAAACAATCCAGGCCAGTTTCAGAAACTGGCTGTAAAGAATGAAAGTCATTAAGGTAGTAAAAACACAATGACAGGGCTGTGGCTCTACGGCTGGAGCTAGTGAGAAATAGTTAATAGATAGTTGACAGGGTAGGGGAGTGATATGGTAAAACCACATTTTTGAGAAGAATGAGTGTACTGAGTAATTTCCATGGCTATTAACCATTCAGGGTGAGTTTCTCTGGAATGTTCGCTATTCTTATGTTATGTATCCTTGGCAACCCCTCACCCCCTCCTCACTCTCCTGGTTTACTGTTTTCCTCTTTAAAAGACCCCTTAGCCCACCTCTGCTCTTGAGAGAGCTCGTGGTTTGACCTTGGCCGGCCAACTTCCCTAATAAAGCCTCTGCTGATTGCATCCAGATATGGTTTCTTGTTATCTTTGGGTGGTTGTGATTTCCTGAGACTTGAGGAAGGGTCTCCCGAATTTGGGGGTCTTCAGTACAATTTGTACAAATTGGTTTGCCTGAGTAAAATATATGTTGTGTGACTTTTCAGAAGAAGGTATGAACACCTATTTACCCCAAATAAGACATGGGCTGTTGACTAAACAGTTACAACCAAACCTAGCTTAGTGAACTGTTGTATTTATTGTTGTCAACTAGAGAAGCATGGCTAAGCCAAAGTCAGCTTTGTTGCCAAAAAGTTTATCAGAGCCTAGGCAACTACTCATAAAAGCTATCTCCATGGAACTCTATGTATAACATTTTATAGCTTAGCTAGAAACTCTCCCTTTCCCTGGCAATTACTTACTGCTTATAAAACCTTGAAGGGAAGCCTCAGGAACCTTGTAGTTTTGTGAGCTTCGAGAATCATGTTCATTTTGTAGGATTTGTAAGCTTTCTAAGTTTCCTTATCTTCCTGAATCTAAAGAATTCCTTTCCTACACACAGGATATGATGTTTCAATTTAAAATAAGTAGTAATACTACAGTATGGTATAAAAAAGATAGAAATGTATTACTAAAGAAGGGATCAACTGTATCTCTCTTGAGAGAAATATCAGGCAAAAGTGAAACAGTGAAGTTGTGATGATGCTTGAGTCCTCTGTGTAGGACATGATGATAGAAATGAGCTAGGGGATCCAGTTCTTACTTTAGGTGTGACTCAGCCTAGCATGTCCAGTGTAAGTCAACCTAGTATGTCCATAGGAACTTGATCGTCGGAAACCTGGAAAATGAGAAAGCTTAGTAATGTAAATAGAAATGTGTTATTCACATGTAACAACTGAAAAGCATAACTTGGATGCATCTCCTACACTGAAAGAGAAAATCTATTAGAGTAAAGTTGAAGAGTGAAAAAAAAATCAGGTCAGAAAATCTGCTTCTAAATCAAATGCTGAATATTTACCTTGTTATTTGTAATGGTGAAGTCTGAGAACACAGCTGTAAATAAAAAAAAAAAAAAAAAAAAAAAAAAAAAAAAAAAAAAAAAAAAAAAAAAAACAATGCCATGAACAAAATTAATTAAAATTATTCCCTTACCACAATACTTATGGATCACATGAAACGTAGACAAATTTTGTTGAAACTGGCAACTGACATCTCCTGAACTTGGAACTAAGTGCCTAAGTTCCCCTTTGTCATGTCATTTCACTTTGGCTGGAATCTCTATCAAGAAATGTACCTCTTTGTTTATTTAATATCCTCATGTGAACCTAGCCTTTAACAGCTGAGCCATCTCTCCAGCAAGGAAAATGGGAAAAGGGAATGACATCTGAAATGTAAATAAATATAATATACAAAAAATTAAAATAAAATCTTCATGTGAGCTATATAAGTACTACACAAGAATAAGTTTTATAATTTATAAAACAGTATATTTCCCATTTTATAAAGTTTTTTCTCATACTGAATGATAAATTCTTTCATAGCACTCTGAAAGTAGCTGAGTATTTTGATTAACAGGTCATTTTATTTCTAGAATTATCTATATATTCAAACATACTTTAAGATTAAAAACAGATATGTAGACTCAAAAATTGCAGATCTGTAGAAACAGGTTTATATTTTTTAAATAAATTGTTTCTGGAAAAACTAAATAGAAAACTAATTGTTCATATTTCCCAGGATGGTATTACATTTTAACTTGAGCTTACTTTTATGAACTTGTATTTATAAGATATTTTAAGTCAGAAAACAAATTATCCTATCCATTTATCCTATCCATTTATCACATATTTTACTAATAATTAGTGTAGCTAATTAGGATCTTTCACTTAGCTAATAAATAGTATAGCTAGTTAGGATCTTACAATTACTCAGAGACTTCTATGACAGATTTTCACTCATGTATAAAAGTCTTAGTCTGAAAACCTTTCTTTCCTTTTTCAATATTACTTTCTTAGTTCTACAAGTTAAATTAAAGAGAATGCCAAATTCATTTACTTTACTTCTGAACCCCAGAAGACATTATGGAATGGATTACTCCTCCTGCTTTTTACAGCTTTACAACCAAACAGCTATCTTTTTTTTTTTTTTTTTTTTTTTTTTTTTTTTTTTTTTTTTTTTTTTTTTTTTTTTTAACAGACTTATATACGTAGTTCTAAGGAACTGGCTCAGTGGGCAAAGTACTTTCTGTACAAGTATGAGGTCCAGAGTTCTAATTAACCAAGCCCACATAGAAGGAGAAGCCCTAGAAGATATGCTGACTGAATTGACACACTCTGAATTGACAAATAAGAGACTGGACCTAAATGAATAAATTAGATAGCAGTTGAGGATGACACCCAATGTCAATTTCGCATCTTCCAATACATACAAATAGGCACCTACTCACAGGTAAACATGCATGCATATGAGTACATATTTCACACATGTATACTCATAAAATATTTTTAAAGATGTATGCTTTTCTTTGCTTTAACATGGTTATGAAGTCTACTATATGTAGATGAAGGCCACCCTTGAGATTAAAACATGATCATAATTATATAAATTGAATGTGTGATATAAATTTGGATCAAGAAAAACACCAAATAAATGCATAATTAGTATATACAAATTGTGCCAGTCCATAATTTTATTTCACTTTAAAACTAAGAACTTTGATAGAGAACTGGTTCATTTTGTAGTTTAGATGATATAAACCGGGCACATTCTTGTAAAATGTCTGCTTAGAGATACCAGAAAATAGTGCATTTTGTGTGATATTTGTATTATTTAACATATGGAAAATTATTAGTAGCTTGTTTCTAAATATCTTCTAATAAATTCCCTCTTTCCTTTATCAGCAAATCTGTGCTTATTTTACAAGAGCACAAATTGTTTATTCCAATCTTCTTTACATTCATCTTATAAATCTTATAAACCTTATACATCTGAGATGTCCTGGAGACTTTCTAGAACCAAAAGAGTGTGGTAGAGAAGAGTTCCACATAGAGTACTTACGGAGACCAGACTTGGAGTTTTCAATCTGTCAGAAGAAAAACTTCAATCTGTGAGAAACCAAAATGCACAGAGAAGCTTCTGGATTACACTACAGGTCTCTTGTTGATAATCCCTACTGAGCTACCTGCTGAAAGCTTGTACTAATTTTCAAATATTTAAGTGAACCACCTAGTCACACCAACACAGTTGAGTGCCAGATGAGACAAGTTTAGCAGTCACTTCATGTAGCAGAATTTGCCAGGTAAGCAAAAAGCATTCCTAGCCTCAGAGACAATGAAAGCTGTTATTTCAAGTATTTCATCATGGGATGGTATTCTATGCAGCAAAGATAACTAAAACAATAGATTACTTTCTTCTATCAAAAAATCCATATTATATTTTAAATAATGTATGATTTGGACCACTTGCAAGGCTTCTGTGATAAAACATTACTCTGTAGAAATACTATTAAGCTCTCTTACTAATATAAACATCTTCTAATATTTGAAAGAATTGCTTCCACTCATAATGCTGATTAATCTAAAGCTGTGTTGTCCTCTGTGTATAAGATATCTGTGTACTGTCTAAAGACACTATTCTGGTTTTGGTTTGTTGATTGATTGATTGATTGATTGATTGATTGATTGATGTTGTTGTTTGCTTCCTTTCATAAAGATCACCTGATTTTTCAGCTGAGTGGATAGAAACTCAGAATCAAAGCTACTTATCACATGGGACTAACCTAGTGTCATCTCTGGCTAAGTAGATAAAAAAAGAATCTCCAATATGAACTTGCATGGACTGCTTGTCCCTCTTTACCACCTTTTAATGAAATATAAAATATAGAAAATACATACATATCACATTTTAGACTCAGATATCACATCCATGTAAACAGAAATTAGTGTGAGCCTGATACTGTGAGATAGCAGAAGAATACATTGGACTTCCTACTAGAAGATTTCACATGATAAACAGGTTCTATATTATTTATAAAACTTTTATTAGAATTGCTTAGAATTCTAATAATTCAAGTTCACATTAAGCCTTCATTATTGTAGTGCATGTAGCAGGTTCATGCTAAAATGATGTGCTAATAACCTCTTCTTCTATCCTGTTCTTTTGAACTGAGATTTCTAGAACAAAGTTTTCCCTCAGTGATACTTTCTTTTATGAAAAATGGAAATAATTACAGCCAACTTCAATTAAGATTTCTCCTAGGATGCCAGTAGGAAGTGTAAAGTAAATGCATGAATTTAGCCTTAATATCTCTCTGTCTCTCTGTCTTTTTGTCTCTCTCTCTTTAACACATACACACATACATATACACCTAAACAAACAGAAATTTTCTAAAACACTTCTTAGAAGTAACATAAAATATCTTATTTTAACACTTTGTCTTTAAAATTATTAGTGTAAGTAAACAAAACAGAATCGAAAGTAAGAAGAAATTTACTTGTACACAGAATATGATATGAAAAAAAGTAGACATAAATGGTAAAACGTAAAACTTTCAAGATTTCATTGCAAAACTGAAAAAAAGCATGTAGGAAGCAGTTGTGATTCTATTGTGAAAAGGTAATAGGGCAGCAGTGGTTAGAAACTGAGGAGACAGCCTTTGATGCATGAGACGATTTGGGCAACATCATTTTCAGATGCTAACATAACATCTTTACACATAAATAAAACAACATGCTAGTACCTGGTAGTGTCAACTGCCTAGCAAAACATGACTGAGGCCTAAGAGAAGTCAGAAAATCATAGTCACACTCTCTCAGGATAGCGATAATATAAAAATCAGCAGGACTGTTTTTAATGAAAATTATCTTTATTCAAATAATACAGTCACCAATTATCCTTACCTCCATTTCTACTAGAAACCGTCACTGAAACGTAAAAGCTTCATGTACATGAATTTTATCAATTCTAGCCATTTGTTATGAAGTTTTGTTTGAGTGATCGCCTTAAATGTCCTTTGTTTTTTTACTTGTTATGGTTTCCTAATGGTTGGTTACTCTACACAAAGAAGGCTATATGAAGGTTGCTTTACACAATATTTTATAGTATCAGTATCAGCATATCCTTTTATAATAATGCTCATATTAGTGTAAAAATTTTAAAATATTCTCACAAAATTCATAGAATAAATGTATTCTCTATATTTCATTTCATAGAATATTAAGCAATGACTTTATTATTTAAAAAAGAATAATGTCTCCATATGGAACATACTATATTTATTTCATAAAGTCATATATATGCAATTCATATATTTTTCTAACAAATTAAATTTTATAACAAATTAAAGATTTTTAATATATGTAAAACTCCTTTATAACCCATCAAACACATCATATTGATTGCCAGTAAAATGAATTAACAATCTGTTCACATACCTAATACTTGTTGAGTTATTATGTCACCCCAGGTATTCTCGAACTATGTTTTAGAAACTAAAGTATATATGGATGGGAATCCTCAAAAATAAATAGAGATATTGTTAAAAAATAAAAAAGAAAGAGAGAAAAAAAATAAGAATAGGAAACTATCAGATTCTCCCATAAATTAGAATTAACTCATACAAATGTGAAGTAAAAGTGTGTTGTTCAGCAATCACTCTCCACTCTCTGTGGTGACTTTGGACTGTATCTGTCAAGAGAGGCTTCTCAGGTACACCGAGAATGCAGTTTTGGAGAATATATATATATATATTTCCAGCAGATGTTTCCTTGCATCTTAATTCCAAAATAGGTTATAACAAATCCTTGATTCCTTCAAGAAGCAATTTAATAAAAATGACATCATAGTGTATTTTTTAATCTTCCATTGTTTCTCTCTTCTTTTTCTTTCTTTCTTTCTTTCTTTCTTTCTTTCTTTCCTTCTTCTTCTTCTTCTTCTTCTTCTTCTTCTTCTTCTTCTTCTTCTTCTTCTTCTTCTTCTTCTTCTTCTTCTTCTTCTTCTTCTCTTTTTTCTTCTTATTTTCACAAACATTCTCTTACATGAAAAATATTTTGTTGTAACTCCAGAATTTTCCTCCCAAATACTTTGTTCCCAGAAATAACAACTCTGATACTAATTATTTATTAATAAATGTTTAGGCCAGCAACCTTGTCTTTCTTCCATGGATATCTCATTTCTCAAAAAATCCAGTTTATTCTATTCTATGTTTGTCATGTGGATCATTACCTTTTCCTCAGGTTTATGCATCTGTCTCCTCAGAGGTTCTGAACAAGTCTCTCCCACCTCACTATTTCTAAGAATTACGCCTCTCTGTCTGAACTCCCACTGCCTATTTTCTGCCTGAGTTCATTAGCCAAAGGCTTTTTTATTGACAAGTGATACTTCTATATATTATGTAAAGATTTTCTTTACATTTTGTGTATAGAAGTTAGTCCAGGAAATGTTTTTTTTTTTTTTTTTCTAAAGAAGGCAGATCAGATTTACAATTTCACTAAAGGCTTGATTAATACCTGAACTTGTTTTCATATTGCTAACATGCTTTCTTGAGATCACACTGTCATAGTAGACAAAAGAATGAACCTATGCCTCCTAAATCACAGGGAATGCTAGTTATAAATCCAAGCAGGCTCAGAAACAAGTAGGCTGTCCATCAGGTGTTCTCTCCTCTCCATTTCCATAAACCCAGTCCCTCAGTCTTATCTCTAGTTTTTGAACAAATCATAAGCCCCATCTTTCATTTCCCCTCACTACATCTTCTGAAATTCCACAGACCATTCCCTCCTAAGCTCTTTTCCCCTACTTGATTCTGTGTCTCAGTCTTAAACCCCAGCAGACTTCCTATGAACTCACCAGCTAAACAAACAATAAAAATAGGCAACACACAGCCATAACACTCTCTGGATATTCAGGAACAAACAAGAAATCAAGGAACCAAATACCACCCAACAAAGACAAACTCAGAAATCAGCACCTAGAATTATAATAATTTCAAACCCAGATGCCTAGACTCCTGCATAAGCACAAACTTAAAAGTAGAGAGACTAAATTCAACTGGAACTGTCCCATCAATACATGACTGAATATTCAATTATAGCTTAAGCACAAGAAAAGTATCTTAAATCCAACTTAATATGTATTAAGATGACAGAGGTCTTTAGAAAGCATATGAATAACTTTGCTAAAGAAATCTAGAAAAACAGACAATTAGATGAAATGAATAAATTTCTTAAAGAAAGCCAAAAAGACACAGTTGAAGGAAACAAATAAAACTATTTGAGATCAAAAATTTTAAATAAAATCAATAAAGAAAAAAAGAAGAAATTTTGGAAATGAATAATTTATAAATTCAAACAGAAACTACTGAGGTAAACTTTACAAACAAAATAGAACAAATGAAAAGAGAATCTCAGACATTGAAGATACAATGAAGAAGTAGATACATTGGCAAAAGAAAATATTAAATCAAAAAAATTACTGATACAAAACATCCCAGAAAATCTGGGACACTAAAAAGACCAAACCTAAGAATAACAATAATAGAAGAATGAGAAGAATCCTCATTCAAAGTCCCAGAGAGGTATTTACAACAAAATCATAGAAGAAAACTACTCTAACTTAAGTAGAGGGGTGCCTATTTAGGTAAATAGTAATATGGAACCGCAAATATATTGAACCAGAAAAGAAAGTACCCTAATCAGAGAATAATCAAACACCAAACCTATGTAAAAAAGAAATAATATTAAAAGCTGCAAGGAAAAAATCCCAAGTAACATATAAAGGCACACTTACTAGAATTACACTGACATCTCAGTAGAGACTCAAAAAGCCAAAAGAACATGCACAGATGTCCTGCATACTTTAAAGAACCACAAACTGCCAATTTAGACATATCAAAATGTTCAATTACCATAAGTGGGAAAATAAGGTATTCTATGATAAAGTCAAATTTAAACAATATTTTTCTACAATCCAGCCCCATAGAAAGTACTTGTAGGAGAAATCCAACCTAACAGTTTATCAACACCTGTAAAACCACAGGAAATGAATAATCTCACACCATCAAAACCAAAAGAATGGAAACATAAGTGGGCACATGTACATCCCCCCACCCACACACATATGCATACACACACACACACACACACACACACACACTATCACCACCAATAATAACAACAAAATTATAGGAATTTAGAAAACCATTGGTCATTGATATCTATCTCAATAATTCATGTACTCAGTTTTCTAATAAAAAGACACAAAATGAATGATGATATAGGATCCAACCAACTACTGCACCTAAGAAACACATCTTTGCATTTTTAAACGTTTTTTCTTATGGATATTTATTTACATTTCAAATGTTATCCCCTTTCCAGGTCTCTCCTCCAGAACCCTTATCACATCCCCCTCCCCGTGCCTCTGTGAGGGTACTCCCCAACACTCCTCCTTCCAGCCCTGGCATTCCCCTACACTGGGGCATCAAACCACCTCAGGTCCTAGGGCCGCTCCTCCCACTTATGTCCAACAAGGCCATCTGCTACATATGCAGCCAGAGCCATGGGTGCCTCCATGTGTACTGTTTGGTTGATGGTTCAGTCCATGGGAGCTCCATGGGTTCTGGCCTGTTGACACTGTTGCTCACCCCATGGTTTTGCGAACCCCCTCAGCTCCTGCAGTCCCTTCTCCAACTTCTCCACCAGGGACCCCACACTCAGTCCAATGGTTGGCTGAGAGCATCTGCCTCTGTATTTCTCAGGCTTTGGCAGAGCCTCTCAAGAGACAGCCATTTCAGGCTACTATCAGCAAGCACTTCTCAGCATCAACAATAGTGCCCGGGGTTGGCAACAGTACATGGGATGGATCCTCAGGTCAGACAGTCTCTGGATGGCCTTTCTTTCAGTCTCTGCTCCATACTTGATCTTCATATTTCCTCCTGTGAGTAGTTTGTTTCCCATTCTAAGAAGCACTGAAGCATCCACACTTTGGTTCTCCTTCTTCTTGAGCTTCATATGGTCTGTGAATTGTATCTTGGGTATTCCAAGCTTTTGGGCTAATATCCACTTATCAGTGAGTGCATGCCATGTATGTTCTTTTGAAACTGGGTTACCTCACTCAGGATGATATTTTCAAGTTCCATCCATTTGCCTGTGAATTTCAGTCATTGTTTCTAATAGCTGAGTAGTACTTTATTGTGTAAATGTACCACATTTTCTGTATCCATTCCTCTGTTGGGGGACATCTGGGTTGTTTTAAGCTTCTGGATATTATAAATATGGCTGCTATGAATATAGTGGAGCATGTGTCCTTATTACATGATGTAGCATCTTCTGGGTATATGCCCAGGAGTGGTATAGCGAGTCCTCAGGTAATACTATGTTCAATTTTATGAGAAACCACCAGACTGATTTTCAGAGTGCTTGTACCTGCTTGCAATTCCACCAGCAATAGAGGAGTGTTCCTCTTTCCCCACATCCTCAACAGCATCCTGAACAGAACCCCAATGGTTTATGCTCTAAGATCAATAATTGACAAATGGGACCTCATAAAATTGCAAAGCTTCTGTAAAACAAAGGACACTGTGAATAGAACAAAATGGAAGCCAACATATTGGGAAAAGATATTTACCAACTCCACATCCAATAGAGGGCTAATATTCTATATATACAAAGAGCTAAATAAGTTAGACTCCAGAGAATCAAATAATCTTATTTAAAAATGTGTACAGAGCTAAACACAAAATTCTTAACTGAGGAATACAGAATGGCCAAGAAGCATCTAAAGAAATTTTCAACTCCTTAGTCATAAGGAAAATGTAA
Organism: Arvicanthis niloticus; assembly: GCF_011762505.2. Taxonomy (NCBI): domain Eukaryota; kingdom Metazoa; phylum Chordata; class Mammalia; order Rodentia; family Muridae; genus Arvicanthis; species Arvicanthis niloticus. The sequence continues at coordinate 14,429,010 of NC_133433.1, read as the reverse complement.
ATCAAAATGACACTGAGATTTCACCTCACATCAGTCAGAATGACTAAGATGAAAAAAAAATCTTAACATCAAGGACAACTATTAATTCAGAACAAAGATTTGGAAAAATATACACCAAGCAAATGGACATAAGACCAAGCTTAATTTTAATAGGTGACAATATAGACTATAAATTTTAATATTTTAACAAACTTCAAATAGCAAAACAAACTTCAAATAATTAATTCAAGAGATTAGAAAGAAAAAATACATACATATTCAAGAAAAAATCCACCAAGATGACATTTAAAATTTTAATATATATTTTTTCTGTTTATTCTTTTTTATTATTTTATTTATTTACATTTCAAATGTTGTCCTCCTTCCTGCTCCCCCCTCCACAAGTCCCTCACCCCATCCCCCACTCACCCCATCTCTAACATTGTGATTCCCCACTCACCACACACTTGCTTATGGGTCAGTAGGATTAACATAATAAAAATGGTCAGCCTAGCAAAAGATTCTATGAAATAATTATCAAAAATCTTAGTACAACTCTTAACAGACTTTGAAAGGTCAGTTCTCTCCTTCATTTGGAACAGCACAAACACCAGGATAGCACAAACAATCCTGAATTATTAAAGAAGTGCTGTAAGAATCAGCATCCTTAATCACACAGCTGTAATAATAAAAAACATATAATACTGCCATAAAGGCAGACATGTTGATCAATGTAATTGAATTGAAGACCCAGACATAAATCCAATCACAGATGGACATATGATTTTAAAAAAGAAGTCAGAAATACACCTGGAAAAAATGCAGCTTCTTCAACATACTTAGCCATCAGGGAAATACATATTAAAACTAATTTGAGATTACAACTTAAACATGTCAAAATTATTAAGATCAATAACAAAGGTAACAACTCATTCTGCCAAGGGAAGCTTTACTCCATTGCTGGTTAGAGAGAATAATTGAACAGCCGTTTTTGAAATCAATATGATGGTTCCTCAGAATGACGGAAATCAACTTTCCTCAAGATATAGGTATGCAACATTTGGGCATACATCCTGTGGATACTCCATTCTAGCCCGAAGACACTGGCTCGACCATATTCATTGGGCTTTTCTTTCATAATACCCAGATAACTGGAAAAAATACCTAGATTTCCCTCAACAGAAGAATGAATTGAGAAGAACATGCTATATTTACACAATGGATTATTACTAAGCTCTCGAAAAATTATGTCCTAAAATTTACAGGAATGGAAAAGTTACTAGGATGGAACTAGAAAAAAATATTCTGAGTGAGGTAACACATGTCCATAAACAATTATGGTATATATTTGCTGTAAGGGGTATTAATCAATAAGTAAATAATAACCAAACTGTGCAAAAGAAAAATCGGGAATCTTGTGAAAGAAGAGGTAGAAAGATTATGAGAGTCAGAGGGGATGAAGGCCACCAAGAGAACATGGTCCTCTGAATCAACTAAGCAAGATTCATAGATGCTCACAGAAACTAAAGAAGCAAGCACAGGAACTACATGGATCTGTACCAGATTCTCTGCATATATTCTGTAACTACTGGCTTAGTGATTTTATGGATCTCTTGATCATGAGAATGAGTCTCTGACTATATTGCCCTCTCTTAGGATCATTTTACTACTGTTGTGCTTATGTGTCCAACTTTGATATGATATATAAAAGAAAAATCATAAACAAAAATGGAATTTTCTTAGTGGAGATAATTATATAATTTAGTTTACGTACAGGTTTAAACAAATGTCTATAGTTTGAATATTAGAATTTTTCAAAAAAAAGTAATGCAAGGAAGGCTTGATATTAATAACAAGCCTGATATCAGTCATTTGGTCAAATTTACCTCACGAGGTCTGCACTGATCTGTGGAGTAAAGAGGATCATATAATTGTTTCTATTGTTTAACAGTTGAAGCTGGCTGTTACCTTTTGGCAACCTTTAATGACCAAACTGTGGATATCTTTACTTTATTAATTTTTAAAAATTTATTATTTTTCATTATTTGCACTCATGTGTGTTTCCGGGTAGATACACTAAGTGTAGGCTTAACAGAAGCCAGCAAAAAACTTCACATCTCCCTGTGGAGCCCAAAATCCAGGTCTTTGTGAGTTCTTGACATGGATGCTGGGCCCCAAACTTAAAACTTCTGGAAGAACACAAAGCACTCTTAAAGACAGAACCATTGTGCTAATTCTTCACTTTTTAAAAATAAAGATTTATTTTATATTTTATTATGTGTATGTGTAAGTTCAGGTACTTGCAACATCAAATGAGGGTATTAGATTTATTGGATCTGAAGTTAAGGCAGTTGCTACCTCTCTAACATAGATGCTGGGATCCAAATTCATTAAAAGAGCAGTACACATTATAAAGTGGCATATATATGTATATGATGTATATGTATATGTATATGTATGTATATATATGTGAGTGTGTGTGTGCCCACGTGCACACACATACATGTGTGCAACACCAGTGTCTTAATGATTAATTACTCTCCTGTACATCTCTAACTCTAGAAGCAAACAGAAACACCAGGTATCTCATGAGTAAATACAGTCTCATGTATTTTTCTAGATTCTGAAGAATTAGATAAATTATACAATTTTCAACGTTCTTTATTAATTGAGACCAATATTAGAAATGTGAAATGTGAAAAATGGCAATTACTTTTCCTTTGTTTGACATGTGTTTTAAAATGTTATCTATTATAATGTAACTTAAAGTAGTTGTTTATTTTCTTTTAATACAGGTTTCTATACATTGAAAAATTAAGTGGTATTCAGTTACGTTGCCATCTATTTTAATGAATTTCACTGAGATAAAAGCAGGCAACCTGGGACAACAAACACACCTTAAATTTTAGGTGAACCTAACCATACAATATAAGTGTATATTTACAAATATATTATAGATATTTACCTAGACAATGAAAAACCCTTTGGAAAAATTAAAATATAAATCAATCATTTTCTCCTTACCTTTTTTCTTTGATACCTGCCTATGCCCCTTCTGCTTTCTCTCTAAAATTCACAGCCTCTTTTTCTCTGTTAAGTCTGCAGGCTTGATTACTGATCTAATTTATACTTTTATAAGAATTGTGTTTTCATCTTAAGTGGTAATTTTGTTAGTAGATGTTTTTAACTTTCAAATGTATGTACACATAAACAATTAGGCTATACTTAAAATCCATATAGTATCAAATCTTGTACTGTGAATCAATGTAGAAGGAAAAAAGTACCCTGCCTTTTCCAGCTGGTGGCATTTTAAAAGGCAGAACGTCTATGCAGACAATTTTAGATATCTTAGGGTGGATTGCAGTTTCAGTGTTAAAAAAGCCATACTTCTAAGTTCTAGAATGTCAAATAAGACAATTTCTGGTGAACAGAAAGCATTCACTGAATGAGCAACGTTTATTACCCAACCATCCTTGATTTGTATTTTATTGCCATTTCCTGGAAATCCCTAAATATGTCTTCTATTCACATTTTGTCATTTCTTCTGCATCAGCAAGCTTTATAAAACTTAAGTTTAGATTTTTGCAGCAAGTAGGCTGGTACTTTTTCTAAACTTGGAGTCATTTATCTGGACAAATAATCCTTTTATGGAATACATTGTACATTCCTGTTATGTACCATATTTAAAGTACATAATGTTTTCATTTATGAAAGTGTTGCTGGGAAAATACCATTCTTTTCAGCAAAAGCCATATTTTACAGTGGGTGTCACTAATTTCTCATTAACTATATTGCACATGGAGATCACTTGATGACTATTTTAATGAGGCTCCATATTATGTATAATTCACTTGAAGTTTTACTTCAAACATTACTAAGTTTTCCTTAGTAATTTTATTGACTTCTCTTGGGAGGAAATCACATTGAGTCTTTGGTCAATGTGTGGCTTAATGTAGGCTAAAGGATCTTAGTCTTGACTCTATTAGATTTGTTATGATTAATACTTCAGTATTATTTCTGATAAACTCAAAAGCATTAAGTAATGCACACAAAGATACTCAATATCTTATGTGTTGCAGCAATTATATTCTTCAACCAGTGTTCCTGTAGCATGGATGTCCTCAGAGTTTCTGACTGTGCTGCATGATCTGTGCATAAGTTACAGACATCTAGTAGATATCTCCGTAAATGAATTTTAATTTTATTTTGCTTTCTATCTGTTAAGCTTTGAGATTCAGCTGCACACTAGATAATTCATATTCTATTCTGGTTCATGTTTTATCCTCCACATGGAATGTTCCTTTTTATCATATATGCCTGTGAAAACCCCAATCTGTAAAAGCCTCTAAACTTTTTCCCATGAATGTTCTATAACTCCCTCTGGTAAAATTATGTATCATCTTTTTTAAGATCATAGAATTGCATACATTTATTAGCAAAATGCTTCTGTTCTACATGTCAGTTACTCGTATGACTATTCTTTTGACACTGATATTTGCTTTTTTATTGAAATGTTGCATTGCGTTTACATAATAGTTGTATTAGATATGTTTTTATAGACATAAACAAGTGTATGCCATTTGCTTTACCTATTTTAATTCTTGTATATGGTAAACACTTTTCAATTGACTTTCTAATTGATAGTATACCTTATGAATTACTTTTTTATATACTTATAAATATTGAAAGTGAAAAGGGGATGGTTAATCTACAAAAACTGTGACTATTATAATGATGTTACATGATGCTAATTTTCTAGAAAGTGCTCTTTAAAATTCTGCATACCAAGCTAGAGAATGCTCAGTAATTAAGCACCCTTGCTGCTCTTCTAGAGGCACTGAATTTGATTCTCAGCACACACGTCCACATTCTCACAGCCTCCAGCTTTTTAGGATCCAATATCCTCTTCTGGTTTCCATGGACATCACATGCATGTGGCACATATAGAAATACAAATAAAAATAGAAATATAGACGGATAGACAGGTAGACAGACAGATAGATAGTGGGTAGGTAGATGTTTAAAAGTTGTGAAACATACAGATAACTATTACTTTTTATTGTTACTTAACATTGGTCTTTATATAAATGCCTAGACTCAGAGTGTCTGACCTGACATCAATTACAAATGTGGAAACAAGTCAATTACAAAGAGTTACCTAAATGCACTAAAACACATGATATACACTTAGATTTTTGTATTGTTTTGCACAATAAAATAAATATTAATCCTTATCACCCCAAACAGGATTTTGACCAGTTTAATATTTCATCCAGTAAGGAGGCCACGGTGATGATTTCCAAATTTAGAAGTAATTTTAATATGTCTACTGATACCAATGCAGAATTTTAAAGATGTTAAGAAAACTTTGTTAAAGATATTAAAACAGTTGTTAAAACATTAGGAGTAGCTCGCTAAGCTCATTTTATGTTTATAGATTTAGAGATATCAATAATTTTCTTTATTTACATGCTAGGTATTTGTAATAATTTTTGTTTAATATCTTTAAAAAATTATTTTGTTGTGAATACAGAAGTCTTGTGACACTATAAAAGCTTATAACTGTAGGAATAACAACCCAAAGTACAAATCATTTCCAAAGTGATAAAAATAAGGATACATAATGTTCACAACATGAGCCAGTTTTACATTGTGCACATAAAGTTGGCCTTTTGTATGTAATTAAGTTCATGCATTCCCAATAGACATTAAAGGTAAATATAAAATATTATATAATAAATGATAACTGTAAAATTAGAATTAATCTCTTTTTTCATTTGTCTTTCAGTTCCTAAAATAATCCTAGGAATGTGATTCAGTACAAGGCCTGAAGGTGCAAGGTGAGCTAATCTTACCCTTACTTATTTGTAGTTTTGATTTCATTCAATCAAAAACTTTACTTTGACGTAAGTAGAAGTTTAGCATTTTATGCCAAGTCTCGAAAATACACAGGGAAATGATAGTTGGCTTCAAATATGACTGATAAAGTATGTACACATTTGAATTATGTTTTTGTTTAGGGAATATAAATGACCAAAATTATACCAAAATTAAGTATTCATCTACTAATTTGATTTCTGAAAATTCATTTTTCCAAACAATTATAGACCCCTCCAAGCCAAATCAAATGAATAGGTAAAAAAATTAAACATAGTAAATAGGAAGACTATAATTACTTTCTAAGAACCATATTTTTCTTTCCAGGGGAAAGGAGATACATTTGATGATAATGTTTGATACACAGCAACATGAAAAACCAACTTCAATCTACCAACTAAAGCACTAATTAGAAGATCTTCCTCTCCTATCACTAATAACATAAACTAGATCCAGCTATTCTAAAAAAAGCAATAGAGTGTCAGAAATCTGTATAGAAAGCCTTTTTCATTATTTTGATTCACATGAATTTACCAGTGAAATAATATAAAAAGTAATATTTTTTAAAAAAATCTTCAGTTCCTATAATAAAATGAACTATTTGTAGCTAAAAGTTTTATTTATTTTTACTGTGTTTGTTTGTTTGTGTGTCATATTTATATCTTTATCTTCCTTTTCTTCTCATTCTCATCTCTCTTTTCCATCTGAAAAGCTATCTAGCTCTCTCAAAGATGGAGTTGTTAAATTATCTTGTGTACTAGCCCAACTCTGTTCAGAAACAAACATAAACACATTTCAACTCTGTCTCAGATGGAGTTGATCTTAGCTGCATCAAGATTACTGGGAAGCTTATGAGCTTACCCCTATCACAAGATCACAAGTTAGCCTGTTACTGTTTAGGAGGTGATGAAAGACACATGATTCTTGAAAGAGTAACCAAGACTTTATTCCTCACAGCAGAGAAGTAACTCCATGGATCATGCTGATTATTCTTCACATGTTGTCATAAATGGCCCAGGAGGATATGGTCACAGATGAGTAAGCATGAATTTGGCTATAATTTACTTAATCTCTGACACAGAGAGAATATATATTTATTATTCTAGAAGGCTACCAGTATACCCTCTTCATTAGAGGCAGATGTCAAGTTTTATAAATAGTAGTTATCTACACAGGTGTCATTGAAAAGACAATCCAAGTCGAGTGGTCACTGGATGTTTGTAAATGGGGAAAATATCAGGGATTTTTTTCCTTATGAATAGTAGTAATCATGGTTATTATTTATTAGAGACAATGCACATTTATATTGGTTACTTCTTTGTGTTGTGATGAAACAATATGAACAAAAGCAATCTAGGAGTAATAAAGTTTAATTTGGGTTACAGATCCAGAGGGATAAGATTCTATCATAGTGAAAGTACAGAGTCAAGCATGAAATAGGAGTATCAAGCACAGAGAACAAATTCGACATGAGAAATAATTATAAAACTCTCAAAGCTCGCCCCTAGTGACAAACTTTCCCCAATAAAACCACACACCTTAAACCTTCCTTGAGAGCATCACCAACTGAAGATCAAGTGTTCATATACCTCAGCTTATGGGGGCAGTCTCATTAAAATTACTAAACTATTTATAAATTATTGATTCATAAATTTATTGATTATAAATTTGTTAATTCTGAGTGAGAAAATGAGTCTTCATTCTCAAATTAGCTTCCAATCATAATAAAAAGAGGTTTGAACAAGAATGGTCCCCAAGTGCCCATCTATACCTGAATACTTTATCCCTATTTGGTGGAACTGTTTGAGAAAAATTGAAAGTGTGGCCTTAGAAGAAGTGTGTCACTAGGTGTGAGCACTGAGATTCAAAGGCCCATACAATTCCTAGTTAGCTCTTTCTCTACCTGCTGCTTGTATATCAGATGTTAGCTCTCACCCAGTGCTCCAGTGTATTGCCTGCCTGCTTGCTGCCATGATTCCTGCAATGATTGTCGTGAACATACCCTCTGAACCTGTAATCTTCTCCAAACACTACTATAACTTGCCTTGGTCATGCTGCTTGGTCACAGCAAAAGAAAAGTTACAAAGACAACATAGAAACACATCTCTGAGTGCATTGATAAGTGTGTTTTTAGAAATATTTCAACAAAAAAGAAGCCCTGACGGAAACATAGGTTGCACCTTCACATGATGTAGGGTAGAAGTTTGAAAGGAAGAGTATTTGCTGATGGTCAAACTTCTCTTTCTTTGCCTTTTAAGTGTAGACACAATGTGACTTGCTGCTCTTAGCTACTGCTTTTACTACTCTTCTCTCATTTTCAACTGAATACATCAGACTCTAAGCTGAATAAACCCCGCCTCTCATCTTTTGTTTATGTCAAGCATTTGGTTATAGCAATAAGGAAAGTAGCTAATATAAGTAATGAATCAGAATTTGATTAAAAATGGATAAAATGCATAGTGGTGGTAACATATGAAATAATTGTTTTCAGTATGCTGCTAGTATTAGTAAAGTTAACAAATTAGTTAAGCATGCAAATTTGCTATGATGCATGCCAAGTCTTAAGACCTATATGAAAAGTGCTTCAAATATTCCCAAAATTAGCAAGTGTAAACACATGCAGGAATATTCATCAGTATTTTTTATTAAAATGAATATAAAACCTACCTATCATTTCACACATAAAACAAAGACTTTAGAAAAATTACACTTCACACTTAATGAGTTAATAATTGTTTAAAATATTGTGAAACAATATTGATCATTGGAAAGTATTTAAACTTTGTTGCCAGACCGGTTGCTAAAACACTGTGGACCATAAAACCATAATTTTGGTTTGTTTTGTTTCTTTGTCTTTAAAGAAAACAATTTGGGCTGATGGCTCAATGTTTGTGAGCATTTCCTGCTCTTACCTTGGTTTAGTTCCCTACACCCACACCTCACAACCTCCTGTAACACCAGTTCCAGGGGATTCAACATCCTCTTCTAATTCTGTGTGCAGCTTCAGACCTAGTGTATATGTATAAATCAAACTCATACAATTTTTTAATTCACTTTATGTCTACAGACCAGTTCCCTCCTCTCTTCCCATTTCCACCTTTACAAATTCCTTCCCCTATTCCCCCCACCCAATATCCTGAGACATGGGGAGCTCCTCCACCCCTTGGGTGCAACCCTACCTTGGGGAATCTTGTTCCAGCAGGTCTCCAGGGATATATCCAGAGATACATCCTCTCACACTAAAGCCAATCCAGACAGTTCAACTATGAGGGAAGGGAATGCAATGGCAGGAAACAGACTGAGACAGCACCAGTTCCACTCATTAGGGGAACCACATGAACACGAAGCCTCATATTTGCTACAAATGTGTAGGGGTTCTAGGTTCAGCTCCTGCAGATTCCATGGTTGGTGACACAAGGTCTCTGAGCCCTCATGGTCCTAAGTTAGTTGACTCTATGGTTCTTCATCTGGTGTCCTTGTCCTTTCAGTTCTACCCCCTACTCTTCCACAACACTCCCTGGGCTCCACCTAATGTTTGACAGTGGGTCTCTGCATCTGGCTCCATCTGCAGCTAGATGAAGCCTCTCAGGAGACAGTTATGCTAGGTTCCTGTCTACAAGCAAAGTATCATTAATAGTGTCAGGGGTAGGCTTTCTCACATAATATGGGTCTCAAGTTGAGGCAATCATTTGTTGGTTGTTCCCTCAGGTGCTTCTCATCTTTATCCCTGCACATCTTACAGGCAAGATAAATTTGGGCTGAAGGTTTTATGGGTGGATTGATGTCCCCTTCCCTCCTCTAGAAGTCCTTCCTGGCTACTAGAAGTAGCCACTTCCGCCTCTATTTCCCTGTCTGGTAGAAATCTAAGATAGGGTCATGCCTGTAATCTCCCTCTGTCCTCCAGGATCCTAGGCTTCCAGCTAATCATTAGATTCCCCCTAACCCCTGTACTGATTTCCATTCTCACTCTCAGGCTTCTCTCAATGTCCTTCTGCCCATACCTGATTGCCATTTATATTCTTCTATTCACCTCCTCTCCTCCAGTCCTCTCTCCATCCAGCTCTAACGACTATTTGGATTTCACATCTGAGTAAGATTCATCCATTCTCCCTTGGAACCTCCTTATCATGCAGTTTATCTGGTACTGTGGATTGTAGTATGATTATCCTGTACTTTATGGCTAAGGTCCATTTATAAGTGAGTGCATACAATATGTCTTTCTGGCTCTGAGTTACCTCATTCAGGATGATATCCTCAAGTTTAATCCATTTGCCTGCAAATATCATGTCTTTTTTACAAAATAGCTAACTAATATTTCAATGTCTAAGTGTTCCACATTTTCTTTATCTATTCTTAAGTTGAGCAACATTTAGGGTATTTTTAGTTTCTAGCTATTATGAATAAAGCTCCTATGAATATAGCTAAACAAGTGTCAAGAATTCTGTTTTGCTTTGTAACCCATTTAAAATTAGGCTACTAGGTTTGCTGATGTCTAATTTATTGAGTTATTTATAAATTTTGGATATTAGCCCTCCACTAGATGCTTGGTGAAGATTCTTTCCCAATCTATAGGCTGCCATTTGGTCCTATTGACAGTATCTTTTGCCATAGAGAAGATTTTCAGTTTCGTGAGGTCCCATTTATCATTTGTTGATCTTGGAGCATGAGCCACTGATATTCTCTTCAGCAAGCTGTCTCCTATGAATGAGCTAAAGCTTATTTCCTATTTTTTCTTCTATTAGATTTGTTGTCTGGTTTTATGTTGAGATCCTTAAAACATTTGGACTGAAGTTTTGTGCAAGCTGAAAGATATGACTCTATTTGCATTCTTCTACGTGCTGACAACTAGTTAGACCAGCATCATTTGTTGAGGATGCTTTCTTTTAATCCATTGTATGGTTTTAGGTTCTCTGCCAAAAATCAAGTGTCCTTTCACTAAGATTTCCCAATTTCATGGAGTACAGGCTGTTGAAATAAGACCCAATGATTCTTTGGATTTCCTCATTGCCTTTGGTTATGTCCCTTTTTCATTTCTTACTTTGTTTATTTGGATATTGTCTCTCTGTCTTTTAGTTTCTCTAAGGGTTTGTCTATTTTGTTGATTTTCTCACAAAACCAACTTTTTATGTAGTTGATTCTTTGTACTGTTTTCTTTGTTTCTAACTGATTGATTTCATCACCTATTTTTGACTACTTCCCTTCTACTTTTCTTAGATTTGCCTATTTATTTTCTAGAGCTTTCAGATGTACTTTTAAATTGCTGGTATGAGAACTTTCTTTATTGAGGCACTAAGTATTACGAAGTTTTCTCTTAGCACTGCTCTCATTATGTACCATAACGTTGAGTATATTTTAACTTCATTTTCATTGAATTCTGGAAAGTCCTTCATTTCTTTATTTCTCTCTTTTCCTAGAGAACATTGAACAGTTTTTTAGCTTCCATGAGTATGTAGGCTTTCTGATGTTTCTTTTTTTTTGATGCCCAGGTTTAATCTATGGTGGTCTGGTAAGATACAATATGTTATTCCAATTTTCTTGTATCTGTTGAGGCTTGCTTTGTTGACTGAATGTATGGTCAATTTAGGAGAACATTCCATGAGGTAATGAGAAAAAGTGATAATATTTTGTGTTTGGGTTTTTTGTTTTGTTGATAAATGTTAGCTCCATTTGATTCATAACACTGGTAAGTTTCATTATTTCTCTTTAGTTTTTGTCTCCATAACATGTCAACTCGTCATAGTAAGATGTCTTTGTGCTTCCCTTGTTTTGTTTGTGGTGGCATGGACTTATTTTTTGTTGTTTACTTGGGTGTTATTATATTCCTTGTGTTGGAGTTTTGCTTCTAGCATTTTATGTAGGACTGGATTTTAGGACAGATATTGTTTAAATTTGTATTTGTCTTAAAATATCTTGCTTTGTCTATCTATGGTGACTGAGAGTTTTGCTGGGTATAATAGTCTAGGTTGGCATCTGTAGATTCTTTAGAGGTTGCTATATATCTGTCCAGGCTCTTCTAGCTTTTAGGGTCTCTGTTTAAAGGTCATGTAAACTCAGATAGGTCAGCTTTTGTGTGTTACCTGGCTTTTTTTCCCTACAGCTTTTATTATTATTATTATTATTATTATTATTATTATTATTATTATTATTATTGTTATTATGATTTAGTGTTTTAATTATTATGTGACATGAAGATTTTCTTTTATAGTCCAATATATTCGGTGTTTTGTAAGCTTCCTGTATATTTGTAGCCATCACTCTCTTTAGGTTAGGGAAGTTTTCTATGATTTTTGAAGATATTTTCTTGTCATTGGAGGTGGGACTCTTCACCTTCTTGTATTCCTATTATAATTTGGCTAGGTCTTTTCATACTATCCCAGATATTCTGGATGTTTTGTGTCAGGAATTTTAGATTTTACATTTCTTTGATGTATCAATGTCTTCTATCATATGTTTTATGCCTGAATGTTTCTGTTGTAACAGGTATTGGAAGGGAGCCTAACCTCAATAATATTAGTGTGACAGGCCTCTGGTGGGTATCCTTGGACTACACAGTGGAACTCAGGAGGTGGTGCAAGTGCCAGGTGGATGTTCCCCTGGGGACAGGATAGGAAAGAGATTGGTGGGGGAGTCAGGTAGAGACGTAGTCAGAAAACAGAGGTCCAACAAGACTGCAGGCCACTCAGGGCAGCTGCTTGTACCCTCAGAAGATTGGCAGGCAGGGGAAATAGATTCAGGAAGGGGATCTAACATGTATGATTCTGGTTCAGAAAGTTTGATCCCCATATAATTTTGAAACCCTAAATTAGGATGCAACTTGAAAATGAAAATTAATACATAACCTTTAACCATTTGTTTTAGCATTTTCTGCTTTCCAGATCATATTGCTATTTTTTAATAGTGACATCTGTTTGTGTTTACTGTTGAAATATTAAGTAAATGCAGCATAATAGTGTTAATTTGTAAAATGAGTATTATTTAATATATACAAAGTATTAATAATAGTTTATCAGTTAATGTAATTTAATACTGAGTAAATATTATCATATTACAAATTTTATGAATTGATTTTAAAGCATAATTATAATATAATATTGTTTTTAATGATATATTAATGTTATTGTTTTGATTTGTAGTGTTAGCACTTGAACCCACAACCTAGAATATAGTAGCAAGTACTTTGTTAATGAGCCACATGCACACACAGACCTAATAATATTTTAGCTTTAAATAACATTGTCAATTTTCAAGAAAAATGTATCTTATCTGTGCTATGATTAAACATAAGATTGCACATCTAACACTTCACTCTGCAGAATAAACAGATGATGTAAATCTGTTAGTATAATCAATTTATTTGAATATTTTAAAACACCCAGAATATAGCCCACAGACCATAAGAAGTGTAATAAGCAGAAAGACACAAGTGAGAATACATCAATCCTACCTAAACAAGGGAATAAAATAATCAAGAGAGGCAGAAGGAAGGAGGGACCTGCCTGGGAGAGGGGAGAGTACAGGGAAAGGGAAACGGGATCAGATATGGGGGACAGGAGAGAAGCCTAGGAGAATAAATGGAAATATGCAGCTTCTGGGTCTGGGAGGTTGAGGAACCCTCTAGACAGTAACAAAGACCTGATAGATGAGAGACTCTCAGGACTCAATGGAGGCAGTCTTAGCCAAAATGTCCAACAGTGGGAAGAGGGAAATTCTAGAGACCTCCAGTAGATAGACAGGGCCTCAAGTGGAGAGATGGGGTTACCAACCCACAGTCAAAATTTCTGACACAGAATTGTTCCTGTCTAAAAGAACTGCAGGTGAAAAATGAAGGAAAGGCATTCCAGTGACCAGCACAACCTTGAGTCCATCTAATGGGGGGTTGGCAGGGACCCGAAGGCCTGACACTCTTACTGATGCTATGGTGTGCTTACAGACAGAAGCCTAGCATGGCTGTTCTCTGAGATGCGCTACCAGCAGCTGACTGAGACAGATGAAGATACTCACACACAACCAGTGGACTGAAGTCCAGGACCCCGATGGAGGAATTGGGGAAGTATCAAAGAAGCTGAAGGGGATGGCAACCCCATAGGAAGACCAGTAGTCTCAACCAACCAGGACACCTAGGAGCTTCTAGACACTGAGCCTCCAATCAGGCAGTATGTCAAGGTTGTTCCCAGGTCCCTGGCATATAAGTAGCAGAAACTAACTAGTCTGGCCTCAGTGGGAGATGTTCCTAATCCTTGAGAGACTTAAGGCTCCAGGGAAGGGGGATGCCCAGTTGGGAAGTGAGGAGGAACACCCTGTTGTAGGCAAGCAGGAGAGGGAACTGGATAAAGAATTGTAGGAGGTGGAATGGAAGGGAGTCAGTGGCTGGAATATAAATAAATAAATAAATAAATAAATAAACAATAAAACGTGTGATTTAAACATCCATTTTATCTTGAAAATACATCTGTTTCATAGTCATTGTTTTACATGGTAGCAAAGTTGCTTTCTCCCTTTGGTCACTGAATGCACATACATTTTATTAAACTCACAATGCTTTCAGTCCTAGGAATCTATTCCCCACAGATACAACCCCAATTGCATATTTAATAATATAAAATTACTCCAGTGTGAAGGAGTTTGCCTCATGAAAACCCTAACAAACTACAAGTCATTCTTTCTGTACCCTCTGTACTAGTGGATAAACTGTATCATAATATCCTAACAAATTCTTGTTATACTAGGTATGAAATTATTCATACTGATAACCTTTTGAGAGTTTATATCTACATAATTCAAAGAAACATAGTTATTGCTGCTTGCCAACAACAATCTCCATTTCTCTATATGGCTAGGTTAAACAAAAGTTTGATAAGGTGAAGTTCAGGATGAGGCATAATATAACAGGAGAATAAACTACCAAAAAGTAACTTACTTATTAGAATTAAACTATTGAAAATTGTGGGAAAGCAAATATATACAAAGCACAGAACTAGTGGTTTCTATTGTAAACATAGAATTAATCTAAAAAGGGGTGGAAGTGGGGTGATAGTTGAATATTTTATGCCATTAACATGGGAGCTTATAAGAAACATTAATTACCTTGAGCATGGAAAAATATTTGTAAGTTGTTTTGAAGTTATGCACATATCAAAAGAGAAATAATTCTAGCTGAATACTTTTCTCTGGGTAGCAAATGCTACAGTGAAGACATGCCACGAACAGATGGTGCAGAGGATGTGAGATGGCTTGAGGAAGGGAAGATAATATCACTGAACCAGAATAAATTCGTTCTTGAGCCTGAGGATGGAACAGCTCAGAGAAATAGATAAGAAGCCAACATTTTGAGGTTGAAATCATGGTGGTAACTGCTTTCTACATAGATAAGGGGACTGAGAATAACACAAGATACAGGCTACAGTTGAGGTGTAAGGTGTGTCAGAGAAAGTAATCCTTAACATAGGAAATAGCTGTACAAGGGCAATCCCAAGGAACTCCATTGGCCCATACAAGCAGGCAAAGTCTAAATAAATGCACATCTATGAGTTCCATCAAGCATACCAGACTCTGCAAGCAAGGATTGCTTAACATATGGCATGTGGGCATAAAACTCTTTTATATGTGTAGAAGCTATATGCAAAGTGAGGAGAAATGTGGAATTGAAATGTGATAATTGTCCTTTTGTGCTTGTTCTTTTGGGAATGCCTGTGTGTACCAAAGACTGATGTGGGTGAGAAATGGAGTAAAGGGAAGGCCGGGTGTCTGGTTCAAGTGCTAGCATCTGTGTTGACTCCAAAAATAGTTCTTAGCTCTATTTATTGATGTACCTTTTGTTGAAGTATTAGGCTAAAAAAATCCAATAATTATCAAGATACAAATGCTTAAATAATCCATCAAGAGAGCTATAGGTACATTGAGTAAGAAGTGTATATTTTAAAATAATTTAGCACACAACTGAGCTTTAATGCTATAGAGTAGAGATCTGTGATTTATGCAGGGTAAATGAAATAATAAAACTTACTTTAAAATAAAAATAAATCATTCATACTAAAATAATGCAGAGATATAATGTGTAGATGAGAAACACCTACATGGTTATCATTGCTTTAGCTAAATTATTCTTTCTTTAAAATTTTATCTTTTATCATGATCATATTAATAAAATGTCCTTGGTGGATAACAATATGACTTATGTAACTGTAACTCTTCTGTTATATTAGGAGATTAATAAATAGAAGGATTAAAACTCTAAGAGGCAGAGTTTGAGAAAATAAAGCATAAAAACAATATCTTTAAATAAAGCATTATTTTTAAAAATAAGAGAAAAATAAATATGTCCAACAAAAGTACCACTCAAGTGCAGTAAGAATATGTATGAGTTATGAAGAAGTTGTGGAAGTATTGGGAACCTCTTTGTAGAGTGTTTTATTTCAGTATTGCTCACATGTAGTTTAATATATGTTTGATTGTGACAAACACCATTGTGAAATAATGTAAAAATAATTACCATATACATTACATCATAGAGTTAAGCTTTTTGAAAAATCATAGGAAAAGCTCAAATGTTTTCTCTTAAACCTTTCAAGTATAAGAAAGCACCAATTTATAACCAGAAGTTCCCAACCCTAAATGTTAATAAAATTCTTAAATCAATTAAAATGGGCAATTGATCAAAGTAGGTATTTCTCAAAATAGACTATATAAGTGGCCAACAGATGTCTGAAAAAAAATGTTGAATACCATCAATCAACAGATAATTGCAAATCAAAACCATCATGAAATTTTACCTTACTCTGTTAGAATGTCTATTACAAAGCATACCAAAAAAAAAAAAAAAAAATACAAACAAAACCCAAAATGAGTGCTGATGAGTATATGCAGAAATGGGAGTGCTCGTGCACTGTGGGATTGTAAATTACTATGCATATCACTGAAAATAATATGCACATTAGTCAAAAAACTGAAAATAATACTAAGTTATGATGCTGCAGTCGAAATCTTTCAGAACTATTAGACAGCAGATAAAAACAATCTGACTATCCACTAACTAATAGGTGGGGTAATATGTTTTACTATGTCATACAAATGGTGTCCGGCATAGGCTTCATGTCATGGAGTGGCCCTTAAATAAAACCAGTTATTGGTTTATTTCCACAAGATTTCTCCCACCACTGCATTGGCGTATCTTGCTGGCAGGACACTACTGTAAAGAAAAGATTTGTGGCCACTTAGTATTTATGGTTCTCTTAAGAAACGATGCAAAGTGCATTCCTGTACTAAAAACATGAGAACATAGGTGCAAAGACTCTGTGCAGGCACCAGCTTAACATCTCCATCTCTCCTCAAGATTCATATTCAAATGAATTGTCTAAGTGTTGTCTTCACCAATGGGCCTTGTTGGCAGTTTGTAAAGAACAACCTATAGTCTTTGCAACAGGCTATATTGTTTGAGTGTTTGAGAATTCCCATGGCAACCTCTTTGAAAAACTCAATAACATGTTACCCAAAGTCCATACTTGCAGCTTTGGTGTCAAACGATGTCCTGTTGGGGGTCTCTCTCCCCCATTATATGGCAATTTCATTTAGATCACCTTCATATATGTATATATTTTACTATGTTTCTATGGTATTACTTTTCCATATGTCCTTTTCAAGTGCCCCATAATTGTAGCTGTTCCTCCCTGTAATTTCCTCCCAACTACCTGCTTTTCTTCCCATCTACACTTGATCCACTCATTCTACACTCCACCGCCCAAATCTATGCATAGCTCTCTATTCTACTTCTCTTTCTTAGTGAGGTATTTTTTCACTATAGCTGCTTACCCTGGTACTCATGCTCTGTATTTCTAGGATTATAGCTTGGTAATCTTTGACTTCCCAGCTAAGATTTTCATTTAAGTTAATTCATAGTATATGCATCTTTCTGAGGCTATAATACCTTATTCAATATGACTTTTTATAGTTCTATTTGATGCAAATTATGTCATTTATTTAACAGCTGAGTAGTTTTCCCCTATGTGATAGCATTGTGACCTAGGGCAAAACAAAATATCACTGCTCTTAAAAAAAAAAAAAAAGCATCAATAAAATGACTCCTAATGACATTCTGCTGTTATTAACAGATCAGCCAACATCAAACAAGCTTCCTTCTGAAGCAGATGGAAACAAATATAGAGACACACATCCAGACATTATAAAAAGAGAGAGGAAATTTGGAATACACAGCCCTAAATGAGATGTCTCCATCAAATCTCCATCCTCAGACCTAAGGGATCTCTGCAGAAAGGGTAGAAAAAAGAATGCAAGAGCCAGAGAAAAAAAATGACACCAAGAAAATAAAGCCTTCTAAATCAGCTGAGCAAAGCTCATATGAGTTCACAGAGACTGAAGCAGCAGCATGAACAGAGCCTGCATGGGTTGGCATCAGATCCTCGACACTTAGACTCTAGTTTTCAGTTTAGTGTTATATGGGATTCCTGGGTGTGCAAATGAGTGGGTCTGATTCTTGTACCTTTTCTTGGATTTCTTTCTTTCTGTTTGTTCTTTCTTCAACTTCAATGTGATAGTTTTTATTTTACCTTATGTTTTTATAGAGAGCTTTTGGGGCTGCTTCTAGAAACGTGGCAGGAATATAACATTGGGCCAGGACAAGGAAGTAGGATTCAGGCAGGAACTTCACATTGGGCCAGGACATGGAATAAGCTCAGGCAGGAATTTAATTTTGGTTTAGAACAAAGAAGTAGCTTTCACAAAAGAATTTGACTTTGGGCGAGGACAGGGAAGTAGGCTCAGATATCTAGGTCATCCTGATAAGTTCCTAGAAACAGTGATCACCAGACTTTGTTTATTGCCTTTTTTGTTACTTAACCTAGAACAGACCTTATTGTCTGCATGTAATTAAAATAGTATAAAAGCAGTCTAGAAAAAAAAATAAAATAAACCTGCTTCAGCCTCAGAACTGGCTGGGGTCATGCTGCAGTGTTGTCTAAGTCTTGTTTTCTTTTTAATTCTCACTTTCTCCCTGGAAATCCTATTGATTGACTGAGCTGGCTTGGTCATATGTTACTGTGCTATATTTAAAAATGAATAAATAAATGAATGAATGGAAACTTATCTACTAGGCTAAAAGTTAAAAACTGAATTGTCATTTATACCCGCCTGGGGAGGAAAATTTGATTTTCTCCAATGAATTGACACTTGACATATCAACCATTCATGGGCAAACCTCATGTTCAATAGTAGTTGATTGAGATTTATTGGACTCTGCAGATTTTTTGTGTTTGCTTTGGTTTAGTTAACAGTTTGATGTTTGGTTTTTGGTATGTTTTGGTTTGGTGTAAGTTTTTGTTTTGTTTTAGTTTTGTTTTTTTTTCTTTTCTTTTGTTTTCTTTGTTTGGAGAGTTTTGTTGTATTATTGGCAGAGAGGATCTGGAAGGAATTGTTAGGGAGGGGAAGAATATGATTAAATATAATTAGACTACTAATTGTTTTAAATAATAAAAATGCAGCTACTTTTTCTTTGTATATCTATGTATATGCTATATATATATGTTATTATCATGCCATAAAAGTTTAGTTTTATCCTTTTAATAACACAGATTGAATGGAAAGCCCATATATTAAGTGGAATAAGCCAGATATAGAAAGATGAAAACTAAACAATCTGATTTGTGTGTAAAATATAAAAGAAATCCCCTTCTTTCGCTCTCTCAGACTGAAACTTTCCTTCACACCACTCATATCTTGCTATTTTCCTCTCTAGCACTTCACGGTGCCATGCATGCTACCAGAGGAGAAAGGTAAACACCAATCTAACTACATACCTTTAGTGTGTATTGATAGACTGGTGCAGAATTTGCACAAACCTTGGAATAACCAAAAACTATCTGACTGAATTAAGGGCCACTCTACCTCTAGGAGATGGAATCCATACATGACAATGAGTAACCAAGAACCTAAACCATAATAGGCCATGAACTAGATGAAAACTAAATACTACTGTTATTCTAAAGGAAAATAGCAATAAAATGACTCATAATGATATTCTTCTATACTCACAGATCAGTGTCTTTTTGAACCATCTTCAGAGAATCTTCCTTCTTCAATACATGGGAACAAATAGATATTGGAAAATGTTCACAGAGTAGAGTTCTTAGATGTTCAGTCCTAAATGGGATACAATTATCAACCTGTCTTCTCAAGGCTCAGGAATCTTGGCAGAAGAGGAGACAGAAAGATTGTAAAAACCAGTGGGTACAGAAGAAACAAAGGAAACAAGGCCTTCTCTATACAATAAGGCTAAATAACACAAGAAATCACAAAGACTGTGACAACATCTAGAAAAAAATTACTTTTCCAATAGAGGAAGCAAAAGTCAAAAAAGCAAAACAACAACAAAAACAACAGCAACAACAAAAAAAGAAACAAAAACAAGTTGACATGTAGCTGGGGATATGGTTAGGGAGGAGAAATGTAGCCTAAGAAACAACATAGATATAAATCAAAGCCTAACATTATAATTTAAAATGGAAAAAGATGTATCAACTGTCACTGAACAACCTGAGTGTATATTGACCTAATAAACCTCCATTCAACTTTGTGGAAAAAAAAACCCTAGAGAAATTTGTGTCATAATAGCACACACATAATGATATTAGTTACAAAACTGGGGAAGTCGTAATTTGGCTCATTGCTACAGCAAGTGGTTAGCATAAGCAAGACTCTGAATTAATTCTCCAGTTCTTGAAATAATGATAATGTTAATTGTTACTTTTGTTGATATTTTACAAGATACTAACTGGAAATTATCTCAATTTCCACTCATATTTAAATTCATATTTAATTTAATTTTAAAATAAAATAATATATAATAAAATAATTTCTTCATGAAAACTTGATTTTCAATATCTCAACTGAAATAAAACAGGTAAACAAAAAGTATGTATCAGTTCTGAAGTTTAATTCATAAGTATTCCTCAAGAAAATGTAATATAAACAGAAAAAGGTATTATACATGAATTCTATACTATTAAAATTCATATAAATATTTTCTTAGTTATTATCTATGATAAGACACCATGACCAAGAGAATTTTTTAATTTGGGGGTTCCTGATTTTTTAGGGTGAGAGTCAATGAGCCTCAAGGTAATGAGCTGGAAACCTGCTAGCATGCATAGTACTGGAGCAGTAGCTGACAGCTGACACCCTGATCCAAACACAGGAAGCAGAGATAGCTAATTTGAAACTTTCTTAGCTTTTGAAGCCTCAAAGTCTGTTCCTAATAATATAACTTCTTCAAAGACATCTCTATTAATTCTTCTATAATAGTTATACCAACTGAGTAACAAGTATTAAGATATAGAAACCTATACAGAACATTCTTAATCAATTGCAAAATTTTCTTCATTTTTTTATGAAAAATAAAACAGAGAGAAATCACACCAAGAATCTGTAGACTTTTATTTTTGAAAACAAATTGAGGGCTGGAGAGATGGCTCAGTGGTTAAGAGCACTGACTGCTCTTCCAGAGGTCCTGAGTTCAATTCCCAGCAACCACATGGTGGCTCACAACCATCTGTAATGGGATCTGATGCACTCTTCTGGACGATAGCTGCAGTATTCTTATATAAATAAAAATAAGATAAATCTAACAAAAACAAAAACAAAAAACAAATAGAGGTTTAGGGGAAGGAGGTTTGAAGACTGGAGAGACTACTTAATATATAAGCACTTGCTGCTTTTCCAGAACATGTGGGTTTGTTTCCTAGCTACTGTGTCGGATGGTCAAAACCACCTGTAACTCCAGTGATCTGACATCCTCTTCTTGGTTTCTTGGTAATTGCGCACATGTGGCATTCACTCACTCAAACATACAGATACACATAAATAAAACATTTTGTAAAAAAATTAAATTTTTAATTAAAAAGACTGTAAGAGCTGGGGAGATGGCTCAGTTAAAAAAATCCTTGGTACATATGCATGAAAACCTTATTTTATAACCTCAGATTACATTTAAATATGACTATCTATAAATGAGCTGAACAAGGAAAATAATAGTTACAGTAAAATAGATAGGGCTCAATGTAGGTGGGTTCCAGGAGGCCTCAATCCCACATAAAGAACTATAGGCAACTAAGGAATGCTGAGTGGAAGAGAAATAGTGTTTCCCAAGGGAAAGCACATGAATTGCTTATTCATTCCCAAACATCAACCATGAAAACATACATACAAGCAGTTTTAGACAGTCTCAGCTGGTTCTATTTAAGAATGTACATGTAACTTGAACAGCCAAGAAGCATCTAAATATCCTTAGTCATCAGGGAAATGCAAATCAAAATGACCCTGAGAGTCCACCTCATACCAGTCAGAATGGCTAATTTCAAAAACTCAGGTGACAGCAGATGCTGGTGAGGATGTCCATTGTTGGAGGGATTGCAAGCTGGTACAACCACTCTGGAAAGCAGTCTGTCAATTCCTCAGAAAATTGGACATAGTACTATCTGAAACCCAGCTATAACAATCTTGGGCATATACTCAGAAGATGCTACAACATGTAATAAGGACACATGCTCCACTATGTTCATAGCAGCCATATTTACAATAGCCAGAAGCTGAAAAGAACCCAAATGTCCTTCAAATGAGGAATGGATACAGAAAATGTGGTACATTTACTCAATGTAATACTATTCAGGTATTAAAAACAATGATTTCATGAAATTTGCAAGCATATGGATGTAACTTGAAAATAATCACAGGAACAAATATTGAGACAAAGTGTGGAGCAGAGACTGAAGGAAAAGCCATCCTGAGACTGCCCCACCAGAGGATCTATCCCATACACAGTCACCAAACCTAGACTCAATTATGGATGCCATTCTAGGAAGTGCTTGCTGACAAGAGCCTGATTTAGCTGTCTTCTGAGAGACTCTGCCAGAGCCTGACAAATACAGAGGCTGATGATTACAGCCAACCATTAGACTGAGTGCAGGGTCCCTGATGGAGGTGTTGGAGAAGGGACTGAAGGAGCTGAGCAGGTTTGCAACCCAGTAAGGTGTGGGTAGTGTGGCTGGAAATGCAGAATGTTCCTCCAGGCAGGAAGTTAGACACGGTGGCTGCAGCTACAGCAGCTCCTTAAAGGCCTTCTCCATGGTTCCTCATGGTGCTGCCCCAATGGCACGAGAATGTCCATGAGTTTTATAGGCTTTATTTTCATGGTGGATGGTAGCTGGATCTGGATGCACCCCCGTGAAACTCAGGGCAGACCTGAGTTAAATAGGGAGGAAGAAAGATGGGAGGGTCTAGGGAAGAATGCTTAATTGGCTATGCCCTCTATCCTTCAGGTATCTCATTAGTATGTAAATCACTTGAGGTTGAGGCCTGTAGTCATGGCCTCTAAATAGGGGCTGTATTGCCCTATGTGACTGTACAGTGCAAGTTAATGGAGTTTCATGCCATGTGTTAGGAGCCTGGATTCTGTGAGCATGGTGGAATAAATGTCCTTAACTTTCAGGGTCTCCAGGCTACTTCCAGCCAGTGCTTCTACAAAAAACGAAGACCTCTTTCACGCCCCTACAGTAGTAGAGGTCAACAGTGGCAACAGGCCAGAACCCTAGAACTCCCAGGGACTAGACCACCAAGAAAAGACATGGGTCCCTCCATGTGTACTCTTTTCTTGTCTCAGGCAGTGTTTGTGGCAGAGAATGTCCTTGTTGGACATCACGGGGATAGGCAACCCTTGATACTGTGAGCGTTCGATGCCCCAGTGTAGAGGAATGCCAGGGCAGAAAGGCAGGAGTGTTGGGGGAGTACTTTCACAGAGGCAGGGGAAGGAGGGATGGGATAGGGGGTTTTCAGAGGGGAGACCTGGAAAGGGGATAACATTTGAAATATAAATAAAGAAAATATCCAATAACAAAAGAATGTATATGTATACACATATGTTGATATAACATCAATTAATAAAAAAGAGTCCATGAATTTGACAAAGAACAAGTTTTAGAATATGGGACACATTGGGAGGAGGAAAAGGAAGGGTAACTGATACAGTTATATTAAAATATCAAAAACTGACAGAAATAATTTTAAAAAGCATAAAAGACCAATGATTCTCATCTCAATATGAGAAAGGCAGTGACAAGAAGATTAATTATTAGGGTTTTCTGGCTAGCTAAATTCCCCTAATCAGTAAATATTGGGTTTAGTAAAAGAACCTTAAAAAGATTTGAGAAAGCCCTAACTTTGACACTCATATATACACATTCACATGAGCTCTTACACACTTGTTCACACACATGAGACTGGGTTCAATATACATGAATTTACACACACAAATAAAAGTATAGTCAAATAAACCAATGTTAAGCAAGTAGTTTGTGTTGTTTTTCAAAACATCTAGAGTACTTTATCAAAATACATTGCTCATAGATAAAGTTGATTGTGTACAAGGTCTAACATTAACATCCCACCATGGTCCTGTGCACTATGCAATGTCGTTCTTCCTTGAACTGTGTGTATATAAGACAATACAAAATATATATCTCATTTGTCTGTGGGAGTATCATATGCAACCATATTTTGGTTAGAGAGTAGTATCCCTTCCCTTAAAATTACAAGGTGTAGAATGAGATGAAAATTGGTAAGTACTATCTATAAGTGAAACTGTAAAGGAAATCAGGCTGCTTCAACTTCTCTGTATCAACTGGACAAACAGCTCAGAGACCTGCTGACATTCGCTATGGTACACAACTGTCAGTGGATCATGTTGAGACAGATCTGGTGTCTAGTGCTAATTAATTTTGAAGGAGTACTTGGAGCCCAATATACAATTTAGCTGTAGAAATTTTAAGCAGTTCTACACCTTCAGTGATGCTTCCTCATATGCATATTTGGATGAATAAAATTTAACCATAAAACTCATTTGCAGAACTTCTCTCTAATATCATTCCAATGGCGTTTCACCCCTCACACATTCTAAAGATACTTCTCATATGTGCCCATTAATGTTAGAACTTAGACTGAGGGCTATCTCCTTACCTATCACCTTTATGACTTGGCAAGATTATAGATTCTCTGCTCTTCAATTTAATATCATGTTCTTTAGTATAGTTCCCTTATGTCTGTGTAACTTATACTTTGGAGTCAAATTGTATGCTTTTGACATCATTGGTGATATTTGTTTTACTCAAAAGATCTGTCATAGGCTCTAATACAGAATGTGGATAAGGATGTGGCCAGAGAATTCTCTACATTAATTTATATTTTGCAGTTGTAAACACTTTGCTCTTTAAGAAAGGCAGGAGATTCAGATTAAAAACACTATGTTTTAAATTCTTCAGTGTGAATCCTCTGAGCTCAGTGAGTATGGCGTTTTGGATGAAGACATTCTCCCATTTTCTGTATCAAAAGAGCTTTCAGGAGCATGAAACATTAAATTGTGTCATTAACTGAAGAAGTCTTGCATATGTAAGGCATTTTTCCAGTGAAAATTTTTTGGTGAATGAAAATGGTAGATTTATAGTTATATGATTTCCTGTATTCACTGTATTCCTAAGAAATTTGAATATTTTATCTCTTGTAGAACAAGGGTGTTTTGTCAATGAAGTCTTTGCACTGAAAGTTCATTTGTTATATTCATACCTAGGGTTAAATCTTTGTTATGTGTCCACTCCAAGGGTTTTTCCTCAATTTATAGATTTTCCTGTTGGCCACTGTAGATGTTTCCTTCCCTATGTAGCAGATATTGCACTGAAAATGACCTTGCTAGTAGATATATTTGTCTTGTGATCTTTGACTTAAGACACTTCACATACAACCAAGTCATGATTCTTAGAAATATTTTTAATGTAACTAAATCTTGTCTACTCTATCAGCAATTGTATTACTGTGAAAGGGCTGTCATCACACTATATGAGAGATTGGTTGACTTGAGCAACACAAATCAAGTTTCTTTTAATTGTGGTGGATAGATAGTGAAGAACAAATAACTATAGTCTTGCTTTCTCCCAGAGTACTTGTCCTCTCTCCCTCTCTCTCTCTCCCTCTTCCTCTCCCAGTCTTCCTCTCTCCTTCTTCCTCTCTTTCTTTTCACCACTCTGGTATTTTTTAAGAACCTCAGTTATATTGGTTTATATTATCACTATTAAGACCTCATTTACCATTAATTTTCTTACAAATGGCCATATTTCCAAATACAAGCATTTTGAAAATTGGGCATTTAGTGTATAACATTTGGGTTGGAAAGAGGTACAGTTTCATTCTTATCAAAGCAAGAATGCCCAAATACCACAGTTACATAATTTCATGGTCTTTGAGGAATAAATTTGTGCATGGCCCTAAGTTCTTCTACAATGAAAAGTACCTATGAACAGCCAGTGACCATAACTTACAGAGTTTTGTTTAACTTTGGGTAATTTGGGAATCTTATTCCTTTAAAAATGATGAAGACTATAGATATATTTTCAATATTTTTTTGGAATCTAACTTTCTAATGTATAACAAAATTTCATCATTCTACATATCTTTTAAACAAAATAATAAGTGATGTCACCATTTCTAGAAATTTGTTTCTAAATAGGTAATGTATATGCTAAGAAGTACTAAATTTTCTATTTTTGAATTTGTTACATACAAACTGATTCATAAACTGTACTGGATGAATAACATTTGTAAAGCAAATTGTCTCATATTTTAGCTTTTTATCATATTAATATCATTTCTACCTTTTTAAAATAATAAAAGTTTATAAAATAGTAGAGCACTACCATATTAATATTACACATATTAATTGTGTTATATCTTAAAATATTTTCTCTTTAAAATTGCATTTTAAAACAAAGTGTATGTTTGTAAGATAAAGTGTCCATAAAGAGAGATTTTGTTTAAGTAAGTTGGTCATAATGGTCAAATAGTGTGAAGATCAAGAAATGAGAAATATTTGAAACACTTATTCTTTGTTTTTAAAAAATGTATCAATTTGTCTTAACAAAGTAAGATGACTATTCTTCAGTTATGACCAATACTTCAAATAGAGATGTTACAGATGTGATACAAACTATTATAAAATTTGGTTTATCTTTAGCCAAACATTTTTCCTTAAATGATTAGAGAATCCATATATCTAATTATTTATATTATTGAGTTGCTTTCCCCCACATGGATAATTTTAGTCAGAGAAAACTAATTGTAGGAAATATATTAAAAATAACTGGGATTGCCTTGTCTATGCCAAAGGGAAAATAATATTCACACAAATGCCTGACCGCATCCTGTGAATGGGGGTGGGGATTTCCCCTGGAGGAAACATTCCTTCCTGCTGCCCTTCCTGCTGTGGAGATAATTGGATTTCTGTGTGAAAACAGAGAGAATGGAAGACTTTTTTCTCCCAGGGGTCAAAGGGTTGAGAGTCTTTGTGGTTAATGTGTCTAGAAATTTTCCTTAGCATTATGGAGAAGTACCCAGTTTGAGGATATGTAGATGTGAATAAGCAATTAGCAGGGCCTTCAGTCAAGGGCCATGTCCTTTGATTTTTAAGCCATTGAGACCTCTCTAGCCTGAAGTACTTTCTCTTCTGTTTTACCAAGTTTGATTAGCTGTGCTAGGATAGAAACTGCCCTCCTTCTCTTGACTCTGGCATGTAATTGTTGCAGTTTCTATGGTGTGTGTGTGTGTGGTTGTATAGAAACTATTTTTAGTGAACATCAGTTAATCAACACAGATGACCTAATCATGGGAGCACACATTGGGGATCTCTTCCCTTGTTTCCGCCAGTGTTTTCATCCCCTTACCCTTTTGCCTTCCTTGCAACAGATGAAGCTCTGTCAGATCCATTTCAATAGCCTTGAAAACATAATATTGTTTACTCTAAATTTTTATCTTGTGTCATTTTTGCCTTGGGAGTGGGTTTCTTGGTTCATGGAAATACTCTGTAAAAGGCTTTGTAGGTGGATCTGACACTGTAAACTTCTGAAGACTGGAAGTAAGGGAGGCTGTAGAACTAGGAAAGGAATACTATACATGAGATACATGTTGGTTCCTTTCAAGATGGAACACTTTCCATCTAGAGTTAAAGAAAACCAGATATTCTACAGATTGGTACTAGCTTCAAGAAAAGGCACACTATACTAAAGAATATGAACTTCTGTCTCTATGACAAGCACATTCAAAATCACCTTGGCCTTAAGCATCTTAGGACTTTTTTGTTCTGATATTACACATGGTTTGTTTGGGATGACATTCATTCTACACTTTCTCATATACAAATAAACAAAAATACACATCACATGCACACATTTACACACACACACACACACACATAATAAAAGAAAATATTAGAGCTATCCCAAATACAGTCAGATGGGAGACTAGTAACTATCCCTGTAAAAACCAGCTAGAAAGAATAGTCACCAAAACACCAAAGAGGAAGTTTGAACAAGCAAACAGGAAATTACATATGGTGAAGTTCAGACAGAGGAAGAATGACCACCTTCTGAAATGTATCTCAGAGAAAGTGACCTACTATTTTAGGTTATCTCAGTTACTGAGGCTTCTAGCCCTCTGTTCATCTGCAGAGACCACTACAAAGAATAACCTATGGGGACCGCTGAACACCTGAAAAGCCCCTATATTACCGAACGTTGGAGCATCAAATCTTCAGCCTTCTGGGCCAGAGTCATCTGACATACCTTAGTGATGCAGGATTCCCACAACTTCAGTTAACTCAGTCATTCTGGATTTCTGACGGGGTTGAAGACCTATAGTCTCATAGAAAATCCGGGCTATTTACTTTGAGAGAAAAGATCTGAGTAGATGGTTTTTAGCTGACATTCATTCTAAAGCCAAAAAAAAAAGCCAGGATCAAAAGTAAGTGTTTTAGTTAGAAGAGATGACAGAGGTTCTGGTTACTCAACAAAATGATGGACTGGGTATTAGGACTATCTTGTACCTCACTGGTACAATTAGGAATAAGTATGCTCTAATTGTATTTTGAGAGAAAAGTTTTACTTTAACAGGAAG
Source organism: Arvicanthis niloticus (assembly GCF_011762505.2). Taxonomy (NCBI): domain Eukaryota; kingdom Metazoa; phylum Chordata; class Mammalia; order Rodentia; family Muridae; genus Arvicanthis; species Arvicanthis niloticus. Next base: position 14,400,162 of record NC_133433.1, on the reverse strand, counting down.
AGTGATATGTAGGAGGAGCTAAGTGGGAAGGAGTACTGAGAGGAAGAGATGGAGTAAGGAGAGAAGATGAAGGAGAGGAGAAGCTAGGTGATGAGAGAGAGAAAGAGAGAGGGGGCATGGAGGCAGATGTTCACATGTCTCCACCAAACATAGTTTTTATATCTAGGTTGGGTATTGGGTTACGCTTCTGATTGAGCATTACCAAACTTATAAATCCTTTGATTAACATTTAAAAAAATTGTATAAAAGCAAAAAGGAAAGGGGGGGCATGGGACAGGAGTTTTCTAGGGAGGGGAAATGGGGAAAGGAGATGGCATCTTAAATGTAAATAAAATATAAAATAAAATTTAAAAAAAGTCAAAAAAAAAGAAGAACTTATGGGAGGAGATGTTGCTCTTAATGTAAGTAGGAAGAGATATTGACTGGTTAACATATTTTTTATTTATTTCATCTTTTTGTTGTCTAATTTTATTATGGTATCACACTCAAATTACTGAGTTTCTTTATTGTGGTTTGTATCTTTCTGAAATAAGCTTTTATGGCTGCCTTTTCTTCTCTGTACCTATTTTATGGTATTGTCTATGTTATTTCTCCTATTTCTAACTCATATGATTTCCATTTATTCATACTTTATTATCTCTTTACTTTAATTTTCCATTCCATTCTATTATTTAGTTAAATATTAACATCACTAAATCAAAAAACAAAACAAAGCAAAATCAAAACACCCTCTAAACTACCTTTTTTTGCCAATGATGAAACTTAGTGTTGCTTTCTCTGACCCTCAGGGGAAAGAGGATAACATCTGAGGTGTAAATAAGTAAAATATCGAATGAAAAAGAAGAAGAGAAAAAAACAATATGAAAATGGCAAATCAACTCTAGAGAAAACATATTAACTAGTGGCCACATGTAACAATAGAGAAGCCAAATGTACACCATTTTACTCCTGTGAACTCATAGTCCCTTATAGCAGAAAACCAAATATAATGAAACATCTGAAACATGAGACCAAGATCTTAGAGTCTCAGTTTAAAAAGAATAAGTGTCCACATGGAGAACACAAAGAAACCTATGAATGAAGTAAGGAAACAAATCCATGAGTAAGACAATAAAGTTATCAAAGTAGATAAAATATTAAATAATTTAGAAAAGAAATTTTTAAAAGGGGGGGGGGATATTTAGCCAGCAATTTGAAACTCAGGAAGGATCTAATGTAATTCTAAAAAACAAATGTAGAGTTGTCTATTTCTTTTATGTATATGAACACTCTAGGTACACCAGAAATGAACCCACACACCTATGGTAACTTGACTTTTGACAAAGGAGCTAAAACCATTCAGTGGAAAAAGGACAGCATTTTCAACATATGGTGCTGGTTCAACTAGAGGTCAGCATGTAGAAGAATACAAATTGACCCATTCTTTTTTTCCTTGTACAAAGTTCAAGCCCAAGTGGATCAAGAACCTCCACATAAAACCAGATACAATAAATCTAATAGAAGAGAAAGTGGGAAACAGCCTCAAGGACATATTCACGGGGAAATTTTCCTGAACAGAACCCCAATGACTTATGCTCTAAGATCAAGAATTGACAAATGGGACTCATGAAATTGAAAAGCTTTTGTAAGACAAAGGACACTATCAATAGGTCAAAACAGCAACCCACAGATTGAGAAAAGATCTTTACCAACCCTACAACTTATAGAGTGCTTATATCCAAAACATACAAAGAACTCAAGAAGGTAGACTCTAGAGAATCAAATAATCCTATTAAAATGGGGGAGGGGGGGTATGCTGATGTAAACAAAGAATTCTCAGCGGAGGAATATTGAATGGCCAAGAAGCACCCAAAGATATGTTCAACATCTTTAGTCATCAGAGAAATACAAATCAAAACAACCTTGAGATTCTACCTCATACCAGTCAGAATGGCTAAGATCAAAAACTCAGGTGACAGTAGATGATGGTGAGGATGTGGAGAAAGAGAAACACTTCTCCATTGTTGTTAGGATTGCAAACTGGTACAACCACTCTGGAAAGCAGTCTGGTAGTTCTCAGAAAATTGGACATAGTACTATCTGAGGACCCTGGGCATATACCCAAAATGTGCTCCAAAGTATAACAAAAACACATGCTCCACTATGCTCATAGCAGCCTTATATATAATAACCAGAAGCTGGAAACAACCCAGATGTCTCTCAACAGAGGAATGGATACTGAAAATCTGGTGTATTTTTACTACGGAATACTACTCAGGTATTAAAAAAATGATTTCATAAAATTCAAAGACAAATGGATAGAACTTAAAAATATTATCCTGAGTGAGGTAACTCAATTACAAAAGAACACACATGGTATACACTCACTGTTACGTGAATATTTGCCAAAAAGAAGCTTGGAATACCCACAATACAACTCACAGAGTATATAAAACCTCAGAAGAAAGAAGATCACACCAAAGTGTGGATGCTACAGTCCTACTCAGTAGTGGGAAAAGAATAATATCTGGGAAATAGAGGGATAGAGGGATCTGAGAGACAGAGAACAGGGGCAGGGAAAAGACGGTCGGTTCAGATATGGGAAAAATGTGGGGAAAATGAAGAGGGATAAAAATTTGAAAGGAAGTGTATAGCAGCGGGGGAGTGGGAACTGGGTGTAGCCACAAGAAAGTCACAGATGACAGGGACTAAAGAAGTTCCCAGGACCCAGCAGTGAGAATAATACCTGAAATACACAACAAAGGGGAGATGGAACCTGTAGAGACCATATCCAGTGGATAGGCACTGCCCCCAGTTCAGGAATGGAGCCACCAACCCACTTCAAAAACATTAATCCAAAATTCCTCTTGTCAAAAGAAAATGCAGAGGCAAAGAGTGGAGCAGAAACTGAAGAAAAGGCCATGCAGACACTGTCCCACATAGTAATCCATCTCATTTGCTGATGCCAAATACAGACACTATTGCTGATGCCAAGAAGTGCTTATTGACAGAAGTCTGGTATTGCTGTCCCCTGAGAGGCTCTTCCAGAGCCAAACCAATACAGATACAGATGTACACAGCCAAACATTGAACTGAGCTTGGGGACTTTCAAGAATGTTAGGACAAGAACTGTAGGAGCTGAAGGGGTTTGCAACCTCATAGAAAACACATTGTAAACCAACCAGACCCCCCAAATCTTCTAGGAAATAAACTACCAACCAAAGAGTACACAGGGGTACCCATGGCTCCAGCTGCATATGTAGCTGGGGATGGCCTTATCTTGCATCAATGGGAGGGGTGCCCTTTGGTCCTATGGAGGCTTGAATACTCAGGATAGGGGAATGCTAGGGCACTGAGGCAGGAGTGGGTGGATGGGTTGGGGAATACCCTCATAGAGGCAGGGGGAAGAAGGAGGTGATAGGGGGCTTGTGTAAGGGAAACTGGGAAGGGGGGATAACATTTGAAATATAAATAAATAATATAATCAGTAAAAGGAATAAAAAGTTGAGTTATCAAATAAGACAGTAGAAAAGTATTATTAGCCACTAAAACCAAGGAAAAACATTAGACAATCAAAATCATATATAAAATTATAATTTTATATTTATCAGTTTATATTTATATTTATCATTTTTAAGAAACAAAAAACAGGAATACACATGGGGCTTGCTGAGCAGGCAGGCTGATAAAGTTTAACCAAATTGCTGTGCTTCAGTTTCAGTGAGAGAGCTTGAATCAAAGCAAAACAAAGCTAAGAAATAGTGGAGAAGCAACTGATAAAGATAATTGAGTCACATTTGATTTTAATGTACACCCCACAAATGTAAAAAAAGTACACATACACACACACACAAAGATAATCAAAGAAACAACTTTAAATGTGAGAAAGAAGAAAAAAAGTCAACCCATGTACAAGACAAAAATACATTGGAATAGTTTAATCAATAAATCATAAGTCTAGTAAAAATGAATGATATGTTTCAATTCTTGAAAGAAAATAACAGACAACTATGACTGGCAAATAAAGTACAGTTTACTTTTAAAATTGGTGTATAAATAAGAACATTTCAGGACAATTACATACCAAATCACCCATGTCACAACAGAAAAAGACACTATGTGTGGAAAAAAAATTAATTCTAATTTTGAGAGCACAGTGAGGAATAGATTACATGAGACTGATACATGAACAGTAGAGAGCTAAGAGGGACTTCATAATCCTTTGTGTCCTGACAGAGAAAACATGTAAAAAAATAATTTGTGCCATTCATAAATAAAACACCAAAAAAAAAAAAACCAACCCATAGGAAAAGTATATCCCTTGTCATAAAACAATAAAATGTCATAACTTCACCTCATCATTTAAAATACACAAACTTGTTGGTAATATTTAACAACTTACTTTTTACATGAAGCATACCTCATTAGCTAAGAAAACCACAAACTTATAGTAAATAGTTTCAATCTACTTAGCAAGAAAACATAAGCCAGAAATAATTCAGAATAGGTATTCTAATAACTGACAGTAAAGATTTAAACCAATAGTAGTCATTATGAGATAAAGTACAATGTAGATTAATCAAGGGAGCAAATAATTATCCAGATTTACTAATTATACATATTCAAATGCAAGTATTGGAGCTCTTATTTTATAAAATAAAGACCGAAAGGGCTATTTTGAATATTTACAATTTAAAGAATTTATAAAATCTATAAAAATGTATAAAGATCTAAAATAATACAGTATATCATAATTAAATCAAGAAAACACAAAACTTACACATGTAAGAAACATTGAAGAAGATTTAATAAAAAGGTCTCTTTGTAAAACAAACAAACAAACAAAAACACTTCAGGACCACACTGAACTCATCGCTATATTCTACGAAAGTTTGAATAAGACACATCAATATCTCCATATTGTTGAGATGAAAAAAATATGAGTATATAACATCTTTAGTCATCAGGGAAATGCAAATCAAAACAACCCTGAGATACCACTTCACACCCTTGTAGAGGCAGGAGGGGTTGATGGAATAGAGGGTTCCTGGGTGGTGGGGGTAATGGGGTAAGGGGATAAAATCTGAAATGTAAACATAACATCCAATAAAAAATATGAAAAAAATTCTTATAACAAAAAAATATGAGTGTATAAAAATATAGGCAAACCAAAAGTCAGTTGAATTTTAAGATGAAGCTTTATGTTTTCTTTAGGCTTGTTCTTTCAATATTCAGTAGTAAATCATGCCTTATGTGATGCTTTCTTCCTGGTCCTCTAAAGAATATTTTCCTATGTCCAAAGAAGGATGAAAACTCCACTTATTTCTGTTCATAAAAAGCAGTGGAAATTAGTTAATGTCTTCAAATACTGATGATCATCATGAGACTATTCCCATAATATGTTCCATCCATTTTACCCATTCTAGAATGAAGATTCATTTCTTTTCAAAGTGAATTGTCAAAAACCTGAAACATATTAAAATCTGGGAAGATTTTGTTCCCACCATCTCATTTTCGATTGTTTTGTTTTTCTCCCACGGAGGAATTTAGTCCACTTAGGGTGTGGGGTAGTACTTCATGGAAGAATTTTGAAATCAAATAAAGTCAATTTATTGCCATTCTTAGAGCCATAAAAAATGTGTTTTAGAACAAGAGTAAGTCATGTTTTTCTTTTGTCATGGGCAATAATAGTCCTAAAGTACTTCGAAGTTGTCAATGTCATCAGAATCTCTGCCATCCCCTTTAGAACCTATATAAACATTTGGTTAACTGTGCTGGGAAGCTTTGTCACCTGCTTGATCAACTAGTAAAGCCTTGTTCATTAAACTGCACTTTAAAAGTTGCTTAAGCAGGCTCTTCCCTGGTTTCTTTTTAGAAGGGCAGACCTCGTGCTTTTGAGACATATTCAGTACTAACAGTTTCATGTTCTACCTCACCTTAAGTAACAAATTCTTTACAAGTGTCAGTGGCCATTCTGAGAATGATTTTTGAGTAAATACTTCCAACAAATGTCCTTTTCCTATTTTCAAATTCCTTAGTCAATATTTCTGGGAGGCAAAGAAACACTAAAGCACAAGAGCTCACTTTCTACAAAGAGAAACGAAGCCACTGAGGAGAAAAGAATCTTTTCCTTGAAATTCTTTTCATCCAAATTTTCTGAATGTGGACCTGTCTTGGCCTTGCTGCTTTTAAAGTCACACTACCTGTCCTTACTTCCCTTAAATATAGTTATTCTGATATTATTTCTTTCATCTACTTAGAATACTCAGATTTTTATTTATATTTAATTTAATGCAATCACGTTTGTACAAGATGTTGGTCTGGGTGAAGAAATGTTCCTTTCAAATTGATTAGTCATGTATTTTGTGTATATTCCTTTCTTTGTTTACATGAAAGCTGGCTGACTCAAAGTAGCCACTTTTAGAACAGAGGAAATCTTGAATGGATGAAATTTTCCCCAAGACCACAGTAGCCAAAACCAACTCTAATGTCGGAAGCAGGGGCCATGAAAACAATCAAATGCAAATTATCTACAATAATATAATACCTCTTGATACAAAAGACATTTTAAAAAATCTGTTTAACTTTTATTTAGAGCTCATAGAAGGCCAGTCAGGCATTGCAAGAAGGAATAACAAATCAGGATTTCTATTTTATTTTTTTCCTTGGCTATGTCTCAAGAACCTGGAATGTCCTGTGTACTATAGCATCCACATCTTTGAATGGTATTTGAATTGAATTGATGATGATTGCTAATTACATTTGGTACATTTTGTATATTGAGTTTGATAGGCGTTTATCTTAATTGGAGTTCCTATTCCTGTGGAAACATCATGGCTAAAAACAACTTGAAGAGGAAAGAGCTTATTTTTATTCTTTCTTTCTTTCTTTCTTTCTTTCTTTCTTTCTTTCTTTCTTTTTTTCTTTCTTTCTTTCCTCACTTTACATCCCAATAACAGCACCCTTTTCTTCCCAGTCTCCCCTCACACAGTTCCTACCATATGCCCCTTCTCATAGATACCCTGGGTATCACCCCTCCCTAGCATTTCAAGTCACTGCAGGTCTAGGCATATCCTTTCCTACAGAGGACAGACACAGTGGTCCAGTTAGGGGAATGAGAACCACAGGCAGGCATCAGATTCAAGGAGAGCCCCAGTTCCAGTAGTTGGGAGACCCTCATAAACACCAAGCTGTACATCTGATACATATGTGTTCACAGCCTAGATCCAGCCCATGCTCTTTGGTTTGTGGTTCAGTCTCTGGAAGCCCCAAGTGTCCAGGTTACTTGACTGCATTGATCTTCCTGGGGAGTCCCTATCCCCTTCAGGGCCTTCAATCCTTCTTGAATCACTTCCATAAGAGTCCCTAAGCTCTGTCTAATATTTATTTGGCTGTTGGTGTCTTATTTGTTTCAGTCAGTTGCTGGGTAAAGCCTCTCACAGGACAGTTATGCTAGGCTCCTGTCTGCAAGCAAAACAGTGGATCATTAATAGTGTCAGGAGTGGGATCTTGCCCATGGGATTGGACTCAATTTGGGCCGTCATTATTTGACCATTCCCTCCATCTAGTCTTACAGATTATAGTAAACCACCCAGAAGTCAGGGCAGGAATGGAGCCCAGAACCTGAAGCAGAGACTTTGGAGGAGTCCTGTTTACTGGCTTCCTCATCGTGGATCCCTTAGCCTGTGTTCTTAAGCTATAACTAGGACAGAGATAATACTGCATAGAGTGAACTTGTCAGTCTTACAGCATTCATTAATCAAACAAATGTACCACAGGCTTGCCCAAAGGCAATTCTGGTGAGGCATTTTCTCAAATGAAGCTTTCTTTTTCAAAATGGCCAGTTTGTGTCAAGTTAATATAAAAAATAGCCAGCACAGCATGAAAATTTTAAGAAATAATTTTATGATTTCTTAACTGTAAAATGACTCCTAGCATAAGCAATTATAATGTTTCAGCAAATCTAAAGTTCTAAAACAATTTACTATACTATGTTCTCAACAAGACTCAAGGTTATCTTCTGTAGAGTCATGCAACCAATCATTATTTGGTCTCTGAATGCAGAAGAAAGAATCATAATCACTAATGGCATATAAAAATTACATGTGATTGTTGTGATTGGAACGTGAACAACTAGGTTTTTGGTCATTTGTTTTCCAGCTGGGGTAGCATTTTCAGAGGATGCTAAATCTTTTGGACATGAGACATGGATGGAAGAAATAGGTCACTATGGGTGAATATGCCTTTGAAGGATAGAGCCTGAGAACTATGTACAGCTTGTCCTCTTTTATTTTTTCCTATGATGTGAACATCCTCTGTCACATGCTCCCACTTTCAGGAGCAGAGCTATGTTCCTTTGTCTTCCCTGTTAAGGACTGAAGCATGCTGCCAAAGAAAACCTTCTTCCTCTAAATCATTTCTGTCAGGTGGTTAGTGCTAGACTAAAGAAATGTAAATGAAGTAAACACCATTTAACTGTGCAAAAATGTATCTAAGTAACTATGCTGAGGATGGATAACTTTGTAAACACAGAATGTACATAATGTAGAAAACTCAAATCTTATTTGTTTTCCTTTGTTAAGTGATACCTAGAAAACTTATAGTTATGCCTACTGATTTTACATCAGTCATGAAATCTTAGACAAATTCTCCTACTGAAATATGAGGACTGAGACAGACGAAATATTCATTCAGTTAATAGTCCAGTTGTAGTTAAATCACAATAGTCTATCTTACAAATGGCATGTGGTAAAGAATCCTGAGTGGAAAGTTTATGTTCAATGGTGGTTATTATCTACTTGCTGTCATAATTACAGAAAGGATTGCAAGACTTACTTAGAGTGTATAACATGGACATACATACATAGCAAGAAATTGTTAATACAGCTCCAGAAAACTATAGACAAGTAATTATAAAACAAACTATATAAACATTTGAACTTCTCAGAATGTGCAAAAGTTAAAGTTAAATTTTATTTATTAAGTGTGCAGTGGCACTTTGTCTGACATAGAGTTATATGCCTTCATTTTAAAATGCTGATGATGAGTACATAAATTTAACTTTTTAGTGATGGATGGGTCTTAGTGTTGATAGGCCCTGGCTACTGAGGATTGTAATTATTAAAGGTTGGAATAGATATAAAACTTTCCTAAAAATAATCAACAACAAAATCATTGTTTTGATGGCGCTTTCTTCACTAGGTTACTCTACATTATGTGATGTTGTTTGATAGCATTATCCCTGAGAACATTCATGCTTCATTCAGACTGTGTTGATGATCTATGAAAACAATGTCTTTGATATTCTAAATCTTCTGTTGTCATTTATACATTGTTGTCAGCATTTACAGTAGCAGAAGATTTTATCTCAAGAGGACACTCTTTCACAGTCAACCATCAGACTGAGTCCTGGGAACCCAATGAAAGAGCTAAAAGATTAAAAGAGCTGAAGGGGATTGCCACCCCATAGGAAGATCTTATCAACTAACTGGACCACTCAGAGTCCCCAGAGGGTAAACCACGAACCAAAGAGTATATGTGGAGGGACCCATGACTCCAGATACATATGTGGCAGAGGATGGCCTTATCTGTCATCAGTGAGAGGGGAGGCCCTTGGTCCTGTAGAGATTTGATGTACCCGAGTAGGAGTGGGGGATGTTAGAGCAATGAGGCTGGAGTGAGGATCACCCTCATAGAGGCAAAGTGGAGGGGGAAGGAGGATAGGATTGGGGGTTTGTGGAGAGGTAACCAGGAAGGGGGATATCATTTGAAATGTAAACAAATAAAATGATTAATAATAAGAAGCAATTCTTATTCTCAACGTTTGGTCGAGAAACTGTAACAATTCAGTCACATCCCCCAGTTCTTCAAGTTCACCTGCTATTTCACTACACGTGAAGGTACTTGTGGGGTGGAGGGCTGTGAGAGGCAGCTGGGTACCTTGTCTAGTGCAGACCTCAAACCCTGGAGACCTTAAAGGGATGGTAGGTGTTCAGCCTTGCTCCTGGGCCCTGGTTCCTTTCACTCAGGACAGCCCTCTACAGCCCCTCTCAAAGAGAGGTTTGTGTCACATAGCACAGGTAGAGGGTGTGACTATTGGCTGCAGAGCCTCAAGAGATCTCCATATTCATGAGTTACCTAAAGGACAGAGGGTGTAGCCAATTCAGCATTCCCTGAGCCATGTTTTCAGTCACCTGGGGTGGCAGACACTTGGGACCCACAACTCAGCCCAACAGAACCCACGCCCATTCATGAGCTATTCAACATTCATGAGCCCATTCAACAGCTCCACAGATACTCTTCCTTCTTATATGTGTACAAATACAAGTGTTTCATGATGGCTTGAATGTATAACTTCCAACCATTTTTCTATACAGACATTTTGACTCTCTGTAAATCAAAATTTTAAACAACATCTTTTAAAGAGAATTTTACAATCCTCAAGTCTAAAATAAATGAACACATCTATCTACCTACCACACTTCCCCTTTCAAATGTGCTCTTATCTTTCCCAACATGTTACTCTTCCAATTTCATATCTTTTCCTTTTTTGACAACCCACTAAGGCTAGTACATATGCATATGTATATGGATGTGGGGACATTCACACATCTACAGGATGATAGAAACCTATTATTGGCCATATTCTTTTAAAAAATATTTTACACCCTATGTGTTTGCCCATTTGTGACTTATGTATTAATTACCATCTGTGGGGTGGTGGGCTGTGAGAGGCAGCTGGGAACCTGGTCAAGCAGAACCACAGAGACCCTCCAGGGATGGGAGGAGTTCAGCCTTGCTCCTAGGCCCCTGGTTCCTTTCACATAGACAGCTCTCTACAGCTCGTCCCAAAGAGAGGTCTATGGCCACCATCAGGCAACACAGGTAGAAGGTGAAACTACAAGTCTCAGAGTCTCAAGAGATCTCCATATTCACGAGATACCCAAAGGCCAGAGGGCATAGCCAGTAAAGCATTGCTTCCCAGACCCTCCTCCTTGCAAAAGATATTTAACCTCAGCCTCCCCCCAAGAATACGGGGTATAGGTTCATCCATTTTCCACCATGACAATAAGTATCTTAAGACATGGACGACCTCTCTTCTTTGAGGCCCACTGTGGGGAACCGTGGAGAAGATCTTCAACTACCGAGCCACCTTTTAACCTCCTGCCAATGGCCTCTCTATGTTTGAGCCACTGAGGCCGCCAACTCAAGCGAGCTAGCTGAGACAGCCATGACCCAGCCAAGCAAGTCACCATGACCAAGAGCACCCTTTCTGCTGGCCACCTTTGGAACTCATCTTGTCCCCCTTGCCTCTTCAGTTGCGGTCGATCCAGGCTGTATACCCCTATCTGTGGCCCCTTGGTGGCGCCTGAGAACCCAAGGGCTGAGTCCATTCAGTCCCCAGCCACTTCGTGGCCTGGAGATTCCCAACCTAAGAGTCCCCTCCACCCCCCACCCCCACCTCAGACTGTGTTTTCTCACCCCTGGAGCGGAGCCCAGCAGCTTCCCATAGCCCAACCTCGGTGGCCTGGCACAGTGTGAAGTGAACACTGACAAATTCCCATGACTCTGCCTCCCTGGGCTGTGGCAGAAGCTGGACTGGTAATTCAACCCAATAGGAACCACACCCGTGCTCACACCACACAACAACTATCTACTGCAAATAGTTTCTCTGATGAAGTTTGAAAGATGTCCTAATATGTGGACATATATATAAGAATTTCTGGGACACTTTATTACTACATCTATTTAGCAACATAATGGCCTTGAATTCTTAATTCGAGTATATGATCTAGTCAACAACTCAAATAATGGTATGTTTCCTGAATTCCAGTTTTAAGAATTATAGGATATAATATAAAAATATTATTGAATCATTAACCTTAAACAAGATTTTTATACTTTACAAACAACCCTCTTTGACTTTTCTGTAAAGGAGCATTTGTGTTGGTTTGTATATGCTTGGCCCAGGGAGTAACACTATTAGACTGTGTAGCCTTGTTGGAGTGGGTATGTCACTCTGGATGTAGGTTGTAATACTTTCATTTTAGCTGCCTAAAAGCCAATCTTCTGCTAGCTGCCTTTGGAACAAGGGGTGAAACTCTCAGCTCCTCCAGCCCCATGTCTGCCTGGACACTGCATTATCTTGGATGATAATGGACTGAATTTCTGAACCTGTAAACCATCCCCAATTAAATGTTGTCCTTATAAGAGTTGCCTTGATCATGATTTCTCTTCACAGCAGTAAAAGCCTAACTAAGACTCAACTCAATTCAAAGTGTTTTATTCCTAATTGAGTAAAATATAGTTAGTTCAGGTTTGTCCTAGCAAAAGGTAACAACTTGAAGTGTCAGCATTAAAAAAAACAAACAAAAAAAAAACATTAATTTTAAAAAGGTTAATAAAGTTCAAGTTTTTCTTAAAGTAAACCTCTTAAAAACATTTGATGTTAAAAATTTCAATGTTATTTTAAGTATTATTAATATAATGATGCTCCTTACCATGTGTGATTCTTAAATATCATTTTTAAAAAATCCCAGTGAGATTTTTTAAAAATGATAACGCTATGATTCAGTGGTTAAATAAGCTTACTTTTTTGGTTCCCAGAATTCACATCACAAAGCTTGTAAAAGTCTTTAATTCAGTTTCCAGGGGATCCCATGCCCTCTGCCTTTTACAAGTACTTGACTAAATAAATGTGGCACATATAAACACACTGCCTCACACACACACACACACACACACACACACACACACACACACACACACACAAAGTAAAGTACTTTTAAGGATTATACTGGTAATTTTTCCAATTTTAAGCTTCAAAGATTTCATCTGTACTGGATAGGGTTTTGTTTGCTAAATACAAAATGAAGCTGATTTTTCTAGGTGGCAAATCATTACTAAATAACATGCTAGCTTTTTCTGGGTAAATGAGAATTTTTGCATTACACAAGGGTTGACACTAGGCTTAACATTTTAGCTCTTATTTTGTCAATCAAATCCTGCAAACTTATGAGGCTGATTAATAAGAAGGACCTTGCAGCTATATTGTGAGTGTTGAAATCAATTCCATGTGTCTGGGGTATAAAGCCACTAATTCTGGATACAAAGCACAGCACATGGAGTCTTCAAAAGCTCTGACAAAAGGCCATCTTTGACTTCCTGCTTACTTTATTGAACGTTTTACTTCCTTCTTAACTAAAGATTATTTTTTTCACAAATTTCTCTCATTAGGAAATGTTTCATTTTACCTTCATTTTTATGATTAACAGCAAAATCTACATATATCACCAAGAAAGAATATGAAAAACTAATGCATTGGAGGGCAAGTCAGAGTACTAGCTTAATGCATTTGATTTATATTAATATTCCAACAGTACAAGGAATTTTAATATTGTTTAGGATATCATTATCAGCAGAAATTCTTTTAATTCAGATACATATACACGATTTTTCTAGTATACTCCAGCGTTTTGCCCTTCTGGCTTGCCGCTATTTTAATACCTTCATTCAATTTTTGGAAACAGAGAAAAGAAACAAAACCATGTGGGTACATTTTGTCATGGTAACCACTCATAACCTGAGATTATCCTATAGCATGAATAATAATGGTTGCCAAATAGAGTAACATTGAAGTGATATTAAGTCTATGTTCGGATCACAACATTTGTCCAAGAAAATTCCAAAGCAAAATTGGAGTAAGCTAATTTAAAAGAAGCATTTTAGAATTGTGAGGTATTTGTAAGAGAAGATTTAACATTTTACAATTCAGGCTTTGTTTGTTCCCTCTTTCATCTGAGTCCCCTTTTTACCTACTCTTATTATTTTGTTGTTGTTGTTTCGTTTTTATTTATGGGCATGGGTATTTCACTTATGTGTATTTCTTTGCTATGTACATTCCTGATGCTTATGATGTTGGGGAGATTTGTTTGAAGTTGTGGCTGCTTCCTTCCTCATTTATCTAAGGCATCTTCTCATTGGCTTTAAAAAAAATCTGATGCCCAATTAGCTGAGCAGGAAATAGAAGGCAAGACTTCCTGGGAGGGAGAAAAGAACTCTCATAAGAAGAAAGAGAAAAGTCTGTTCACTAGGAGACATGAGAGGAGACAGATATGACTATGGGCCTAGAAGGTATAGCTAACCATATGGCTTGTTGTGGACAGGTGGAAAAGATAGGTGAGCATTTGCTCAGCTAGGCCTAAGCTTTGAAATATTAAACAGTCTTTGTATGGTGATTTGGGGAACTAGTTGCCACATTAATTTCCAGCATTAATTAATATACACAGAATATTAATAATCATTTTACATGTGGTGGCCAGAGAAAGCATAAGATGCATGATAATTGAAACTATAGACAATTGTCATCTTCTATATGGGTACTGAAAGCCCAGTTTGGTTCTCTGCAGAGCATCAAGTGCTCCGCACTGGGTCTGCTGCTGAGCCATGTCTCCAGCCCTTTATCTACTCCTTCAACCTCTTTGCCCTCAAATACATTGACTATACAACTACCCAACAGGTAGTAAATATTAACTTGTTCTTGAGAGTCCCAAACCACCAGTGGCCCTGCCTTTCATGTAAAAGTTCTCAAAGAATTGGATCCTAATTCTGTCTGTCTCATTAGTCTACTTGGAGAGTGAAATATGCCCACAACCATAGTGGTTTTTTTGGAATATCTCTAGAAACACTGTGATATATGAGATGTCAATTGTACCTTAGAACATTTTAACATTCCCTTGCTATTACATATTTAAAGATTTTAAATGCCTGACGAATTTGCATTACCTTGCTCCTAACTTACGATAGAAATTTATCATGTATCATTTATTGTTTCAATATTTTATAAAGGTAAAATTCTTGCTGATAAGTACCTACAATTCAAAATTTAAAATTTTAAAATATTTATTTTCTGAAATTTTAATTATTTGTATAATATTATCTTCATCGTAACCATCCCAGTCTTCCTCTCCCTATCTTCCCTGGAGATTCTCCCCCAACCCATCCCTCTTTCAACTTAATGAACTTTTATTTCTTGAAATAGGTTAATTATCATGTATACTGATATACTAAATGTCCACATTGTTTTATGTCCTATTGTATTGTTATCACCTGATCTCATACTCTGCCCAACCCTCCACCAGACCCCCACCCCATAAATCAAAGAGGAATTTTCAGGATAGGCAGGATAATGATTCATCACAGACTTTTATAAGAAATGGACTCTTACATGTTGTTCTCTTTTTATCTAGCTTCATTATCAGAGTTATTTTTAAATATATGCATTTTGGGGGATGGTAATGATTGTTTTTTGCATATAGCCAGATCATATATGCTATATGTTATGCTAAAATGTATTTATTGGTGGACCTGTTAGAGGTACTTTTGTTGCTTACAATTTTGGAATATTTCAAATGAATTAGTATGGATATATGTAGGTATTATTATTCTTGGAAAATTATTTAAAAGTAAAACAGCAAGAAAATAATATTAAGTATGATTTTACAAATTTCAGATTGTCAAGCTAAGTTTACAGTAGTTATATCATGTTACATCCCTATTGGTTGAAATAAGAGCTGTATTACCTTGACATCAGTATTTTAGTTTGCATTTCTTCAATCACTAATGATGTTGAACATTTTGTTTCTCATTTTAAAATTTTATATGCACAGGTGTTTTGTCTGCCTGTATAATTATATTAGTGTAAGAGTCAAGAAGAGGACATCAGATCTGGAGTAATGAATTGTTGTAAGCCGCTATGTAGGTTCTAGAACTTAAAGCCAGTTCCTATAAGAAGCATCAGTACATTTAATCAGTGAGCCATTTCTCCAACTCATGTGAGCATTGTTACAAGAGTTTACCTGGATTTCAATATTCACTCCTTAGTTGAAATTGTTCTTCATACTTCCAGATTTATTTATTTTTTTAGGTTGAAAATTTTAATCTATTTATATTCAAGTGATTATAAATAGATACATAGTTAATACTTATATGAATTAATATTTTTTTCTTTTTTATACTATTTTTTTAATGTTAATCAAAGGTGTTATAAGTTTGGTAATGCTCAATAACAAGATTCCCGTACAACCAGAAGTGTAACCAACCTAGATATAGCAACTATCTTTGACTGGCGGAGACATGCAAACATCAGCCTCCATGTTCCCCCACCCTCTCTCCTTCTCCTCTCCTCCTCTCCTTACTTCTCCTCTTCCTCTCCTTACTTCTCCCACCTTAGCTCCTCCTACATATCATCCTTCCTGTTAAAATATAATTTTCTCTCAAAATATAATTAGAGCACAACTATACAAATTTGTGTCAGTAAGGTACAAGATAGATCTAATACCCAGTCCATCATTTTGTTGACTAACCAGAACCTCTGTCATCTCTCCTAACTAAAAGACTTAGTTATGAACCTGATTTTTTTTTTCTTGGCTTTAGAATGAATGTCAGCTGAAAACCATCCTCTCAAATCTTTTCTCTCAAAGTAAATAGCCACGATTGGCTATGAGACTATAAGTCTTCAACGCCGTCAGAAATCCAGAATGACTGAGTTAACTGAAATTATGGGAAGCACAAAGCATAGCTTCTAAAATATAGCCACTTTATAGAGACCGCTGAACACCTGGACAGTCCCTATACTACAGAATGTTGGAGCATCTGATCTTCAGCCTTTTGGCCCAGGATCATCTGACAGCCTAGAGATGCAGAATTATTAAGGGCTGATTACTCTTTATTGGCAGATATAATCAGTCGAATATTCTGCAAGTGTGTCTTTTTCTGGACAGTGATTTGTCTGTAGATGACAAGAGGCAACTTTTGCCTAGTGGCTATCTCACCACAACTGGAATAACTCCAAAGATGCTCATTTTTTTCTTAGAATTCAAAACAGGAAGCTGTCAGGAGCAGACAGGTCTCTAATCAAAATGAACATTAATACAAAAATGTTTGTAACATCAGTTCTGTGGACTTCTGAGATTTTGAAAACCAACTATCATGTAAGGCAATCTGGACTGTTGTCTGTTAACTCCCCTCAGCTATTTCTAAATAAAATATAGAAAACACCGTAACAATAAACTCCAAGCCATGAATTTGCTATAGTCCCTTAACTCACAGGCTAACCATCTCAAATCAGTTAGAAAAGTTAAAGAAGGACTGGGTCTAAGCCTTGTATTCCTAAATGTGTTATACAGGCACAATGCCCATGAGAGTATCAATATTCATCTCACTTTTATATCAATAAGAAGCTCATACCAATGAAAACGTTAAATTTGAAACCAAAGTAGATTTTCTACCATTTAAGAAATTATAACTTCATCTTAACAACAATTATACATATTTCTACCAATAGGTTATGGCTATGCAATACATCCTAGCTAATCCTCCCTGTTCCAACAAAACCACTACTTTTCCCTAGAAAGACAGCTCAATACTAACCACCTCACTCCCCAAGCCCAGAGAATAGTGGCACTGACTCTTCATTAACTTCTTCAAGCTGGTTATGGGTGTTGAGATAATTGAAGAAGGGTAGGGGGAAGAGTAAATTGATAAGCCTCTGACACTGTGTCTTCACTGCATCCAGCTGGAATTCCAGGACATCAGAGGTTCAAGCAGGTCTGCTCAGCTTGCTTGATAAGTAGGTACACCAAGGCTGTGTATTCTGCAATATACAATTCTCAAAACAAATTTTAGTATCAAGAATTTGTTTTGTTTGAATTATGGAATCTAGTCTTCTTGTGGCCTGCCTCTATCACATCTAATCCATATAATTCTGGGCGTTTCTAGGATGGGATGCTACCACCATCCTCTCATTCATTCCTGCCTCTTTGCTCTCAAATTTCCCAACACTAGGGAATCGAAACTTTCAGGCACCAAGACTGTCCACTTCCACTGATGCCTAACCCCTTACCTTATCCCCCCTCTTCCAATTACTATGAGGGTGTGCTCCCACCATCCTCCCATTCCCACCTCCCTGCTCTTGAAATTTCCCAATTCTAGGGAATCCAAACTTTCAGGCACCAAGGCAGTCCACTTCCACTGATGCGTGGCAAGGCCACCCTTAACTACCTATACAGGTGGAGCCATGAGTCCCTCCCTTTGTGTTCTTGGGCTGGAGATTTTAAAATGGCTACTCCAGCTTTTTTTCTTAGGACCATTTGCTTGAAAAATTGTTTTCCATTCTTATACTCTAAGGTAAAGTCTGTCTTTGTCACTGAGGTGGGTTTCCTGTATGTAGCAGCAAAATGCTGGGTCCTGTTTACATATACAGTCAATTAGCCTATGTCTTTTAATTGGGGAATTGAGTCCATTGATGTTAAGAGATATTAAGGAACAGTGATTGTTGCTTCCTGTTATTTTTATTATTAGAGGTGGAATTATCTTTGTGTCTATCTTCTTTTGGATTTTTTGGAAGAGGATTACTTTCATGCTCTTTCTAGGGTATAATTTTCCTCCTTATATTGGAGCTTTCTTGCTATTATCTTTTGTAATGCTGGGTTTGTGGAAAGATATTGTGTAAATTTGGTTTTGTCATGGAATATCTTGGTTTCTCCATCTATGGTAATTGAGAATTTTTCTGGGTACAGTAGCCTGGGCTTGCATTTGTGTTCTCTTAGTGTCTGTATGACATCTGACCAGCATCTTCTAGCTTTTATAGTATCTGGTGAGAAGTCTGGTGTAATTCTGATAGGTCTGCCTTTATATGCTACTTGACCCTTTTCCCTTGCTGCATGTAATATTTTTTCTTTGTTTTGTGCACTTGGTGTTTTGATTATTATGTGATGGGAGGTATTTCTTTTCTGGTCTAGTCTATTTGGCATTCTATAGGCTTCTTGTATGTTTATGGGCATCTCTTTCTTTAGGTTAGGGAAGTTTTCTTCTATACTTTTGTTGAAGATATTTATTGGCCCTTTAAGTTGGGAATCTTCACTCTCATCTATACCTATTATCCTTAGGTTTGGTCTTCTCATTGTGTCCTGGATTTCCTGGATGTTTTGGGTTAGGAGCTTTTTGTATTTTGCATTTTCTTTGACAGTTGTGTCAATATTTTTCTATGGTATCTTCTGCACCTGAGATTCTCTCTTCTACCTTTTGTATTCTGTTGGTGATGCTTGCATCTATGACCCCTCATTTCTTTCCTAGGTTTTCTTTCTCTAGTGTAGTCTCGCTTTGTGATTTCTTGATTGTGTCTACTTCGATTTTTATATTCTGGATGGTTTTGTTCAATTCCTCCACCTGTTTGGTTGTGTTCTCTTGTAATTCTTTAAGGGATTTTTGTGCTTCCACTTTAAGGGCTTCTACTTGTTTACCTCTGTTCTCCTCAAATTCTTTGAGAATGTTATTTATGTCCTTCTTAAAGTCCTCTATCATCATTTTTAGAAGTGATTTTAAATCTGAATCTTGCTTTCCTAGTGATATGGGGAATTCAGGACTTTCTTGTGTTGGAGAACTAGGTTCTAATGATGCCAAGTACCCTGGGTTGCTGATGCTTATGTTCTTGCACTTGACTTTCATCTTCTGGATCTTAGTGCTACCTGCCCTCTCTCTGACTGGAGCCTGTTTTTCCTATTATCTTGGTTGTATCAGAACTGTGTGGGGTGGGTATTACTACTGGGACTAGCACTAGGATCCAAGTTCTGCTCAGTGCTCTGGGGCAGACAGAAAAAAAAAAAACAAAACAAAAAAAAAAAAAACCAGTGCTTTGGGTCAGGAGTGACTTTCTGGGTCCTAGTGGGTCTTAGTTACCCCCTTGTGGGGCCAATGTGGCTTTCTCCTTACCTAAGATACTGTTCAGGTTAGAGCTCCTAGGAGGCCCACTTCCTCTGGGTTCTGTGAGATTGCAGGCAGAGCTGCTTCCCGGGATCTGCTCAGTGGTCGGTCCCAGACTGGAAGAAACCCCAGATTTATTTTTAATGTGTAAAATATGAGATTTGTTTTACACTGCCCCATGAATGCATGCCATCATCCAAGTCTTTTCCCAGGTTTGTGGACAATATTTTATTCCAAAGGACATGTTTTTAACTTTGGTTTTGTTTCTGATGTATGATAAAATATTCTTGCGTAATACAAGGAAATTGGAGATATTTTCCTAATTTTTCTTCTGTATTAAAATTTTAGAACTTATATTTCAGTTTATATTCAATATAAGTGAGTTTACATAGTTGGTAGAAAGTATTTTTCAAAGCCCATTTTTAATGAAAATATTTACATTTTTTATTACCTTATTGAAAAAGCAATACTTTTATATTTATTTTTTCTTGTATTTTGTCAATAATTATTAGACTAAATAGTTGTGTACATATTCTGAGCTTTTTATTCATTTCAATTATTTATTCACTCTTCATGTTGCACTTATCATGTTGTATTGATTATGATAGATTAAATATAATACATAAAATCAACTCATGTTAGAGTTTTCTTATACAAGATTGTTTTAATAATTCAGGATTTTTAAAAATTTACTATAATTTAAGGACAAGAAAGAGAGTTGTTAAAATATTTTAACATTTCAATAGGTTAATTAAACAAAATTTGTAACATAAATTTTTTGATATAGTTCTGACACAATTAAATTTATATATGTCAGTTATTAGGTGCCAGTGAGAGACTCTGAATCAAGTAAAGTGGATGGCATTTTAAGGATGATATATAGTGAAGGTTGTTATATGACTTCCATGCATCCACACAAACACACACACATGTACATATCTACACACACACACATACACACATACTAATATAATTATTTTAGACCCATAGCCAAACTATAAAGTACAAAGTATTTCCCAAGATTCTCATCCCACACATTTATAGTCTCTTGTACAATCAGTCTCCCATTCTACACTGATATCTAGTTGTAACCATAAATGACTGTTGTTATATCCTAGTTTGTGAAAATTCATGGTTCGCATAAAAACTTACTCTGTGTTGTGAATTTAGAAAGACATAATATTAGTATACCCTGTTATGACATCATGCTACATAATTCTACTGCTTTAAAATAATAATTTCTTTCTATTCATTATTCACCCTGTCCTACAAACTATGTCAATCATTGGTCATCTATTGTACTCTTCTATAATTTGGCCTTTTCCACAATATTACCAAGGTGGTATATTGCTTTTTGATATTGGCTTTTATAATTTAGTAACACATATTTAAGTTTCATCTTTTTTTTTTATCATTTCCTGGTTCATTTTGTTTTAATCCTGAATAACATTCCACTGCACAGTGAACCAGAGTTTATGAGTTACTTACTAATACTGTATTAGTAAGGGTTCTCTAGAGTCACAGAACTTATGGGTAGTCTCTATATAGTAAGGGAATTTGTTGATGACTTACAGTCTGTAGTCCAACTCCCCAACAATGGTCAGCAGCAGCTGTGAATGGAAGTCCAAGGATCTAGCAGTTGCTCAGTCCCACAAGGCAAACAGGCAAAGATCGAATCTTCCTTCTTCCAAAGTCCTTATGTAGACCTCCAGCAGAAGGTGTGGCCCAGATTAAAGCTGTGTACCACCACACCTGGATACACTTACTATAGCAAATGAGAGTTGTGTTTACTGTTATTAAAAACTACTGAAGTGTTTTTCAAATTAGCTAAGCCAAGTCACATTCTCATCATTATGAAAAATTATTCTTGTTTTTCTGCCTAGAGAGAATATGACATAATCATTGTTTTGAATTTTAGATATAGGAATAGGTTGCTGGCTTCATCTTATTGTTCTATTTTTGTGTGTATGTTTTGTGTATATGTGGTACATACACTTGCATATGTATTTGCATGTGCCCCTTCGTTCACATCCTGAGACCAGAGAGGACTTTTGGTTCTTACTGTTCTCTACTTCTTTCTCTTATATCTAGAAACTTCTCAATTTTATCTTTCTGTGTCTGAGTTACCTCATTCAAGATAACTTATTTTTAGTTCCATCTATGTGCCTGTACATTTCACAATACCAAGTTTTTAATAGCTGACTTATATTCCATCATATAAATAGAGTACATTCTTTTTTTTCATATCACTGCATCTCTGGGATCAAGTGATCACAGTGGATGATCTTTTTGATGTGGGCTTTTATTCTGTTTGTAAGAATTTTATTGAGTATTTTTGCATAAGGGAAAATGATTGGTAATTTTCTTCTGAGTATTGATGTTATCTCAGATAATAGAGTAACTAGATTAATAAAATGAATTGGAAAATGTTCCTTCAGCTTCTATTTTATGGAATAATTTGAGAAGTATTGGCATTAATTCTTATTTTAAACTGGTAGAATTATGTGCTAAAACCAACTTGCCTGGGCTCTTCTTGGCAGGTAGAATTTAATGACTGTTTCTAGTTCACTAGGGGTTATAAGTCTACCTAAGTTGTTTACTTGATCTTGATTTAACTTTGGTAAATAGTACCTGTGTGGGGGAAAAATATTCCTATTAGGTTTTCAAATTTGTTGGAGTTCAAGTTTAAAGTATGTCCTTATGATTAACTGGATATCCTCAGTGTTCTAAAGAAAAAAAGTTCATGCAATTAAAAAAGCCAGACCCAATGTTTACCTATTTCTATGATCTATAAAGTGAAAATAGCTATTCAATAGCTGTGGAGCTTTATCCTGGGTTTTACACTTTGGTTACCCAATATATGTTTATTCACCACAAAATATTTTTAAAAATCTAGGAAACAGTTATGTTACACACTCTTTAATGACTCCAGTATTCATTAGCTACATTCATTCCTTTCTTATTACTCATTATTCATGCTTTATTGTTTTCTTTTCTATACATTAAATTGTACCCACTTGTACAGTTATTTTATATGCATATGCATATGTATGTGCATACATACATGAATACACACACACACATACAAACATAAATTGACCTATGGGATACTTAAGATCCAACTATAGCAAGTTCAAATCATGTATAGCAGACTGCTCTGACACAGGCATTGATTGACTCTTGATATATATATGTGTTAAGTACATGTTTTGGTTCAATTAGTTTTCGACTACTCTGACATGCAATAGGAATTTCATCATCTGGAAAAGAGGAACCTTAATTAAGCAAGTGTACATATCACATTGCCCTGTAACTAAATATTTGTGGGCATTTTCTTGATTAATTCTTGATACAGGAGGCCTTAGACCTTTAAGGGTGTTGCATTCCTGAGTCATAGGGGCTGAGTTGCATAAAAGAGCAGGCTGTGTAAGCTATGAAGAAGACATCAGTGGACTATGTTGTTCCAGGTTTTCTGCTACACTTCCTTCCTCCAACATCTTTGATACTTGAATTTCTGTCCTAATTTTGCTATATGAGAACTGTTATTGGGTTGTTGTAAAATGGAACAAACCCCATTCCCCCCTCATTTGCTTTTGGGTGTGGTATTTATCACGGCAATAGAAAGCAAACCAGGGCAACCTTCTAATTGTATTTGTAGAGTCAAATCAAACAATAGCATTTGTTCACTGCTGACAGGTCACTACTTTTTTTTTTGGCATAATTTATCTAATGGCTCAAACAGCTTAATTTTTTTTTATGTCATCCTAGGATACGATACCTGACACTTTATTCCTTAGAATCTTGTCTCTCAAACTGAAATGTACCAAGCAGTTGGTTTTTTGCCTTTTGGGCAGTGATGATATAGAGTCATGCACCATTTTAAGGAATAATAAGACCAATGTTTGGAACTGACGTAACGTACATGCAAGAAGAGGTTAGAAGATAAACTGATTCAAATTATATTAGGGAACTAAGAAGGCCTAGTGGGTAAAGTTATTGTCATGTAAATGTGAGGAGCATAAATCCCTAGAGTTTATGTAAAACTGGGCAATATGTCTTAACCCCCATATTCTCAAAACTGGATGGGATGTGGAGACAAAAACAAAATAAAATCCTTGAAATCTCTGGAACCAAGGAGCCAGTTATATGCAGCACAGTGGCAAGCAACTAAGAGACTCTATTTCAAACAAGAAGGATGGTGAGGATCAATACCTGTGTTTGTTGTCTGATCTCTAAATATTCTCTGTGGAACATAAGTGACTATATGCACAAATATACATACACACAAAAGAATAAAAGATAGTAATATTATTCCTATATCAACATAAAATGAGTCTACATCAAAAAATATAAAAGTTATTGATAAATGAAATATCCATTAAAATGTTATCACTAGATAAAGGTAAAATTGAAGATGAAATATGTTTAGGCAACAATAATGAATTATAAAGTTTTATGATTAGACAAAAATCTAATCTATATATAAAAAAACTGTAAGTTGCATTATAGCAGAATCATTCTCTTGTATTTCCATATATGATTGTATAAGTTTGCTATTAAAAAGTTGAGAAATAGCCCAAAGACTGAGGTAACATGGAACATTGAGTTATAGAAGAATATTTAAGAAATCCCCTCTTCTTTCCAAGTATTTTATAATTCTCATCTAAGAAACATTTAAGAGAGTACATCCTGATTATGGCAATAATTAACATTGGAGGAAGTAAAAGAAGAATACGGAAATATAGAATTAAGTTGAATAAAATCAAAAAGTTACTTGTAGAAACCTATTTTTATAATCATACGGAAATGATGAAACCTAAATAAACATATATTAAATATATAGAGGAGGATCTTCTTAGATCACTCTTCAGTTATTCTTTCTAAAATAAAAACCTTATTTATTGGCATAGACATTTCTTAACATGTATGACTACAGGTATAATCTGCTAGGATTGGTAATGATTCATAGCAGATCTGAAAGAAATCTTAAAGAGCAATAAACTGTATTTGTTGATTGGATTAAGGCTTGAAACTAATTTTTCTTCAAATTATTCTGGAAGCATGTGTCTCTTCATCTGAAATAATTTTAGAAAACAGTTTGCTGGGGTAAAATAGTTTTCTCTACTATCTGGCTATGTTCTATTATTGATGTTATAAACCAGTTGGATAGCCTTTATATCATATTTGAAAATCCTGTTGTAGCCCTTTCTGAGACTAACTCTACTGCCAGTCAAATTTCAAATTGGCTTTATTCATTTCAACTGACAGGCACAACTAGAATGCCCAGTGATTGCCAAACAGCTTTAAAATAACTATACATTAATTTGGAGCAGGAAATATATTAAAGTCATAGGCTGATGAAATTGTTTTAATGTCAAGTCCCATATGATCCTTAAAAATGTGCAGTAAATAAATAACATTTTGGAGGAATCAGATTTTTATAGCTGTGTAGGTGTGGACACTGGATCATTGCTCTTTTTGTTTTAAAGTTTGGTCTAGAACTCAAGGATTGAGAAATCATATTAAAATGCAGATAGATTTTAATTTTCTTTGGTAGCTGTTAGGCTTTATTGGTCTGCCATACATTCATTAATGTCTGAAATTTCCATCACACTACATCTTTTTTTTTTTTTTTGTTAAGTCAATGAACCAAATTAAAATATCCATGCTGATACGAAAATAATTATTTTAGCTATTAACACCTAGGTAGAAATAACACATGTAATTAGTGAGGTCCTTCTTGAATGGCTCACAGATCAAACAATATTTGATTGAAAACAAAGAAGACAGAACATAAAAAGCAAAAACCAAAATGGAAACTTCAAAAACGGATGAGAAGATCTTATTCTGTAGTGAATTAAAGAAAATACTTTTGACTGCAGTCTTAGCAAATATGGACTCAATTATTTACACAAAATAGAAGTTTATTTATCTACATAAGATGTTGAGAGATTTTGGTGTTTGAGCAAAGCATATTTTTTCAGAGATTGTGCTTCCTTACTGTACTGTCACATGTCAGAGAGGGATCGGGCATCTTTGTTACAAGAATGCCACCTGATTCAGGAGGCCTCCGCAAAGGAAGCACCTTTCTTTTGATGTTGTAATACTAAACTATGATGTATTTTAGTATAATACCATTTAAATTCAAGAAAATCATCAAAATTAAAAAGAGATGCAAGGCCCTCTCTCCTTTCTTAGTTTACTCAGTTTTACTTTGTTGATTATTACTTTTCAAATTACCAAGTGATTATATGTAATATATATCCAAATGTTTAGTAAATGTTGATCAGTTATGAAATTGAATATACTAAGTCAATTTGCAATTATTTAGTTATAAAAAAGAATCATGTATGTTTCAAGTTAGTACAAATATTGTTTCTGAGATTAATATCCACAGAATGTGGTCACAGGGTAGGTAAATTGCACAGAGATTACATTATTTAATAATAGCAAAATCTGAGCATCTTGACACAAACCTGTTAATACAATTGGTAGAGAATCAAAGTTTGGACAGACAAAGAGACTGTACTGGAGAAAAGATTGCAGAGGATGTCTTAGTTATTAGGTAGGAGCTATTAGTGAATTTCAAATTGTTGAAGTTCGGATTATGAGAACGCATTTTTTGATTGTATGATTCAAAAACATGGCTCCCAAGAGTTTGTTTGGTTTTTTGAGGTAGGTTCTCATGAGTGTCTGGCTGACCTTGAACATGCAAAATAGTTGAACATGACTTTAAACCTCAGAATCTCCTGCCTCTACCTCCCAACTCTGCAGTGCTATGCACCAAACTCAGGTCTTCATTCATGCTACTAGAGCACTCTATTGACTGAGCTAAAACCTCAACCTATTCTTAGGTTCTTGAGAAATGCCTTTTTGGCTTGTTAAACTGAAGAGCTGGTGAGAAGGTTTAACCTGCTAAGGGGTAGAAGAGGATTCTTAATGACAACTTCTCTGAATCAAAATTCTTCAAGAAAGAGAGAGAGAGAGAGAGAGAGAGAGAGAGAGAGAGAGAGAGAGAGTCAGTCAGAGTTCTACAGATAGGAGGAAACTCTCCAAAATTTAGCCAGGCTGAGCAGACTATCAAGGCCTGATTGGAGACTGAATTCTTTTAGATTATTTATTCCCTTAAGATAATATCATATTTTGAAACTTAAAAATGTTTTATAGAAGAAAAAAGTATCACTAAGGGATAGAGATACTAAAGCAAAGAGAGAGAAACAACAACACACACACACAGAGGATGGATAGTGGGCATATAAAGGATTTGATTAGTATTCTATAAAACAGTGCGTCTCGACTTTCCTAATGTGAGAC
Source organism: Arvicanthis niloticus (assembly GCF_011762505.2). Classification (NCBI taxonomy): domain Eukaryota; kingdom Metazoa; phylum Chordata; class Mammalia; order Rodentia; family Muridae; genus Arvicanthis; species Arvicanthis niloticus. The sequence continues at coordinate 14,373,108 of NC_133433.1, read as the reverse complement.
CCTTTTGTTATAGTTCCTCACATTTTGCTCACTCCCAATAATAAAATAATTTTTGTTGGTACTTTAACTGTAATTTTGCTACTGTTATGAATTGTAATGTAAATATCTGTGTTTCCCAAAGGTCTTAGGCAACTCATGTGAAAGGATCTTTTGATACCCCAAAGTTGTTGCATCCTACAGGTTGAGAACCACTGCTATAATACAACATGGGCACTATACTGTACAGTTGGCTATTGTAGTTTTATAAACAACTGGAAAAAGGGATTTTGTAAATGTTCTCAATACAAAGAGAAATGAATATAAGAATAATGTTTTTTGTAATTATCCTGATATAAATGCATACTGTATTAATTTATTGAGTTATCATATTATATTTACTATGTCTGTGGAAGTAGATGTCATTTAGATAGCGATAGACAATTTGTTTTGCTTGTTTGTTTATCTGTCTGTTTATTTTAAAGTGGAAACCAGAAAAAGAAAGTTACTCAATGTGCCACATTAGGTAGGAGGACAAAGGGATTCATTGAAGCTGTCCAGTTCATCTTCAGGGTCCCCATGAGAGATTAGATTCGTTATAAGCCTAAGAATATGCACTTGTAAACAGGCCTGGTCATGTTATAGTTCCTCTGACTGTTGGAGCATCATTGTCTGGGCCTCAGCCTCATCCTGTAAAGTAATCTGACAAGTGGTCAGAACTGTGTGAACTATCTGGCATGAAGACATGTTCCCTAATGGCTTACTTCTTCATAAATGGTGTTGGTGGTGAGTTACTATAGGAAAAAGTATTTTTTTATGGTTTTTGTTGTGTGATATAATGTTTCAGTGGTGCGTGTGTGTGTGTGTGTGTGTGTTCACACACATGTGTGCATGTGTGTGTCTGTGTATAGACATAATGGAAATCTGACCTAGCTAAATATGCAGATTACCCTCCTCATTGATATTATGTTCTTAGAATACCTTGGAAATAGCTTTTCTAAACGTTCTACATAGACACATCTTTTAAGTCCCCATCCCATAATGATGCTACTCTGATACTGGAGCTACCTCCACAACCCAATGAAGTTCATATGTCAGTTGTCACTCTTTTTCTTTTAAGAGTATTGTTTCCTATTAGTCTCATAACTTCAAACTATCTGGCCAACCAATACATTATTCTGTTACCCAGTGGGTTCAATGAGACTTTCTCAGATCATGCCTGTACCTTAAAACATGGAGAAGTCACTTTTAATATGTGTAATTCTTTGTACTTCAGACATATAATACAGTGAAAAACAAGTTTCATTATATCCATGTTATTCTTTGTGTGTGGGAGGTTGGCATATATACGTATACATATATATAATGTGCAAATGAAAGCTCTACTTGGGACATTGGGACAAATTGGACCTAATTTTGATTATATCCACTTTGTACTATGATTCATAGCCACGTTATTTTCTTCTTGAATTAAAGATTTTGAAGAGATGACTACTTTTTATTATCTTTCTCTGTTGTAATAAAATACCAGTAATAAATAATTGAAAGGAAGTAAAGTTGATTTTAACTCAGAATTTCAATATATGTTTGTTTGGCCTTATTGTTCTGAGCCTGGGGTAGTATAATACAACACTGTGGTCAGAAAGCCAAAAACAGATAGTAAGGTCCTCTCAAGCACACACCCCTGATGATTTCACTTCCTTCTTATAGTCACATTTCCTAAATATGCTTCCTTCTAATAGCTCTGAAAACAAAGAACTGTAGGAAACTTTATAGAGCAGCTATGGCACATGGCTCTTTGTCTTCTAGTTTTCTTTCTACTGCTGTGATAAACACTGTAAGCCAAAGTAACTTGGAAGAGTGTACTGGCTGGTTTTGTGTCTCAACTTGACACTCTTGAGTTATCACAGGGATTCAGAAAGGATATTCAGCTGAGGAAATGCTTCCATGAGATCAAGCTTTAAGGCGTTTTCTCAATTAGTGATAAAGGGTGGGAAGGCCTATTGTGGGTGGTGCTATCCTTGGGCTGATAATCTTGGGCTCTATAAAAAAGCAAGCTGAACAAGCCAGGGAAAGCAAGCCAGTAAGTAACATCCCTCCGTGGCCTCTACATCAGTTCCTGCTTCCAATCCTGACTTCCTTTGGTGATGAAGAGCAATGTGAAAGTGTAAGCTGAGTAAACCCTTTCCTCAACAACTTGCTTCTTAGTCAAGACTTTTTGTGCAGGAATACAAACCCTCACTAAGACAAATTGGTACCAGCATAGTGGGGCATTCTTGTGATAACCTGACTGTGTTTTGGGAAGGATTATAGAAGGACTTTGGAATTTTGGGCAGGAAGAGTTCTGTGGGATGTTCTAAGGAGCATGGAAGATAATGTTGAGAACAGTGCAAATGACAGGAAAGACTGAAGACTGTTACCAGGGCTGTTGCTGTTTTAATGAGAAGATTCTGTGGTTTTGGTTAGCTGGGACTAAAGAATCAATTTGATTAACAAGATACCAGAACTACTAAAGCAAAATCTTTGCATTACTGGAACTATAGATGCTGGTTAGCTGGGACTAAAAATTAGTGTTGATTAAGAAGAGACCAGTATCATTGAGGTTAAAACTTCTTGGACATGTTTTCTGAGAGCAAAAAGAAGCGTGTTCCAGAAATAGCCAAGGTTGTACCTTGTGCTGCAGCTGGACTTAGTAATGTGAAATAGTCACCCAGGTACTACTGATTTTGAAGGCAAGAAGGGGTCATGAAGAGCAGCTGAGGCTCAGCACTGTGAAAGCCCATGGAAGGACATTGGTGAAGGTGCAGCCTCAGTTGTAATTGATGGCCCAGGACTGAAGGGGTCATGCAAAGGAGTGTTGAGGTTTGGCACCATGAAGAGAGCCTATGAGAGGCTGTTGGAGAAGCCTAGTTGCAGCTGAAACCAGCAGTGTTTTGGAGAGGCAAGTATCATGAGATGACCACCAAGAACAGCAGCAGCAGTGGAGTACAGGCAGCTGGACCCTAGAAGACAAAGTGTGTTCTACAAAGGGCAGAGTTGGAGAAGTGACTCAAGCCCATAGAGGAGTCGAGAAAGTTGTGAGTGAATCCTAGACATTAAATGGTTTAATTTTGCTTTTCATTCTGATTGTTCAGTGATATTTTTTACTCTTGAAGTAAAAAAAAAATATTTTAGTGGAGTTCACAGTTAATAGACTTTGAATTGTGAAAAGAGTTTGAATTTTAAAAGAGATTGGATATTTTAAAGGGATTGAAATTTTAATACATAAGAATTTGTAAAGACTGTAGGATGTTTAAAGTTATTTAGATCTTGGGATCTAAAATGACAGGAAATTTATTGGGAATAAATAAGAATGTAAAGGTTGAAGCTTAATAGCAATGTGTTTATGTGTCAAGTTGACAAGGGGCTAATTGTACCAACTGGTTTTGTGTGTCAACTTCACACAAGCTGGCGTTATCACAGAGAAAGGAGCCTCCCTTGAGGAAATACCTCCATGAGCTCCAACTGTAAGGCATTTTCTCAATTAGTGATCAAGATAGGGAGGGCCCATTGTGGGTAGTGCCATCCTGGGCTGGTAATATTGGGTTCTATAAGAAAGCAAGCTGAGAAAGCCAGGGGAATCAAGACAGTAAGTAACATCCATCATGGCCTCTGCATCAGCACCTGATTCCTGACCTGCTTGAGTTCCAGTCCTGACTTGCTTTGGTGATGAACAGCAGTGTGGAAGTGTAAGCTGAATAAACCCTTTCCTCCCCAAATTGCTTCTTGATCATGATGTTTTGTGCAGAAATACAAACCCTGACTAAGATAAAGAGGAAGAGTTTACTGAATTTACATTTCCATGTCACAGACCATCATTGAGGGTACTTGGGGCAGAAGCACAAGCAGGATCAGAGGAGGAAACCTTTTTACTGGCTTTCTACATAGATTTCACTTTCTTAGAGAACCAAGGACCACTTGCCCAGGAGAACTACCTCCAACCATCAGCTGACAACCGTCACACATCAATTATTAATCAATAAAATATCCCACAGACATTCAAAGGGACAATCTTATGGAGATACTTCCCTAATTGAGGTTTGCTATTTCCATATGACTCCAGTTTGTGTCAAATTGACACAAACAAATCAGTTTATATGCCAGAGATTTTGAACCCAAAGTTTTCAAAGGGAGCAGAATGAAAATTATCCTGATAACTTGTGGTTTTTGTATGTTTGTTTGTTTGTTTGATTGATTGATTTGGTGTAGTTTTGGAAGAGAGGATCAGAGTTCATACAATATTTTCAAAGATGGAGTAATAAAGAAAAGATGAAGTATAAATTTTCTAATCTAAAAAGTCAGTTCCTAACCTGCTTATATTTTAAGACCTCTTTTGGCACTCCTGCTCCATCTAATATTTGGCAATGGGTCTCTTCATCTGTTTACGTCAGTTGCTGAGTGAAGCCTCTCTGATGACAGTTGGGCTAGGCACCATTTTCTGAGTACAGAAGAATATCATTAGGAATCATTCCATTGACTGGGTGTTGTTGCTGTTGCCGTTCATGTTGTGTTCTATTCTAGCTTTCTGAGCTATTCAGCTCCTCTTTCCTGGCCCCCTAGGTACCATCAGGGGTGGGCATCCTCTCATGGGTCTTGGGCTGAACCAGTCATTGATTAACTACTTTCACTGCCTTGGGATGTTAATTAAAAAAAAAAAAAGTTGCTGCTGCTGTGGCCCCACTGCAGACCAGTCACACCCAATTTCCAGAAGCAGATACTGACGTTTTCCATGTTCCCAGTTATTGTGGTGTGTGGGAAGAGTAGACAGCAGCACTAGAAAAAGTTTGGACGGACAATGACAGCAATGTGTGTCTTTGGCTTCTATCTTAATTTTTATCTCATTTTCCTTGTGATCCTTCAGTAGAACATGTCCTTGTGAACAGTATCTCATAAGAGTTATAGAACTCATGAGTTATAATCAAAGCATTAAGCTTTTCAGTTTCTTTATGGAATTTAGGATATTAAATGACCCCCCATCAGGTAAATAATGTCCTCACAACTCTAAAAACAATGATCTTTCAAGTGGTAAAAATTTTTGTGAGAAATTTCTTTAGCACTGTGTAACGGTTCATTTTTAAAATGCCACCTCATCACAGAGGAAAAGCACATTCTAAATGAAATATTTTATATTTAGTTTGCACTTTATGCAAGCAATTTGGCTGTTCTTGTTATAGCTTATAGTGAGAAGAAAAGAGCTTGACAACATTCTTTCTAAGCATTGAAGTAAAAAAAACCGAATATCTAAGTGACAATTTGCATTTTCAAGTGGTGTCATGATGAGTTTATTTTTGCTATAGAGACTTAACTGTGCTTTAATAGAAAACTTGAAACGTGACATAGCACAATATATTCTAAGAGAAGCAAGAAGGAAACATTTTTACACTTACTTTATACTCCTTTTGACATTTTACAAATAGTATTAACATTTTCTAAGTGATACATAAATTGGCTTCTGAGTTTTTATCTGTTTGTATTGGTAATTTTACTAAGTAAATTTGCCAGGTTCTAGTCTTCCAACTAATTTTCTCATCTTTTCTGACAGTCTTGTTTAAATTCTCTATCTAAAATAGATCTGTTAAATCACAATAGGCAATTATTTAAAAAAATAAAAGAAATGGACCAGAGTATAAATGATGTGTCATGCACACATGTGCATATTGGGTCTCTATTACACATATAAAACCTGTAGGTAACCACATAGCTGTGACCTTACCAGTGGAAGAGCCAAGACAGTCATTTGTTCTGAACTCTATGGCTAGAAATTCGAGTCAATAAATAAGTTCGGGGCACAATGAAAGATCTTGTCTTAAAAAAAATGCAGTGGAAAACAATCAAGGCAGAAACCTAAAGCCTTTTCATGCACATCTACACGTGAATGGCACTAGTATACACCACATAAACAAACACATATTCACAAAATAAGTCTTCTAGAAAGTCCCTTTACCCTTACGCTATGAATCTGATGGTGATAGTGTAGATATGAAGGGTTTGGTTGTTAAAAATCGAGGTGAGTAAAAAAATGAGTTGGTATCAAGAACCTTTGCATGACAAAACCCTCAATTCTATGGACTCTTTGAGATGTGTGTAATAATTATATTCCATCGTGAACTGGATTTACATTTTATAATATTTTAAAGATTTCATGGCTTGTAATGAGAAAGAAACTTTGTGAGTGAAGGTAGAAAAATTACCTTGAGACTGATCTTAATATTCTTGGTGTAAAAAGATCTCTCTCTCTCTCTGTCTCTCTCTCTCTCTCTGTCTCTCTCTATATATGCATGTTTGTGTGCAAGCACATATGTTTATATTCATAAAACTATATTACCACAGATCCATAAAATATTTGAAAGGAGATGTATATGTATGTACATATTTCATATGTATATACGTATGTATATATGTATACATATATATGTATCCTTTTTAATTTATATGTATTCATATTCTATATAGGAGTTTTAGTGGAGATTTTTGTACTTGACTATAAGAATACAAAAATGTATTGGTTCATGTTCACTGAGAATTCAAAATGAGGTGGAGATTTTTTGGTGCTACTGTAACAAATTATTGCCTAAAATATTATTTTGGTTTCTATACTCTCCTGTCCTGGAGGCTAGAAGTACAACATAAATGACATTCTTTTGATAGGTTGTTTGGTTGTTTTTGTTTGTTCTGACAATTATATGTATGCAGAGAGTGTTTATGCAACCATATTTAGCCCTATTACCCTCTTGTCTCCTTTTCTCACTCACCCTTTGACTCCTGTCTTCCCAACAAAACCCACTCTTACCCACATTTCTTTCTTCTAATGCTGCTGGTGTTGTTGCCATTGTGGTAGATAATGGTAGCATTGTGTGTGTGTGTGTGTGTGTGTACAGCATGTCTTGAGCAGATAGTCAAAGCTTCTATATTTATGTGATTATTATAAACATAAGTTTGAAGAGACCATATATCCCATGCCTCCCTCCACTATTTTGATGGGTGCCAGTAATTATTGGATTTTTTTACTCATAAATAAATAAGTAACTCCATTATCTGTCTTTAGCTTTATAATGTTTAGATGTCCAATTGTATTTTTTATGAAGATGTCAGTCACAGAGCAAAGTCCTACTTTAATTTAGTATTAAGGTTAATAAGCTTGATTACATTAAAATGATTTTTTAATAAAGAACTTAAATTATGTTTAACATTTTTAAACCTAATATCTATAATCAGCTACATACTATAACCCTAAATTTATACTGTAAGCTGTGGAAGATTGTAGAGCCTGATGTGGCCCTGGTGGAGACAGAGTGACATGGTTCCTGCCTCTGGGACAGGGCCCTGTTTTGAGCCTCAAGTATTGATGGCTACTGTGGCCATAAGGCTTTTTTGTGTAATAATGTACATATTTCACATTGCTCTGAGGAATGTCCTCCCTGTTAACATTAAGGACTCCATAATAATCAGATAGCAAGAATACAAGAGTGGAAGTTGTGGCTAATGTCTCAGCATAATGGTAAACCTTCCAGACAGCCCTTAAGGCTTTGAGAAAGAACTCTAAATATATGAGTTTGAAAATATATAATTTCTCAACTAAAAATTTAAATTTTTAAATTTAAAAATTAAGAGTGCAATATAAATGATGAGGGACTTCACAAATCTAAAGGAACAAAGGCCACTGAATTAGTGAGCCAGCTTGTCAGAAAGATACAAAGACAGGCAGACACAAATACAGGCAAATTCATGAGTTTAAGGTCAATCTGGGACAAAGTTAGGCCCATGAGTGGTAGAAATGGTAATTTCAGGACAAACTGCCACCCAGCTAGTTTAGCATCTTGTGTGAAACAAAGTCAGATAGATCTTTAAATTCTTTTGTAATGTTAAAAGAAAAATGTATGCTTGCTGTTTCCTAAGCATCAAAGGGCTGGGGTCACAGGAAGCTGATTCATAGGGTTATCAAACCAGAAACTGAAATAAATAACTGGTTTGATATGTAAATAAAATACTGGACTTTAGGTCTGCAGATGAGCTAGCAGAAAGCATTAACAGTTCTTTAGAATTCTCTTCATTGAGAGCTGAGCTCTCTGAAAGTCTCTAGCTAGGAAAAACAACCTTTCAAGATTTTTTTTGTAACAGGCTCCTCACTTGCTTGAAAGATCCAATAATTTTTTTGTAACATATTTTCTGACTTTGGTCAGAAGAGTCATGAACTACCCAGATAGCTTTTAGAATTCTTACTAGCAGAGAGAGCTGTCTCAATCAGAGAAATTTTAGAATAGCAAGAAAAAACTGGTCTAGAGCAGAGCAGAATACACACACACACACAACAGGGAGAGAGAGAGAGAGAGAGAGAGAGAGAGAGAGAGAGAGAGAGAGAGAGAGAGAGAGAGAGAGAGAGAGAGGCTAGCAGAGAGAGGAGAGAGAGGAGAGAAGACAAGAGAGAGGAGAGGAGAGAGAGAGGATGAATCTGGGAAGTCATATCAGCAGAACCTAGGCCGACAACTGGAACCCACACTTTGACTTCAAATCATTCTTTTCAGTCTCAGACATCCATTCTTCCAGAACCCTTCTCCATACAGAGGCTGTTCCTTGACAGAAGATACTTATATATACAGGAAAAGAGGCCCAATCTAGAGTCATTCATACAGGTGTAAAGATTTATTTTCTTTTCCTCTTGAGTTTTTTTGAACTTACCATATACAATCGTGTGTGTGTGTGTGTGTGTGTGTGTGTATACTTGTCAATCTGTGTTTGGAAAATGTATATATATTTAGTCATGTTAAAGGGAAACAGTGATAGGCTGTGTGCCCTTCTATTGTTATACTTAACAACCTGTCTCTATTAATCAATTTGATAATGTCTTCAAGTAAAAGTTCACTTTGCCTAAAGCAATGTTTCTCAAGATTTTAATTTGTAAAATTATGGAACATTAAATTTTGGAACTTTATTCTGCTTTGGTGTACACAATTTACACAATTTGGTGTACATAATTTAGTCAATGTATGAAGAAATGAGAATATGATAATAAAAAAGAGAAACTTGAATACCTACTCTTTAGTGCATGTGAAACAGGTACCTACTGTCTCCATTGGTAGTGCAGATTGCACAGCCTTGTTTTTATCCCTTAGGTAGTATGTAACTGTTACTTAGGCAAAAATGAAGAGAAAGAATGTATCTTCTTTAACACATCCTCCAGCATTATCTCATTCCAGACACTGCAGATAGTTCACATGATATTGTAGTGCCAGGGAAATATTAGTGATTCTCAAAAACACAGACAGAAGCCAATCTGATGCAACTCACAGCAGGGTCTTCATTCTATTCCAGCTAGCTTGCAACCACACCTCCACCCCCCAAAGCATCTCAGTCATGCAGGACAGTTTCGGTGGAGAAAGGAGCTCCTAATGTCTACCAAGGCAAGGCTTTATAGTAAGCAGCAAGCAGGGAGTACAAGTACAAGCCTCTAATTGGAAAGCTACTGTGGCCTTTAACATAATTGACTGGTTCTGGGAGTTATATCATAAACTTAATTTCTGCTCCCCTCTGCATTGGTGGTTGTTAGGCAATGGGTGAGTTTGTAGCCTGGGGGTGCAAGTTTGTTGTGGGAAGAATCTGGAAACACTGGTCTTGTTGATTAACCTCGAGACTGGAGCTAGGCTCCATTTTTGTTGGGGGGAGGGTGGCAACTTGAAAACTAATGTTAGTGTTAGGTACCAGCCTGTTATTTTACCTGAGTTCAAACTTAGGTCAGGTTCTCTAAAATGGATTCTGAATTTAAGAGATTAAGCATCTCAATAAAAAGCATTTGTGTTTGTTGATATGCAAATATGTCTTCTGGAGGTTCAATTAGCTTGCTTCACACTTCATTAAATGTCATGATTTGAGATTCATTTTTTGTTATTCTCTATGTGTCAGTCTCTCTCTCTCTGATCTCTCCTCATTCTATTTAAGAATTTATAAACTAGATAGTTATATTTTAAAGACAACCATTTTTATGTTTATTTTATATGTATGAGTGTTTGACTTGCCTATATATAATGTATATCACCTTTGTGTCTGTGCCTATACAGCCTAGAACTGGGCTGACACCTGAAACTGAAGTTACATACTATTGTGAGAGTTCATGCGGATGTTGGAAACTGAAACTGAGTTGTGTGAATGAGCTTCAAGAGCTCTTAACCACTGAGACTCTCCCCACTCCCCACCCCCAAAATGGTATATTTTGAAAGTTTTAGAAGTCATAATTGTGCATTGTTTTGAAAACCATTATTTAACCAAAGAACAGTGCACTTGTCAATATTAACTTGGTAATGCCTTTGATAACAGATATATATCCTAGAAAAATGCTTTAAAATGTGTTTACATCACAGCTTCACTGTAGATTATCAACATAAAAATTTGTTTCTATTATCCTAAATTAAATGGGAATAATAATAGTACCAACTATTATTAAATCTATAGTAACAACTATATGAGAGTTGTATTATATAAGCTATTTTGTTTAAGATCCTAGAGGAGCGTGCGGATATTGTGGTAGAAGTGTACTTATTTTGTGGCCTATATTTTAAAGAGATACAAAAGTGGGCCCAAACGTTATTCTATGTTGTTAGTGTGCATTAATATATACTGAAAGACATATAGCAACATTCTACGTTTTAGTATAGGAATCTTTGCTATTTTTTCAAATTTGTCTTTTCATTTAATTTTATGTTTTCCAAATAAAACAATTTCTTAAGAATGTGCTAATTCTTAAGAAATAATACTGTAATTTAATCTTAAATATACTGGCAAGACTTAGTGAACTATTTTTAATAAATATAACACAGACAAAAATCTATCCTAAAGAACTGAAAAAAAAAAAAAACACACAAATTTCATTGTTATCAGCTATCTTTCCTTGAGGTACTTTGCTCAGTATCCTGGAATTATCCTGTATAAGACTGCCACAAATCATGCATATTAATTGAAAATTAAACAGACAAAATATGTCAGAGTCACTGCTATCATTATGGAAAGTAGAATATGTGCACAGGCAGATGAAGACTAATAATGAATCTGGCCATCATGTACATGCAGTGGTTCTCTGTTATATATATAAATTATGTGGCTGGATAAAGTATTACCTGTGATCTAGGCAACAGTGTTTTCCTAATATATATGATTTCATGGCTGATATATTTGCTGTTCAACACAACTTTTTTCTTTGATATTTCAAAAGTCTAAGAGCTATAGAAGGTTACAATGTGAAAGACCTCCCTCAGATTACAATAACCTCAGACAAATATTTTGACTTAACAAAGAAAGATAGGAGCCAAAATGCATATAGAGCCAAACATCTATATATTTTAACCCAGTAATTGCAATTTTGGAAATAAAAGACAACTGTTTCCTTAAGGAACTGGGAAGCTAGCAAATTAGTTTTTTCTCCGTGAAGAACAAAAGAAAGGAGGGAAAGATATCCAGACTGCACAGGAGATTTGCTCTGGGACTAGTGAAAGCACAGTTGTCTAGAAAAATTTATACTTTAATACAAAGCATGGGTGAACAACAAGATCAAAAATCCTATGAAATCACATAATGTATTTGTCCAAAAGTTATTTATATAACCAAAATTACATGCTCAACTAGATGATGTTCACTTACAAACATAGTTATTAAGTATAATTATTTATGAGCAGACATCCTAAATTAACAATGTCTTTATTGAATACTACAAAATTAAATCTTAATAATTTTATAATATATAAATACCAAATTTGACATTAAAATATCTAATATCACCACAATATTCAAAACCAAATGCATTATTAGCAATAAATTAGCACTGATTGATAATGGTATTTTATCAGGAGTAAAATCAGCACTCTCAATAACACAATATATATGCATATCTCATATGTACCCAGAAACAATTCTATCTATAGTTCAGTACTGTATTTTTGGGGGTTTTGGGCTTTTTGTTGTAGTTATTTATTTTTTTAGCTTTATATTTTCAGTTTACTGACTTAAAAGAGAGCCTTTGAAAGTTCCTGGATATTTAATTGAACCATATTTTAATCTTAAGATTGACTTATGCCTTTTTTACACATCTAATATTGGAAAATGCAATACATAAATTAATACCTTGCCTCAAAAAATCAAAATTTAATTAGTATAATTTTATTCTGTGTGATTAAGATTGTATTTGCATAAATGTTTTTCTTTAGTCTCAATTTTTATAGGTAATTCTTAAATTGTTTAGGTGGGCTTGACTCTGGATCCAAACCAGTCAGCATTTTTGTTTGTTTGTGTAAATATATCTTTGGTTTAGAAGACACTTTCTCTCCTACTTGCTTAGAGAACATAGTTATTTTCTATAAGTATTTAGCATTGAAGGATATTTGATTTTACTACAAACCCCGAGATTGTGTAGTTTATAGAAAAAAAATATTTCTACTTGTTCTGTGGCTCAGGTCTTAGAACACACCTTTAATTCCTTTGGTTGAAATAAAGACAGGTGCTTAGCACACACCTTTAATCCCAACTGTAAAGGTAAAGTTAGTTTATCAGTTTGTAGATATTTAAGTTTAAAAGGGATATCTAATTGAGTGGCAAAGTGACAAACCAGAGAAAGATAGGATATGCCCAGATCTCACAGGAAGAAGAAAGGGAAGCTATGAAAAAGAGGGGGAGGGAGGGACGGTGGGGAGAACACAGTTTTACGAGGACAATTGTACAGAAACAGATTGCAGTGAAAGAATAAGCTTGACACAGGTGAAGATAGAACAAGCCAATGAATGAGGATCCAAAAGATTATAACACAATGCCAAGATTAGTATGCCAAGATTAGTATGAAGCGTAACAGAGCGACTCAGGAGACACAGAGAGTAGCCAGACTGAATCAGTCAGCTTATAAAGGAGTTTGATCTAGACTAGCTGAGTTGATCATCCAGCTAGAGATCAGGAAGAACAAGAAGTGGTGAGCATAGTCAGCAGTAACTCTCAGAGGCGAAGCATAAGTAGCAAGACAGAGAGGTGTGTATGTTACTATTCTGTCTAAACTCCACCTCCAGTTACCTGGCAACAGCCAGGCATGCTCCTTCCCATAGTTATCTGGCAACAGCCAGGTAGTCCTGGCCCACTATAAGGGGCTGCTTGCCCCTCCTCTCTCTCTTAATCTCTTGCTCTCTTGCCTCTAGCTTCCCTCTGTCCCCTCCCCCTTCTCTTCCCCCTCTCTCAACATAGTCATGGTTGGCCTCTACTTCTCTTCTTCCTCTCTTCTTCCATCTTCTTCCCCTAACCTTTGCCTTATCTCCTGAATAATCCCCTCCCCTCAGAACTGTTCGGTCTGGAGTGGTCTGTCCTAAGCTACACATGGATGTCTAACACTGGACATCTAACACAGGTGGTGGGGAAGAAGATGGAAGAAAAGAGCGTGGTCAGAAGGTTCTGCCTGTTTTATATAGCCTCTCCCAGGTAAAGGTGATGTAGCCAGGTGGATCCTGGGAATGTATGGCGGTTGCCTTGGCAACGATGTGGGGGTCACCTAGATATGATGTCACTGGGCCCGAATCCTGATACCAACAGCGTGCAAGTCTATATACAATAGATAATACAAGTAATGCAATAGTTGTAAATTAAACATAATACTAATAGCTTTGTAAACACATAAATATGCATGTATCTTGAATTATAAGAATAGCAAATTACGTATGAAACATGTTAAAAAATTTTTAATCACTGGCCACAGGCATTGTTACTCGGTTATCTTCAAGACTCTTTAGAGCAGATTTTTATCATTTTTCTCCATGCTGTTTTAGACATAGAAAGGCACATGACAATAGTGAGCAACAATAAACATGAACACACTGTTACACTATGTAACCGGTAAAATTTAAAAAAAAAAAAAAAAAGTGAAAAGAAAAAGTTTTAAGTAAAAGTCACAAGGTCAGCAGGTGAGGCTTTTCTCTGGATTTTAAAACTAAATTTTCTGGTTTAAAAATAATTTTTAAACTTTTGAGAATTTTATGCTAATGAGTGTGAGTTTGTCGTTTACTTCATTTCCAAACTTTTCTCTTTAGCATCACTTCTATGTGTCCCTCTACTCCTTCTCAAATCCATGACTTCATATATATATAAAATATGAATACATATATATATTATATATACACACATATATATATATAAATTAATATATATTAATATATATTAATTATAATATATTAATTATAATTAATATTATAATATATTAATATGTATATATGTATATATATACACACACATGTAGGGGTGTGTGTATATATATATATATATATATATAATACATGCGTATATATAATATATAATACATAATATATAATATACACCCCTACACATGTGTGTGTATATAAATATATATATATGTATATATGAGAGCTTTTTGGAGCTACTTGACAGGAATCTGACACTGGGCCATGACAAGGAAATAAGTTCAGGCAGGAATCTAATTTTAGGCTAAAACAGAAGAAATTTCAGTCAGGAATCTAAATCTTAGGCTAGAACAAAAAAGTAGGCCGCAAGCATGAATATGAATGTGGGCTAGGACAGGGAAGTACGTTCACATATTTTGGTCATCCTGACAAGCCCTTAAAAACAGTGATCACATGAGTGATCATGGGACTTTGCTTATTGCCCTGCTTGTTCCTTGATTATTTCCATTTATCATACTGCTGGTTCCTCAACAGAGAACTGACCTAAATACTTGCATGTAATTAAAATGGTATAAAAGCAGATTGGGAAAAAATAAACCTGCCTCAGCCTCAGAACTGGCTGGGGTCATGCTACAATGTTTTCTAATTGTCACTTTTCTTTTTAATCCTCACTCCTGTGCTGGAGAATTTTTTGACTGACTGGGCTGGAGATATATATATTGAGAGAGAGACACAAAGAGAGAGAGAGCCTCCTGAATGTACTTATTTTTGCTTTTATGTTCATGTTGCTGTGCCTGATCATTTGTGTAGTAGTAACTTTTATTCATCAGATGTAATTGTTGTCTTAGAGGCTTACTGCTGAATAATCTTACCCTTTCTAGCTCTTTCTGAACTCTGGCTGGGTGGTTCAATTCAGCTTCTCTGGCCCATAGCCCTCTATGAGCTGATTGATTCAAACTGTCTTCTCTCTGCTTCTGACTAAATTACTCCTGCTTGGCTTCTAACTGACAACCTATTCTAATCTTCTAGCTTTTCCTCATTCCCTGGCTTGATTCTGTCTTCACCTGTACCTTGTCTCTGTAAAACTGTTCTAATAAAAACTGCCTCCATACCCACTCCCCTCTCCGCACCTCTGCTCTTTTAAGTTACCTCTCCTTCCTATCTTTGACATATTCTGTTAAGTCTTTCTCTGATTAGTCACTTTGTCAGGCCCTCCATTAAAGGTCACTACCAAACATGACTTCTTTCTTCTACAAACGAATTTTCCTTCATATTTTTGGATTAAATGTGTGTCCTAAAGGCGTGTCCATAGTCCAGCCAGAGGGGTTAAAGGTATGTGGCATGTCTGCATTAGAGTTGATCACAGATCTAGAATGACTTTAGATGTGATTCCTTGCCAGAACATCCTTGTTGCTAGATTAAAATTCCTCTACATATTTTGAGTTGGCTGACCTAGCAGCCATTTGTCCTTGGGAAGACTAATTATCCCTCTCTCACCAGCGATTAATCTCCATGGCACTTTACCTGGGGATGGAAGCTGAAGAAACCAAGTAATACACTCTTAAAGTGGGTTTTTTTTTTTTTTTTTTTTTTTTTTTTGGAAGAGACAAGAAATTCTTCCCGATCTACCAATGGGAGGAGGCGTTTATATGAGGCAGATATCCATTCTGGTGTGTTCCCATGGCACCGTCACAGTGTTGAGGAGAAGGGAACAAGCATGTCTTATTATGGTACTTTATAACTAGTTGTCCCTGAAAGTTCTTTATGTAAGTCGGCAAGACAGGAGGGTTCACAAACAAATTTAGAATCAGATACAGAGAGAGAGAGAGAGAGAGAGAGAGAGAGAGAGAGAGAGAGAGAGAGAGAGAAAGAGAGAGAGGAGTAAAGGAGTAAATGTTATAAAATTAGTGTTTAGACAAACCAAAATAAACCAATGTATGCTGGAAACAAGCTAATGTGCTTTCTAAAATCAAATGTTCTGAAAAAAAAAAAACCCAACACAATTAGATCAAGGTAACCAGCTCAGTATAAACCATAGATTGTTGAACAAACCAAAAGTAAAGTTATCCATGTTAAAGTAATTTATGAACTATAATGTTTTCCTAGATACTTGGTCAGAAACAGCATGGCCTTATTTTAGTATGACTATTTCCAAAAGACTTTGTTTTCTGCCAATTCCTTCTCTGGAATTCTAATTTCTTCCTACTATTCTCCAAATCAAAAAGTTCATAAGCATTTTATAAAATAGATTCAGAAGAGATGAATCTTCTACAACAAACCAATTTTAATGAGAAACTAGGCTTAGTGTAGGAAAATAATCTGGCAGTTGGAATTTTGGAGACAAGGAGATCAATTCTTGAATCTTACAGTATTCCTAAAGAGAAAAATACACATGAAAGGAAGACCTATGCATCAGAGTCCTGGAAATTGAATTCTATTCCTGCTTAGCTTCCTCATTATATTAGGTAAAGAGACAGTTTCATATATATTTTGACTATAAATATGTCTTTCATACTCTCTACTGTGAGTTTTTCATATTTTGTAAATTCACAACTAATGCTTAGGAAGCTTTATAATGCATAATATGTAAGAAGTGTATGTGACTTCAACATTTCCTGAAGTACCTTCTCATTGCTTTGTGCATCTAAATGTGGAAGCAAGACATGAGCTCTATTCCCTTCACAATAACCTCCCATTAACATCAGTGTTTCTTGTTTCAATTTGGATCATAACAATAAGATACAGTTTATACGATCATTTTCCTGGTTTAAAAAAAAACTTATTATTTGAAAGTAAAATGGAAAAGTGTACTGTATCATAGTCTTTCAAGTGTGTTAGTATGTAATTTCTACACTGCTTTTTGCAGCTCTTTTTCAACTCATAGTGTCAAGTCAATGGTGTACTTTCAGGATAATTTACTTGCTTTATTTCATTTATGAAAATGTTTCATATTTATAACCCACCTCACTATTCATTTGTATTAATTTGTTCTGGATGGTTACATTTTTGAAGTGAATATTTTATCTATCTTATCCCTTACTGGATGTGCATAAAAATAATACATGTACATTTTAAAGTCTATAACCAAGTCATTATTTTACCTTTTTAAATATCATTAGTTTTAAAGGTAATATGTAAATTTATTGAAGACATTATTATGTTCTGATATATATAATAATGAATAAATTTAACTAATTAGCATATCTTTGGCCTTACTAATGCATACATTTATTTTTTATTTTATGTGTATTGGTGTTTGTTGAAAGGAAATATCTGTGTACCACATGTATGCAGTGACCACAGAATTCAGAAGGTATCTAATCTATTGGAATTGTAGTTATAGACATTTACTAGTTACCATGTGGTGCTGGGTACCAAACTCAAGACCTCTAGAAGAACAATAAGTGCTCTTAACCACTGAGCTATTTCTCCAACTGCAACCTTATTAATTTTTTCAACAATACTTGAAGTTTCACATTTACCTTTAGTATATATAATATACTACTGTTAATATAGTTATCTTGCTGTGAAAAAGATCTCAGCATGAAAATGAAATCATGAACTTCTAGTTAAATGGGTAGAAATGGAAGGTAAGTACTGAAGAAGGTAAATAAGACCCAGAAAGACAATATCACATATTCTCTTTCATCTGTGGTTTTCAGCTCTGAATTTATAGATGTGAGTAACCCCAGAAATGAAGAAAGTAAGAGGAATCAATGTAGGGAATGAAAGAAGGAGGAGTTCTTAAAAGAGAAATAACAAGATACCAATGGGGAAATAAAAGACAGTAGGGAGTTTACTAGGAGAATGTGAAGACAAGCAATATGGAAGGAAAGAAAAATAGCACCATAAATATGAAAAATGCTGTATGTATTGTGAATTTGATCTAATAGCACTTGTATTATGTTAATCTGATCCCCCAAATTTCATGAGAATCCACATGTTTGCATATGAGAAACTGAGGAAACCCTGCTCCCAGATGGTTTTGATTGGTAAATAAAGTTGCCAAGGGCCAGTGGCTGGGCAGAGAGACAAAGGTAGGACCTTTAGAGTTCCTGGGCAAGGGAATGAGGAAGAAGGAGAGAGAGAGAGAGAGAGAGAGAGAGAGAGAGAGAGAGAGAGAGAGAGAGAGAGAGAGAGAGAGAGAGAGAGAGAGAGAGAGAGAGAGAGAGACAGAGAGAGACAGAGAGAGACAGAGAGAGACAGAGAGAGAGAGAGAGAGAACCTCCATGTTCGGAAGGAAGAGAACCACTAGGCTTAAGAGGTGCAGAAAACAAAGAGATAGTTGTCATTTTGGTGCCAGTGAATGCAGCCAAGGATGCTACACTGCAGGTCTGGGTCCGAGGTAGCAAATATAGAATATAGATTTTAGTAAGTATAACTTAGGAATATCACAGGAGGGTATAACAGCCACGTAGAGATTAGGAAGTGACCCAGCCATTGAGCTGCTTAAGGTGTGTGTGTGTGTGTGTGTGTGTGTGTGTGTGTGTTTCTTTTATTTGGGAACCCAGAACATTGGGGCAGAATGTGCACCACCATCACTAGGGGTCAATTTTAGTAGTGTTAATTTGGTCCTACTACACATGGGAAATGATTTTATTTTGTGTTTACAAATAATAGATGTATAGATACATGAAACTAAGGAGAGTTGGAGAATTCTCAAAGGAAGAAACAAATGGCTGAGATTATTTTTTATTTTTAAATGTTCAAGTTCCTTAGTTACAATAAAAACTGGTAATTATAACTACTTTATGGGAAGCATGTGGCTGTAGAGATGACCCAGCAGTAAAGAATAGTTGTTCCTTTTGCAGATAACACAGGTTTGGTTCTCAGCACCAAAATATTGGTTCACAACTATCTGTAACTCAACTTCCTGGGCATTTGAAACCCTCTTCTGACCTCCTTGGGCAGCAGACACATATGAAGTGCACTTTCAAACGTGCAACAAACATTTACTTACTCATACCAGTAAGTAAATTCTGAAATAAATTTAAAAATGACTTTGGGGCTTTCCCTAGAGACTAAAGATTTTAATATTTTCTCAGTTTCCTAATTTTCATCAGTAAATTAAATTAAATTTCTCAGTATTTTTGTGGGTGAATATGTGTCATAATTTCCAAAATTTTATACACTATATCAATAGTGAATTTACAGTTATGTGATTTACGAGTTACAAAAACCACTGTGCAGATTATATTATGAATTACATTCATTTTCTTTCTAATAGATTTCATACTTCCAGTGGTTGTAAAACTGTGTATGTATAAACTGACAAAGAAAATATGCACAACAAAACCTGCTTTTTAATCTTTAATTGTAATATGGAATGATAAAACAGGCTATTTTTATTTATTCATAGAAACAATTGAATTTGGCCAACTTTATTTCAGGTTTATAAAGATATATAATGGATATTACAGTAAGTAGTATTAAATAATAGTGGAATAAGGGCAGTTTTAATAAAGGTTGTGACTATGGGAGCAAGTCTCTTTAAGCACTATTAAATTTACTTGTACAGATAGCTTTTGTTTATTGTTCGCTCCTACTGTGAATTATATATGACTTGCTTTTTAAAACAAAGATTGCAATCTTGTATAGGTTAAAATAATAGACTTTTATTTCTATGGAGAAAACCACAAACATTTTTTTATTCACCTGCTTTGTTCTTAGTGTTTAATCCCTGTAATTAGAAGAACATAAACATTTAAAAAATTCTCAATAAGACTTATGACTTAGGAGATAAATGCCCCTGATTTAATGGCCAAATCAGTTATCTAGTTCTAAATAACTTTTACCTAGTAAATAATTAGTGAAACTAATAAAGAAAATCATTTCTCTTTAATATTAACGTCCCAGTGCACAAAGCAGGCACATTTCACTCACGACATCTTGATCTCTGTTTGCACATAAAAGTGCTATCTAGTTTATAAGTTACAAATTTTATCCAAATAAACATAATTTAAATGTTTTCTTTGTATCCTAACATTGTTTATTGTTTATAAATTATTCTTGCTTAAGGACTTTGGGTTGACATATCCTGCTAAACGAGGAAATATGCAGTCCATGATAACATAGCTGCAGCCCATGTTTGGTTAGAAGAATGGATGACTGATACCACATAGACAGTACTTCAATTAAAATTTCAGTATTTCAATCAAATCCCATGTTAAGAATCACACTTCAAAGAAATCTCACATGGGGTGTTCTGACAACATATTTATATTACAAATCAATAAAGGTAGCCCATTACATAAACATAAGAAACCTTTCCTAGAGATTACAGGACAAAAAAAAAAAAAAAGGTATTGTAGAATTCAAGTTGAAATAATTATTGATCTCTTGAGATTCAAAGGTTTAGCATGAGCTTTCTAGAATTACTAAAAATCATATAATTAAGATATTAAATAAGACCGAGGAGCCTGAAATTAATATTTAATTTAAGAAGAAATCATGAGGCACAAACCTCCAAGTATCTTATGGTTTAGAATTGGAGAAATCAGACCCAAAAAAGTCCCATGGTAACGCTTCCTGTGTGTGGTAAATGCAATCAAGATAAACTTATTTATGAATCCACTGGGAACACATCATAAAATGATGATCACTTAACTTGGAAACATAAAATAAACCTCAGTTCCCTTTGGCAGTGATTTCTGCTAATCGCAGTTCACCCACATGGCAATTTCCTGAGTCAGCATTCATATATAAATAAACCATGACATTTTTGGGGCAGTAATGATTTTTTTTTCTGTCTTAATTTCTTTTGAGGCTATTTTTTAAACCTTTTCTTGGCCACTACTAACTTTCAAACCTGATTAATTCCATCAGGATATTAATACACATTTCCTAATGGACGAGTGGTGGCTTTCTGGTAATTAGCTAAGTGGGAAAGGAAAGCACACCTTTGTTGTTGAAAAAAGAAACATCTGGTTTTTGAAAACTGATCTCCCCCCTTGGATAAATGAGACATCATAGGTCAATTTAAGGCAACGGGATGGTTACTAGAAAGCATTCAGAGGTTTTTAGCCCTTTAAATTATGTATGATTACCTCAGAGATGCTTAGAAGTCTGTAAAGTACTTTATGGCCAGGAAAGGAGAAAGAAGAAATGGGGTAGCACACTTTTAAAGAATAGATTCCCACAAAGTGGGACTTTGCAGCTATCTGCATACTTAGGGGATATGTTGTTATATAGCAGGATAAATGAACTTAACTACTTGACAATTCCTCTAACATTCTTCAGTATATAGTATAAGGAGATTCTTTTTGATTAGTAAAGCTCTTATTGTCTTTGGCTTGTAATGTTACATTATGATCTTCTCTGTTCAAAGCATGTTTTCTTATTTCTTTCCTTTTATTTTTCTTTCTTTTCTTTTCATTTCCCTTTTGTGGCTGTATTATGTTTATTTCTCTCTTCTCACGCCCTTAAGTAATATGCAAATTTAATGACTGTTAAGTATATTTGTTGTCATATTTTTGATGCTTTCTCTGTGATAACAGATTTTTTTTTTTACTACTGTTTCTTTAACTGCCCAAATACTTTGCTGAGTAATTCTGATAAAGTAAGTGTTTATGTGATTTGCTTGTGATTTTTGTATCCTCAAGTGCACTTTTTGATTGAAAGCTGAATTCTGAGGTTACTGTTATGGTTGGTCAAACTCTTGAAAGGTGAAGATAAATAGGTAGCCTTAACCTGCCTGAGATGTGGAGTATTTCTTCAACCAGGGGTATTATCATAAAGAATGTCTGTTCTTATCCCCATAACCTTTGTCCTCTCTGCAAACATGTGACATTTCTCTTATGCATATCCACCACAAAATGTAACTGTCATATCCTGAACTTTAGCCTCCAATGAAAGTAATTAAGAAAACCTTTATCTCTTTACAACTTAGTGCTGCTGGTATTTCATCATAGTAACACAGATGATTAGTACATCAGAACATCTAATATACTGGTTTGACCCACCAGCCTCAAGAGCTAAATTATTAACCCCAAATCAACATTTCTTGTAATAATAACAGCATAACCAAGGATTAAGATAATATACATGTAAGATTCAATATGTGATATATTAGAAAGCAAACATTGATGTAACAAAGCAAAATATTTATGTGGCTTTTCTGAGCTGTTTACTGAATTAGTAAACTAAATGGAGACTATACTAATATTCCCTTTCTACTTTAGATATACTGGTGGTATATCTATATACTAGTGGTATATTTTAGAAAAAATGTTGAAATTGTCACTGCCACACCATTTTAACTTCATAGATGCATTCATTTTATTTTTACATTCTTAAAATACTTTGGAACATTTCTCAGCATTACAAAATGCCATACAACACATCTACAAAGTGTGACCAACATCTGTGGTTTCTCCTGTCTTTCATATGTGCTGAGACGATCTTTCCTACTTATAGGAAAGGATGTTAAAGCACTGAAGGGACTAATATTGCTACAATATTTAAATTGCTTCTTTATTTCTGATTGTTTCCTGGAAAATAAAACCAGGAACTAGACAAATGTATCGATGGTGTGCTATTTTATACATTCATGTAAATGTTAATTTAAGTTCACTAGATATTGAGGGGTATTCAGTTATGGGTTGATTGTAAGCACATTAAACTTAGTTGAACTCAGATGTTCATAAAGCCTCTCCATGGACTTACTTGATTCTGGTGTAGTCCAACCACACACATTATTCAATTCCATTTAAAATATACTGGCTAAAGTGAAGAGAAAATAATTAAAATGAGACAGGTTTTAAGTGTTCTGCTTGATGTTCTTCCTCTAATAAAATAATGTTTAGTTTGAAATAATAAGTAATTAGGACAACAAATAATGGAAGTAGACACTAATACACTGAATTAAAAGAAGTACCTGTGTACACATTCTTTCTGAACTTCCTCTTCTGATGACTTGAAAGGGAATAACGCCCATAAATGCATCCATTTGGGTGGATGGTCACCAGTTGGTACACTAGTTGTAAAGGATTAGGAGATGTGTTATGGAGTTGTCACTGCAGCTGGCTTTAGGGTTATAAAAGCCAACTCCATAACCAGTCTCTCTCTCTCTCTCTCTCCCTGTCATGATGATCATGGGTGCTAACCCTCTGTCACCATAAGTCCCAATAAATTATGTTTTCTTTGATAGGTCATTTTGGTCATGATGTCTGTTTTCAGCAATAGAAAAGTAAATGAGATAGGTAGTATTAGTATGTACATTTTTCTTTACTTGATAATACTGAAGAGTAAAAAACAAAATAAAATCAATCCCTAAAAAATTCTAAGAGCTGCAATGGTGAAATCTTTCTTTTTATATCATGTTTGTTAGTTAGAAATAGATGTACCACACTGAAATAATACTCCATTATATAATTATTGTATACATCCAGAAAATGTCCTAAAAGACATTGGATGATTTTGTAAAATTATATCCTGTTTGGTGTCAGTGCAAAATGTATTGAAATCTCTATATTGCTAATATATCCACTATGATTCTCTCCTGTTGTCAAACCTGACAGTCATGGAGAATCTTCAACTTCAAGGTTGTCATACTAATTAAGTGAAGACATAGCTGAAAGTATTTACAATGATTATAGCACTAGCTGTTTAAATTATGGTCTATGGTATTTTGAAAAAATTCAGAACTTCAGCACATATTGTGACATAAGGAGTTCTTCCCCAGATATATATTTTCTTTACTGGTAATGATTTTAAATCATGACAATTTAATCAGTATTAGCTATAGCAAAATACTTTAACAGTAGCAGATGAAAATATTTATAGATATCTTAAGATTGAAACCCTTCTTGCATATATAAAATTTCATGCTTAAATACAATCATATATTCTTTTACTCATTTTACTTGGTCTTTTAAGTACATTGTTATCAAATATTGCTTGATTTATAAAACTAGTTGACAAGGAAATTTGATAAGAAAGGAAAGAGTTGAGGAAAAAGTTATCTTTGCTTTTAAAGGAAATAAAATTATGTCTGGTGTGTAGAACTATTAATTATGACCAGTTAAATTTCTTACAAAAAAATTAGAAGCACTAAGTTATTTTCCTCAGTCTTTTTTCTTGATTGATCAAGGTTTTATAAGAGCACACACATCAGTGAAGAGCAGAGAAAATGTGTTTTCATTTCTTGACAAGCAAATTTTGTTTCATTTGAATTCTGTTAGAAAACAAATTGGAGAAGGAACTTATAAAAGAATTTTGATATCTGTTTGTTTTGTTAATCAGTTTTATTTTTAAGTATTTATGGGCTCAATTGGCTTGCATGTCCTTGACATTCATTGTTACAGATTATGCTAAACAATGAACTAAAGAACTGTGATTGTAGAAAGTCTAGCAGCTTGAAGCAGAAAGGAGAAAGGAGAAAAACATGTTCTTCCCTAGTTTGGCACTTTATGACAGGTGTGGTTACTAGTCATAGATATATGTATATATATGTATATATGTACATATATACATATATATGCAGGGGATGAATATGATGAAGATTTATTGTATATACATATGAAAATTTTGAAAATTAAATTTCAAAATTAAGCCGGTGGTGGCACACACCTTTAATCTCAGCACTTGGGAGGCAAAGGCAGGCAGATTTCTGAGTTCGAGGCCAGCCTGGTCTATAGAGTGAGTTTCAGGAAAGCAAGGTCTATAAAGAGAAACTCTGTCTTGAAAAACAAAAACAAACACAAATTTCAAAATTATAAAACCAAAATAAGCACTAATTTAGCTTATTTTCACATTGAATAGTACTGATATATTACTTATTTGATATATATCCATCAAATATATATTTTATACACACCTATTATATATATATATATATATATATATATATATATATAATATAAAATTTCTGCTGTCTGTTCTGAAGTGACATTTTTTGACTTGTAAAACAAGTACTTAGAACATAACTCTAGGAAAGCACTAAGCCACAAGGTACTGATACTTTCCATGCCATGGCTGTTGAGATGACTTCCCTGTACTAATAGTCATTTCTGGAAGGCATTGCTAAAGGTGAAAGGGAGATACACTTACAGTTGTATTTGAGAAGATACAGCCAGGAACACTGAATTCCATTTAAAGATCCAATACTTGCAGTTCACACGATGCATTCTTTTTTCTTTCTTTCTTTTTTCCTTTTTTTTTTTTTTTTTTTTTTTTTAAACTTTGTTAAGTGACATAGTATTTATTACCCAAGGAACCAGCTATACCACTCCTGGGCATATACCCAGAAGATGCTCCAATATAAAACAAGCACACATGCTCCTCCATGTTCATACATTATTTATAAGAGCCAAAAGCTCAAAAGAACCCAGATGTCCTCCAACAGAAAAATAGATACAGAAAATGTGGTACATTTACTCCATGGAGTATTACTCAGCTATTAAAAACAATGACTTCATGAAATTATTAGGCAAATGGATGGAACTGGAAAAAATATCCTGAGTGAGGTAAGCCAATCACAAAAGAACACACATGCTATGCACTCACTGATAAGTGAATATTAGCCCAAAAGCTCAGAATATCCAAGATACAATTCGCAGACCACATGAAGAAGAAAGACCAAAGTGTGGATGCTTTGATCCTTCTTAGAAGGGGGAACTAAATATTCATGGGAGGAAATATGGAGACAATGTGGAGCAGAGACAGAAGGTAAAGTCATGCAGCAACTGCCCCACCTGGGTATCCATCCCATATGTAGTCACCAAACCCAGATACTATTATTGATGCTGGTAATTGCTTGCTGACAGGAGCCTGATACGGCTGTCTCTTGAGAGGCTCTGCCAGAGCCTGACAAATACAGAGGCAGATGCTCACAGCCAACCATTGGACTGAGCATGGGGTTCCCAGTGGAGTAGTTAGAGAAAGGACTGAAGGAGCTGAAGAAGTTTGCAACAGCACAGGAATAACAACAATATCAACCAACCAGACCTCCCCCAGAGTTCCCAGGGACTAAACTACCAACCAAAAGAATACACATGGAGGGACCCATGGCTTCAGTGGCATTGTAGCATTTGATGGCCCTGTAAGGCATCAATGAGAGGAGAGGCCCTTGATCCTGTGAAGGGTCTATTCCCCAGTGTAGGGAAATGCTAGGGCAGGGAGTTGGGAGTGGGTGTGTGTGTGGAAGAACACCCTCATAGAAGCAGTAGGAAGGCAGATGAGATAGGTGGTTTCCAGAAGGGAAACATGAAAAGGGCCAGTAGGTGCTTTTATATGAAGGAGGTTGAAACAAAATGTTCATTTAAAAACCTGCCCATTTTTCACAAGATTCAGCAAACATACTTAAAGCTCAATCAAAAAGAATACAGGAGCCAGAAGATGGGAGGAATGTTGGGAGTTGTTGTCCTTGAGATATTGGCATTATTGTCATACACATGAACTCAGTGGCTGTGGATACCTATCCAAGGCTTGAACAAAATCAAGCCAGTTAAATTTCCAACATGGATAAAGAAGGAGAGATTGAAGTCCCCCAGTCTTAGATGAGGAGTTACTGGCAGCTGATGACTGCTAGGAAGAAGATTGCTACTTTTCTTTGGGCAGAGGTGGTCAGTGGTAGGTTATCCATTCCTCCGTGGAAGACCCCATACGAGCACTAGCTCTACTCAGTGAATTATTTAAAAAAGAGAGATAGAGAGAATATAAATTTGGGAATTTGGTGCAGGACAATAGAAGATAAATATGATGAAGATGTATTATATACATGTATGAAATTTTTGAAAATAAGTTTAAAATATAATAAAAAACAAAACAAGCACTAACTTCGCTTATTTTAATACAAATCATAGTACTGATATAATTCAGATTATCTGATTGCTTTATTTAGTGCACAATTTTGAATATAATTTATGGATTAAATATACTTATTCCCCATTTCACAATTGAATTACTAATTTATATCCACATTTCCTTATTAAAGAACAAATTTTGATTTTAAAATTTTAAGTAGTAGACCCTGTGTCATGACTTGAAGATCATATTGTAATGAACAGTTAAAAGTACTTAAAAGTACTGTATTGGATTTTTTGAGCTCCTATTGTAAACTTGCTACTATGGACATTTGTTATTTCATAGTACATATTTTGTAAGTAACAATATTAAGGCTGGCCCTGTTCACCTTATTGGATTATAAAATACACATTTAATAAAGTGAAAATCTGTTAGGTAAATATTAACCACATATATAGCCTTTATCATCATTGGATAATTTCTTCTACAGTAACTAATCCTATCACATTCCACCCATTAGGGGGCAGTAACATCACATTGTCAGCGTTACCTACATATAGAGGTAGCACAGGACCACTTATATGCAAATATACCCAGTATATTTAGGGATATACTCATTATATGATGGTTATTTGATTTTTTCAAAGAATATCATTGTACCTGGTGACTAATCACAAAGGTTAAATTTCAGAAGACAATTAGAAACAACAATTCAGCTAACATATTTTGTCAGTTCCCTTTTTAATCTGTTTACAATATTTATTGTACTTTATGAAAGATAAGAGACAAGGTTCTATATTTGATAGTAAATTTTAAGATCATGTTTTTCTCAACTATGTTTTAGGGAAAAACATGCAAAGGTATGGACAGGCATCTTCCACAATTGTCTGTATTAATTTTGTCATACTTGTTTAATATGGGAAGGCTTTTTAGCTGTATCTTTATCATTTTCTTATTTTTCATGTATTTGTACATGAAAACAGCTGTAGTAAAGAGAAATTGCAGCAAAATGCTGACATTTGGTTATATAATGATTTCCCTGTTTTTCTTGCTTTTTATGTGTAAATATGATAAATATCATAAAGCTTTTCACTGAAACATTTTTTTAAAAGTACACAGTAGTTAAGCATTAATTCTCAGAAGTCAGATATACTTCATCAGAAATTACAAAAGTAATTCCTGAGCTATAATAACTCTCAATTTATGTACAGAAATTTTTATCCAGCAACATGGATTGGAATACAGACACAGTTTTAGCACACACCTTTAATTCCAAACAATATAGGTAAGTTTAGCTTATGGAAGAAAACAACCATGTTTGAAAGTGGCATCTAATTGAGGAGCAGACAAAGTGATGAATCAGAGAAAGATTTGTCAGAATAAAACAGGTAGCATATTTCCAACTTTCATGGGAACAGACATGAACAGTGAGGATGGTCAGCTGGAGTACAGTTCAGTCATTTGAGTTCACATCAATTCATTTTGGTGCAGTTCAGAGTTAGGTCAGTTCTGTTCAGTCAGTCAGCAAAGGAGATGGTACAGTGAAGTTATGTTCAGTTGAGGCAGAGGAAGTTGAAGACTAAGTGGAGGTGAGTTCCTTTGTGAGGTCATGCAGTTCAGTGCAGGTCAGCAGAAGTAGTTGAAGCCAGAGAATCAGAAGAAGCCACAAGGTTAGGAAAAATTGCTAGACTAAGTTTGAGGCAAGTACAGCAATTCTGTGAGAAGCTAAGAGAAGCCATATTGAATTAGTCAGCATGTAGAGAAGTTTAAGTCAGAACAGCTGTGTTGAAGCAGCCAGCCATGGTTCAGAAAGAAGTAGAAAGGATGAGTTTATTCAACAATATGCACAATCAAATCAGATGAATCGAAGAATATTACAAATTTGTTCCTGTCAAATCCTTGTACAACTTATTTCTGTTTCCATAATTCTGACTTTTCTATGCACTTCATACACATAAATTCTTTAAGAATTTTTCTTTAGTGACTGGGTAATTTGATATTGTATAATGTCCTCTATGTTTCTCTATGTTCTAGTAAAATCAAGATTTTTTTTCTTTCTAAGTACATGAATATTTTGCTTGTCCATTTATCAATGATAAATAAAGTTTTGTACTATATTTGTTATAAAACATTTTGATTAAAGAGTATAGAATATCTTAGTCATACAATGATTTCAATAAATATGATGGCATTCTCAGGAAATGTGCTGCTCATTGTGTTGTAATTATATTATAATTGTGTAAATGGTCATCATGCTGATTTTTGTTGTTTTGTTTTTGTTGTTGTTGTTTTGTTTGTTTTGGTTTGGTTTTTTGAGACAGGGTTTCTCTGTGTAGCCCTGGCTGTCCTGGAACTCACTCTGTAGACCAGGCTGGCCCCGAACTCAGAAATCCACCTTCCTCTGCCTCGCAAGTGCTGGGATTAAAAGTGTGCACCACCACTGCCTGGCCATCATGCTGCTTTTAACAAAGGCTGTATTATTTTGATAATTCTACCAGCAACCAAATGTATGTACAAGGGTTTCAATATCTCACATACTAATTGCCATTTCTTATATTTTTATATTATTTTTGGCTTTGCTTTATAATAGTTATTCTAATGGTCGGATGGTATTTCATTGTAATTATTGTGATATTATTCATAAATGTTGGTAATGTCTGTTCATTTAATTTAATTTAATTCTTTCTTCCAGTTTCATCTTTCATCATCTATTGTTTACAGCTATTTTGTGCCATGTACACACTCTTTGAAATTTTTTATTTATAATATTGTTACTTATTTCATGTTCATTGTATTATGATAAGAGAACAAATATGTTAAAAAGACAGGGCCCCATGTGGAGGGACAGAGTTACCAGCCCACTGTCAAAATTTCTGACCTAGAATTGTTCCTGTCTAAAAGAACTAAAGGAAAAAAATGGAGAAGAGGCTGACGTAAAGGCTGTCCAGTGACCAGCCCAACTTGGGATCCAACTCAAGGGGGAAGGGCGGTGGAAGGGAGTAGTCACCAAGGCCTGACACTATTACTGATGTTATGCTTACGGACAGGAGCCTAGCATGGCTGTCCTCTGAGAGATTCAACCAGCAGCTGACTGTGACAGATGTAGATAATTAACACCCAACCATTGGATTGAGGTCCCTTATAGATGATTTAAGGGAATGATTGAAAAAGTTGAAAGGGATAGAGACTTCACAGAAAGGTCAGCAGTCTTAAATAATCAGGACCACTGGGAGCTCTTAGAGACTGAGCCACCAAACAGGGAGTATACATGAAATGGTCCCCAGCCCCGGGACACATATGTAGCAGAGGGCTGCCTGGTTTGGGCCAGGCATGAAAAGGGTGATGTGGTGGGGAGGGGAGAGGTGTAGCACCCTCTTTTGAGGCAAGGGAGAAGAGGATTAGGATGAAGAACTGTGGGAGAGGGAATCAGGAGGGGGGGTCACATCTGGAATGTAAATAAATACATTAACAATTAAAATATTTAGCATGATGTGCTTAATGGCACAGAATATGATGTTTTTCCTGAAATTTCAATATAAACTTTGAAAAAATGTATATTTAGAGAATTCTTCTGCTTGGAGAACAATCTATGGCTATCACATGTGTAAAGTTGAGAGATGAAACCATTGAGTTCTGTTACACTTTTGACTTTTTGTCTGAGGGATCATTGCATTTTTGATAGAGAGATAGTGAAGCTTAAACTATAAAAATAAATTAATGATTTTTCCTTGTAGCTTATCAGTTTTAGCCTCCTACAGTTCATTACTATTTATTTTTAAAGATTATTTAAATTATATATACATGAACACACACTACTCTGAGGTAGTATTTATCTTTGTTACTGATGTGTGTTTCTTATATGCAGCAGAATAATGAATTCTGTTTATGTATCCAGTCTGTTAGCCTATGTCTTTTTATTGGGGAATTGAGCCTGTTGATGTTGACAGATATAAATGAACAATGATTTAGTTCCTTTTATTTTGATTTTGGAGTTGTTACTTTGTGTCTGTGATTCTCTATTTTTGGATTTTACTGTAAAATGATTTATTTTTTTGTGTTTTCTTGGTTGTAATTTCCTGTTTCATGTCAGAGTTTTCTTTCAAGTATCTTCTGGAGGGCTGGATTATTAGAAAGATATTGTTTAAATTTAGTTTTGTCATGGAATATCTTTATTTCTTTATCTATGGTGATTGAAGATTTTCCTGGGTAAAGTAGTCTGAGTTAACATTTGTAGTATACTAGGGTGTGCAAGACATCTGTCCAGGATATTCTGAATTTAGAGTCTTTGTTGTGAAGTCAGGTGTAATTCTGAGAGTTCTGTCTTTATATGTTGTTTATATTACAACTTTCCCTGCTATAGATTTTTTGTTTCTGAAATTAATATAGCAATTCTTACTTTCCTTTGACTACAGTTAGTAGTATATATCTAAATGTGTTTATATACCTAACTTACATTCCTATATCTATGAGATATCTGAAGACCTCTTCAATAAAATCTATAAAACTCCATTTGATGTAATATAGAAATGACACCAAAATAGAAATAGTTATAGTGTACATGGATTAGAATAATTTATATTGCTGAAAAGACTCAGGTTTTACTCTGTTACCTAATGACAATACTTTGTAAGGACATTCCAAGACAGTGTACAGTATGAAGTTTTCTTGGAACCTATATAAATAACATATCAAGAAAGATAGCATGTTCATTTTGACAAGACATTTATATAAACTTTTAAAAGATGAGTGATAGAGCTAAACATGTCAATATATTTTGATTTTATATTTTTTCTTTAATGTATGAAACTCTATTTTTCTACAAATAGGTGTGGGTATAATATTTTAAAAAAGGTTATATCATCTGTTTTTCTTCAGTGACTTTAGTACAAACACAAAGCCCTGAAACCTTGTGCAAAAAAAAAAAAAGAAAAGAAAATATTTTCCTATAAATTATTTATCTTAAAAAGATTGAAGCTTAGACTATGTGAGTAAATATTAACACTCTATGACATAAAAACTAACTGCCAGTGAATCATAAAGAGAAGACTCAAATGGTGAAGGAATTTTTAAGATCACTAGCTATCAAAGAAATATCTGTTAAAAATATGATGAGATATATTTGAAACAATTTTAACAAAAAGTAGAAATAAATATTAGAAATTTTGATCGAGATATAGGGAAAACTGAAATTAAATACCTTTACTTGAAATACGATTATAACAATTATGAAAAAGGGTATGAGGTTTGAGTCAGACATATGATAGACCTATCACAGTACTGAATATATATCAAAGAATATGAAATTTTATCAAATAGGCATTTTGATGCCTAGGGCTATTATAATTTTATTCACAAGAGTGAAGAGATATAATTAATATAGATTTTATCAATATTCATACATACATGTATATACATACTATATTTTCAATAAAATGTTGTAACTAACAATTACACCAAAATGAATAAAATTAAAGAATATTATGTTAATTGAAATAAAACTCTGACAGCTATGATATGCTCTTCCTCTGTGTTGTTAGTTTTAAGAGATTGAAGTTAATACAAATGTAAGCTACTAATTACCGTATCTTAGAAAGTCATGAGATGTGAAAGAAATTTGAATATAATTATAAAACAGAGTTTACAGTGTCTTTAGCACGTTTGGGTGATTATATTTTAAAATAACTTGCCATATATTTTATGAATGACAAGAAAAAATGAGCCCAAAATTCAACGTATGGTAAGAAAGTTGAAATTTTAATTACCTTAATTTGATCACTCCTGAGTTGATGCATGTAATGAAGTATCATACTGAACTTTATAGATTTGAAAATTATGAAAATCAAAAATGTTAAATATATGTTTAAAGAAGAGAAAATGATATTAATTCTTATTTGATCATTGCATTTTGTTTATATGTATCAACTTACCACACCTCACATAACCTCACCTCACCTAACTTTATACAATTTAAAAAAACAAAGGCACTAAATATCTGAGAAAATGAGCATATGTGTGCAGGGATGTAGCTCATGCCTAGGTGTGGGTCCTGTTGGGTTGTGTTGTGGTTTCTGCATGTCTGCCATGGCTCAGGGAGGCAGATGCACAGGAATTTGACTGAGTTTACTCCACGCAGCTGAAGCAGCTGTCGAGGAGACTGGTGGTCTCTGTCCTTGGGCTCCCAGACACTGCTGGGAGCTGTTGAAGAATTGAGATGCGAGGGCATATGGGCTGGACTAGCCTGCAGCCAAGAGGGGTGAGAGGGAAAAGCTCTGGAGGAGCCCCTTGGGGTAGGAGACTCTTGGTTACAGCTTGGCTGGGTCAGCTAGCTTGCTTGAGTTAGCAGCCTCCATGGCAGGAATGTAAAAAAGTCCAGTAATCAAAGGCCTTCCCCACTGTGGGGCCCCAAAGACACAAGGAAGTCCATGGTTTTAAAAAGTTTACTGTCATGGCAGAAAGTGGATGAAGCTGTACCCCCTGCACCCCCAGAGTGAGCCTTTGGTTAAATACCTTCTGTAAGGAGGAGGGTCTGGGAAGGAATGCTTAATTGGCTATGCCCTCTGGCCTTTAGGTATCTCATTAATATGGAGATCTCTTGAGGGTCTGTGGGCCTGTAGTCACCTCTACCTGTGCAGGGTGACACAAACCTCTCTTTGGGAGGGGCTGTAGGGGCATTGCTCTATGTGGCTGAAAGGTGTGGATCAATGGAGGTCTTTGGCCACATGTCAGGAGCCTGGAGTCTGGGAGAATGGCAAAATGTATGCCGTCCCTTTCAGGAATACCTGTTGGGTCTCCGGCCATCTCTATCCAGTGCTCCACAAAACGAAAGCTATCCTTTCACAGTCCCACATATGTCCATTGTTTTTTATCCAGTTTTACAAGTATGTCTTTTAATTCAGTTACTTACATGTAATTGACACACTTGGATCAATATTTACCATATTTGCTTTTCATTTCTATACTGCTCTTTTTATTACAATTTTTATCTGTCACTCTTTTCTATCTGTTGTAATTTTAACCAAACTTGACATTTAACTTGATTTTTCCTCCTTCCTTAGTATTATCTTACAGCTCTTTTAAAATAATGTAATTGCTGCCTGAAATATTATGATATGTAGTAATGCATTTCATTTGTGTAAACATACATATAATGAATAGAAGCCTACCTTTACTTAACATTGTAAGACTTCAAGAATATCATTAGACTTTATAACAAAATATTCTGATCTTTATGTAATTTCTTATATATTAAAATTTGTGAAATTATGTACATCCAAGTATACATGTACAAGTATAGGAGATCTGTATGTAACCTGTCTTAATTATAGTTCTATTATGTGGAAAAACACTGTGACCAAGATATCTCTAATAGCAGAAAACTTTTCTTTCAGAGCTAGCATACAGTTTTAGAGGGTTAGTCCATGATCGCCGTGGTAGTAAATAGACAGGTATGGCTCTGTCACAGTAGCTAAGAGCTCAGCATACTGATCTGATGGCTCCAAGCAGAAAAAGAGAGTAGGTGTTTTGTTGGCATTTGAAACTCCATAGCCTACCCCTAAGGACACACTTCCTCCTTCAAGGACCCACCTAATTCAACAAGGCCAAACTTCCTCCAGCCAGGTAACACCAACTAATATTTTTCAAACTGTTCCACTCAGTGGTGAATAAACATTCCAATATATGAGCCCATGAGGGCCATTAGAATTCAAGTCACCACATAAGAATATATGAACAAAAACATTGTTTATATAAATGTTTCTATCAAGCCATTATATGTATGAGAGATGAGTATTTCTATTTTATTTTTGCTTACTCCTTATTTATAGACTCCCTCACCCCATCCCAGCTTTTTTAATTAATTTTTTTATGAGTTTCCAACTTATTTTTCCACTTACCACAACTTTTTTCAAAATTAGTTATAGGGCAGATAGGTTATCAACAAAGACACTCTTTTTTTTTTTGAAATGCTTAATTTGTGCTTCAGTTCTGAAGATAATTTCACAGAATACAAGTACTAATTCATGGGCTTATTTTAAATAGTATATTTCTATCAAAGTGGCAGTCGTAGATACATTCCTAAGGTCCAGAACCTCACTAGCTCTGGGAATAAGGTTAGGTTTCCAGTTTGAGGCATGGTTTGCTTTTTGATGATCTGTCCTGATGGTTGGATTTTCTTCCCTCAGGTTTTAAACATAAAAACAGGTATTGGTTTCTGCTTTTCAGAGAAGATGTAATGAAGGACATCTATATTTTCTATGGGGCAGGAAATGTTTCCACACATGCTGAGTGAGACTCTCACAATGCACATGTTATAGCTTTACAGGGCATATTGAGAAGCTGATTTCGTTTCAGTATGAAAGTCTATTGAATGTTCTTAAAATTATATAAGTCAGATTTTAAAGAAAAGTTTTAATATGAACAGAATTTGAAGAACCCAGGATTTTTTTTAATCACTGGATAAATCCTCATAAAAACTTTCTGAATGAGAAAAAAAAATCTACCCTCAATCATTTTGTTTAAGAATCTTAAAATTAGTTCAGTTAGTTTCATAATATTATCCTTCTTTTCCTGATTTAAAAATCAAACAGAAAATGTCCTGACTATGAATAGTTCTTCCTGGTTTATTAGATTAGTGTTCACAGTAAAACAGTTTTGAGCCTCAGTGTACAGCCTATACACTGAATTTGAGATCTTTTCCCTTGGTTTCCAGAGTGGTAAGTTCACAGCTGTGCCCTCCCACACCTGGCTCCAGAAAAAAAAACAATGGCTAAGTTGATTTTATATTTTAATCTTACCCATTCTAATTGATGTGAGGTGGAATCTCAGTGTCATTTTGATTTGCATTTCCCTGATCACTAAGAATGTTAAACAATTTTTTAGGTGCTTCTCAGCCATTCGAGATTCCTCAGTTGAGAATTATTTGTTTAGCTCTGTACAGAGACTATCTGGATTCTTCCTTCTTGAGTTCTTTGTATATATTGGATATTATCCCTTTATCAGATGTAGGACTGGTAAAGATCCTTTCCCAGGGGGGTTAATATTTGAAATGTAAATAAATAAAATAACCAATAACATTATATATTTTTAATCATTTGTTTATTTATTTATACTCCAGACTTTATTGTCCTCCTGGTCCACCCTCCCATTCTTCCATATCCCATACCTCCTCGCCATCCTCTGTCTCCAAGATGTCCCCAGCCCCCATCCTCCATCTCACCAGAACTCTAAACTCCCTGGGGCCTCCAGTCTCTATATTTTTAAATGACTTATTTGCATTGTGTGTTTTCTATTACAGAGAAGAAGCTGGTGTTGTTTTCTTCCTTTAACTAAACTAATTTGGCAATACTTCATAGAAAAATTGTTTTGAAAATGAAATTTTGAAATACAATAGGCTTTTCAAGACAAATTACCCAGTTAATTGAAGATAGTGGTTAAGATTTCATATCATGTAACTGTTTACCAGCACCTCAAATTCATGTGGTAGTCCTAACTTAAAACTGATTCTGTATTTAGATATGGGACCGTTAAGGAGGTAACTAATTTTAAATAAGTTCTTTAGGGTAGACCTTACTTTATTGTAACCGCCACTAAAAGGAAATTGAATTAAATCACACACACACACACACACACACACACACACACACAATATATATAAGGAGACAGCAGGCTGTAGCCATCTGTAACAAAAATGAAAGAATTGTCTGAAGAATACATACTGCCTATCTGTAGCAGCATATTTTCCCACAAGTTGGGAAGAGCTAAGGTGAGAGCAGTAAGGAGGGGAAGAGGAAGAGTAAGGAGAGAAGAAAGAGAAGGAAGAGGAGGGGCTAAAGAGCCTGAGATATAGAGCCATGGAGGATCACACTTGGGTCCAGGACAGTCAAGGATAACAACTTACATCTAGGTTAGCTAATTGGGAAACATCTACATTTATGTGGGCATCTTGATGATTGCGCATTATCAAATATATAAAGCCTTTGGATAATCTTTAAACATTACAGTCTCATTTATGCCTGCTACTGTGTGGATGGTAGGATAGTCTGGGCTCAGCCTAGCCTTACAGAGAAAGTGTACAAGACTGGCAGACAGAGCCATCTCCCATGGTAGCATCTCATTGGTGCCAGGGCCAGTGTTTCTGACTGGCCTTTCTAGTTGTGGTGCAATCATGGCCTCTGGCCACTTCCAGCTGTGGAGCGCTTGGCTTCAGGCCACAGAGCATAGTGGCCTGAGCTAAGCAGAGCCTCTGCCACATAGTCAGCCTGTCCAGTGGCTTTCATTAAATATCAAACTCAACACCTATCAATGCTTTTGATTCTAATAGTTTGATCCAATAAAAGTCAGTTTCTACATTTTGTAGAGGACAAACTTCTATCTTTTAAGCTATGCTCAATAGTGCTTCATCTTTTGTTAGGAATACTCCACTGAAAATATAATCCATTATGTTTGATACTCTTGAATTGGATTCTCCCAGCATGAATCTGTGAGTAATCACACTCGGGGATTCTTTATAGGATTTAGAAACTCTCAAAAGGAAGAAGTGGAAAGTGGTACAGTCTGTCAAAGATTGTAAATAGTCTACACTGATCTACAAGGGTGAGAAGTGTGTCTACTGACCTAATGAATACTTACCTCACTATATGGTAGGGGTTGTGAGTGCTGGACAGAGTGATTATAGGACTTCCACCTTCATGAGCATGGTCCACATTCTCAGCATTTAATAGTGACAGGAGCTTCCTTCTTGCTGGATAGCATTCATGGTATCTTTTTTTTTTTTTTTTTTTTTTTTTTTTTCTAATACAGGACACTGGCATAGAGAAAGGTCATCAAAGATCTCACTAGAATGGCCTCTTTGCAAGTTTTAATACTGACCTTCCAGGAATGACACGTACACTGATGTAATACTAATTTGGGGGGTAACCAACACTATTTGAATGCATAAACGCTAGCTTTAAAACTGGAGACCATGCCTAGCATTTTAAACCTAGGCAAAGCCCATGACTGGAATTCCAGCAGATGTGGTGACCTGTCTATGACTTGCATAATATCAAGCATATTAACATTCCAGTATGGATTCATGAGACACTTGAAGAGTTCATCGCTGTTCATTGGCTGTAAACGTTTGAGAGATTGACAGTCATTTTTTTTTTTTTTTCAGTAAGAAGATGAGTTACTTGCTTGTGTTCCAGGCAAGCAGCCCTAATTGAATTTTGTGGATAGGTAGACATAAATTGCTTAAATCTATTTTAATGACAAATGTGTTTCTTTCTCATTTGATTGTAATAGTTTTGTTGAGTATAATAGTCTGGGCTGGTGTCTATAGTCTCTCAGAACTTCTTAAAAAAAAAAAAAAAAAAAAAAAAAAAAAAAAAAAACCAGTCCAGTCGTTTTTAATCTTTCAGAGTCTTGATGGAAAATATGGACACTATTCTAATGGGCCTAGATTTATATGTGACTTGTTATTTATCTGTGTAGTTTTTAAAATGATTTCCTTGTTCTGTATATTTAGTGGTTTTTTGATCATGATGTGTCATTCTGAGATACCTTTTTTTGGCCCTATCTAAATGGATTCTAAATCTCTTTTCCACCTTAATGGAATCTTTAGATTTAGAACTGTTTCATTTATGCTTTTGTTATAAATATTTTCTGAGCCTTTGACTTGGGTTTCTTCCCTTTTTCTCCTGTGAATAATGGTATTTATAGGTTTATTCTTTTCAGAGTATTCTGGACTTTCTTGAGATTTTACGGGTTTTTGTTTGTTTGGTTGGTTTGGTTTTTTTAGATTTTTTTTCTGTGAGTTATCTTTTCTTTAATTCTTAAAACAAACCTTTTTGTTTGGTTTTCTTTGTTTTCTTTTAGAAGCATTATATTAGTTTGACTCCTTTTTTTAAAAGCATTTCTACTTACTTGTTAAGTTCTACTTTACTGCCTTGAATTATTTTCATTATTTCTTTTAACTATTCATGCTTTACAGTCTTCACTGAGGCATTTATATCAACTTTAAGGTCCTTGAAACATATTCATAGTTGCTAATTGGGGTTCTTGTCTTATGCTTAAGCTAATGGTTTTATTTTTTGTTGTTTTTGTTTGTTTTTGGTTTATTTATTTATTTATTTGGGTTTTTTTTATTTATTTTTGCAAGTCATGTTACAATTGGGATGCTGGTTTCTTGAGGAGTCAAATTGTCTTTGCTTTTCATCCTTTGTCTTTGTGATAGGATCTAGACATCTGGAGTTATGATGGTTTCTGTGCCTTGTGTTGTTTCTGTATGGTCTTGCCTTTGTTGCATGAGTGCTCAGAAGAATAATGGTTAGTTTTCAGTACTGGGTCCACGCTACATTTTCACATTTAGACTCTGATTATTCCCAGATCTGAAATTTTGGTTGGAACTTGGGGTTCAGACCAAGAAGTCTCTGATAGGTGTAGTCGAAGATAGTTTCGCAGAAGGCAGAAGTGGATAATCCCAGAGTTCTCTGTTAGTAAGACTTGTATTGTGGATCCACAAAGGGAGGCAAAGAGAGATCTAGTAGTACTTTGGATCTGGCCATGGATAGGGACATATATTAAGAGAATGAAAATGAAGTGGGATGTGGCGCTGAGGCATGCTGGGATAGAGGCTCCCTACAGAGAATAAAGTAGAGGTAGAGAAGGAGGACACAAGTAAACTAACTGAATCTCAGCCAAGTATGGAGGCTATAGTATCCCTAGTATAATTCTATGGACCCTTGGAAGAATCAAAAAGATAATAGAGGTGTGCCCAAGGGAATGACTGGAAGGAGCAAAGGAGAACTAGTAGGACCTTCAGTTCACACACAGGAGGGGCAAGAACAAGCTGTTTTTTAAATGTGGAACTGTAATTGAATACCTTCAAAAATTTCCTCATTGGACACATATATATATCCAAAATTTTCCACACAATCATATCCTAAGTAGGTATCAAATGGGGCTATATTCACCCTTACTCTACATAAATTTTATTCAAGTAACAAGAAAATATCTTAGCATGTTTAGACGGCTTGCAGTTATAAATATTTTAAAATTTTATTACCTTGGAGAGAAAAAGATGAACTATTTTCAATGAAAAGACAAATTACCTATAACCATGATATAAACTGATCATACTTCCTGTGTATGGCTGCATTCGTATGCAGAGGAATCATGATTTTATTCTCCCTTTTCACTACATAACGGAGCTGCTTCAAACTAAATTTGGTAGATATTGAGATCTCTCCTAGGACCGCATGGCAGACAAGAAATAATTGACTTTGTCAGATGGCTAGCAGCCGAAACCAATTATGTAGCAAGGCAGACAGGCCCTGCCACTAAGGAAGGGAATGGAAAATTGCCTAATAAAATAAATAAGAGTGTTTTTACAATCATGATAAACATCTCTTGTTGCTTCATGGTACTTTTTTCTTATTGTTAACTCTTTATGACTTAAGATTCTCAGAATCTAAACACCACTAATTGAAATTTAATTTTCAAGTACCAGTCGTACCAAATATGTAACTTTTGCTTCTGTTATTTTTCTCATTATTTTATTTTTGTATGAATATAACTTTCATTTGGTATCCAATATATCAGCTAAGGTAAGAAAGTGCTTTTATAGTTAGTAACAAAACTTCCTTTGTTTAAGTATTAATAATTGGTTTCCAAGAGTAGTTTTGTTCACTTATACTACTAACCATTTGTTGCAAAGAGGCAAGGAATTATGAGAGGTTTATTGCTAATTCTTTCTGCAAGGAGACTCAGCTATCTAGGGACCAGCAATGATGTTGCTCAACTCAGAAATTCATGTGTGTGGGCTTGCTTGTGTGAGAAGACATTTTATTGCATGTTATAAAGCCCTGAGCATATTTATATTTTATTACCAGTTAAATGGGAAACTTCCTTTGGGTCTATCTATTCTTTTCCAATTTTAGAGTCACTGTATTTATTAAATTTTATAGTTGAACTTGTAAACATTTTGTGTTATTAAATTACTCTT
Organism: Arvicanthis niloticus; assembly: GCF_011762505.2. Lineage (NCBI taxonomy): Eukaryota > Metazoa > Chordata > Mammalia > Rodentia > Muridae > Arvicanthis > Arvicanthis niloticus. Next base: position 14,332,218 of record NC_133433.1, on the reverse strand, counting down.
TATATTTGAAATATCAAGATGTAAAAGTTAATGCCCTCTATTCATTTCTTAACCATTCCAAGAGGAATATAGCACGCATTGAAAATGAGAAAAAACAAACTTGTATATTATTTTGTTAAAGGTTACTGTGAATATCACAAGTAGACAATAAAATGATATTTGCTTCCTAAGATGGATGACAAAGTCTCTTTTTTAAACAAGTCTACTATTAGAACAGATCCATAGGAAGAAGATTCATTTGTTCATAAAAGTGTACTAAGAATCGAATGCTCATGAATCCAACAATTAATCAGAATCTACAACTGGAAGATAGGCAAAATTCATCATGTAACTTTAAAAATACAGATTTTACATTTTTCATACTCAGTCTGTCAGCTGATTTCCAACATACCTCTTACCATTCTCACACACTTAACACCTTCACCATCTTAAAAACATAGTATTCAAATTGTTTTGAATCTCAAGCACAACGTTAGATATCATTAATGCCTTCTTTATCTTTTTAATTGAGTAGTTCTTCAGTCAATATGTACTGAATATACTTTCTATTTTTGATATGGACTAAGTGATGCAAAGAAGGAAAGAGACTAGCCCCCTTCCCTGAAAGGGATGTGTAGCCTAATGGTGGATATCATCCTGGAGACAAGTGAAATATAGAAATGGAAACTGTTCATATTAAGTATACACTTGTTTGAAAGTTGATATCGGAGGAAGGACTAATCCTTTACAAGGAAACAAAAGTAGAGGCTCGTATCTGCTCTTATTGCTAGCTGATGTATTTCTGCTCTTTCTAAACCCTGCCTGATCCACCATTTCCTGTTTGTAAAAAGGAATAACAACTCCTGCCTTGCTTCATTGCTCTGAGGATTATAAGAAATGTGTGCAAAATGCCTGGATCCTAGACTGTAAGTAATAAATGTTACCTAGTTCATATGATGGAGCCTGCACAGCTTGCTGTCAACAAACAGCTTGGAATTCTCTTTGTATCTATTTGAAATTTTTTAAATATTTTGAAGCAAGGAAATGGCAGTTTCAGAATGATACTTTAGAAAGATTAGTCTGGCAACAGTGAACAAAAAGGATGGGAGGGGAAATAAGCTGGAGATCAGAGACAAGAGACTATTGAAATAGCTCAGGCATGAAATTAAAAGGACCTGAAAATGGAGGATAGAAGGCATCCCAGGTGACTGGGTTGATAAAATGGCAGAGATTTGGCAGGGGAGAGGAATGGTACTTATGCAGAAGAATGGGGCCAGGATCCTTCAGGGAATGGAAAGTAGCATTGTGGTGCAGACTTTGAACTTTTTCAACAATTTCATGAGTTACTCATTCTTTTCTACTCTTTAAAAATAAAAGCCAATAATAGGGAGTTAAATTCATTTGGAAAAGAATGTATAAAAAGAAAATACTTATGTTAGATTCAGGCTAAATTTTTCACATTGAAATAGGAGATCCACATTTATCACACTAACCTGCTTTAAGAAACAATGACACCAGAGATTATAGAAAAGACGCTGGTCAAAACAAATTAAAGTGCTGAGGCGGAAGAGGAGACTTGGAGCTCAAAATAAATCTTTAGCCTTCTTTCCAACCTATTCTGTGCTCTTAATAAGAAAATATACACCTCATACATTCGCACTGAGACCTACTCTCCCTCAGTATATTCTATGGTATTGATGGAGTGTGGTATGAGGCACTTTACACATGTAGCTCAGAGTTAAAAAATGATGAGAATTCTCTTGCTATAATTAATATTTTAGTGTGTCTTAGTATTTTGTTTTGTTGCTGTGCACAGCAACACTTTTAAAGGAAACCATGCAATTGGGCCTGGCTTAGAGTTCAGAGATTTAGTCCCTTATCATGGCAAGGAAGTATAGTGGCAGGCAGTCAGGCAGACATGGTGCTGGAGAAGGAGCTGAGATTTTTACATTAAAATTAAAAGGCAGTAGAAAAGAGAGTAACTGTGCCTGGCTTGGGCTTCTGAACTCCTAAAAGCCACCCAGAGTGACAGACTTCCTTCTAGAAAGCCACACCTACTCCAACATGGCCACACCTCCCAAAAGCATCACTCCCTATAAGCCTATTGGGGTCATTTTCATTTAAACCAGGACATAGTGAATAAGATATTGATGTTATTCTTTCTTTTCAGTTAATTTCAATAATATCTTTACTGTACACAGAAATTAGTTTTTACATACCTTTATATTTCTTTTTTCATTTTTCTTCCATTGATATTAAGTTGTATTTGGTTTAAAACTAAGCACCTAGAGACCTTTCTGACTTATAGAATAGAAAGAGTTGATCCAACGCCAGAGTTTCTCAATGTTACACAGAGACGAAGCAAGTACATTTCAGTTTCATCACCTACTTTGAATTCTCACGTCTCTGTTCTTTAAAATTTTGGTGAGATTAGTTAAAATTGTTTTTTTTTTCTTTCTTTTTTTCATTTTCATGAAGGCATTTGGGAAAAGTCTGTGTTTATATGGGAGCATTTATTGTTAAGTCATAATGGGGAGACTGGGCAGGCCAGGCTGTGTATTGAACTGAAAAAAAAAAAAAAATCTCATATTTAAGGCAGCAAGAGTAAAGACTACTTTTCTTTTGAAAACAATTCAAGGGCACATTCTTAATTTGTTTTCCTGACATTTCCCTAATGCTTCCCAACTGCTACAACCATGATTTGAATGGAGAAGATGAGCATTGCATCCAGTTTCAGAAAAATAAAAATAGAATATTGTTGATATTTTTATATAATATTTCATTAATTGGGTATCTTAACAAATTTCTTTTAGAAACCTACTTGGGGAGATATTAATTCATTTTTAATATTTTATTATCTTAAAATTAGCATACAAGACATCAGGTATAACTATGGCATGTTTTTTAACAACATGTACTCTTGTCTGCTCTGCCTTTCTGTAACCCTGTAATAACACTTTATTTATTTGTTTATTTATTTATTTATTTATACTTGCTTTCATAAATGATGTCACAGCAATAAAACCCTAACTAAGACCACCAGTTTTAATCCCCACCAGCAATGAATAAATGTTCTGTTTTCCTCACATTCTCACTAGCATGTGTTGTCATGTTTTATTGATGACACTATGCTGTACTCATAAATCAGTGCCACACTTAACCCCCAACAGAGAAATTTCTTCTTGTAGTACACAGTAACTAACACAGAGATCAACAAATGGACAATGTGCAGACAGTGAGAGTCTTTGGAGTACTCTGTTCTAAATGGGTTGTCTTCATCAAACTCCTTCCCTCAGGATTCAGGGAGCTTCGGAAAAGAGATAGAGAAACTTAAGAGGCAGAAAAGATAGATGGGACCAATGAAAGAGCATCTACCAGACATGAGATGGAGCTCATGGAGACTATGATAGCATACACAAGCCCTGCATAGATTCCAGGAGGACACAGTCCTAGCACTGAGAGGGAGAAGTGGACATGTCGCTCCACCCTTAATGAACAAACTGTCTAATTGATAACCACTCAGGAAGGGAAATTCAATTTTCTCCAATGTTTTGTCACTGATTTTATCAGCCACACCCCAGACTAGGTCACATATCCCCTCCACAGTCTGGTTTCTTTTTTTGTGTGTGAGTATCCTATTTTGAAAGGGAGTCTAAGTAAATTGCTACAAAAATTTTTAAACGGAATGATTTGACAATTGGATTATGGAGTTATTAGGAATCATTCAAGTAGCTAGTCTTTAGGCTTATAGACTTATACGTAGGATTGCCCATGTATTCTCCCATAGATGTGAAAATATATTCATGATATAGATACTTTTAGAACAAAATGCATGTCATTGTTATTCAAATAGAATCTCTTCAAGGGAAAAAGAAAGAAAGGGAATGACTAAAGTGTATTTCTCCTGTAATGTAGGCCTACTTCTTTATTTTCTCATGACCATCAATCAACAAAGTAAAATGACTTTCACAGGCCTAAAAACAGTTATATTTACTAAGTTGTATAATATTTAATGTACTAAAAAAGGCCAGAATCCAGGAAATGCCTATACTCCAAATAGTGAGATAGATAGGCAGATATTTCTAGGAAACTCTAAAATAATACTTCCAATATCTTTTCTGGTTCTCCAGCAACAATAAAAGTATGGTTTTTTTTTTTTAATTCCCAAATCTTTGAACTCTAGTTTTCACTATGAAGTGTTTTTCTTCATTCTTTGGAGTTTTAGGATGTGTGAGGCAGATTTCTTATTTCTTAATAGCTATTCCTCAATTCAGCTCTGTATTAGCCAAAGCGAAGTCTGAAAATCATGATTTCAGAAATAAAATAATTCTTATTTCTAAGCTACCCATGAACACTTACATTGGAAATCACCTCTGGGGGATGAGGATGAATAAGATGATAAATGTGTAGTTGTGTTAGTTCTTTCACTATTGTAAAAATACCTTACACAAAGACCTTAAGGGAGAAACACATTTTGGCTGGTGGTTTTTGAAGTTTTATTCTATGAATAATTGGTTCAATATTGTATGCCTGTGATGAAACAGTAGATCATAGTAGGATCATATGTTGGAACTGCATCACAAGCCAAGGAAGAAACAGAGCCACCAGGGTCATAGTCCTTTCAAAGGTGTAGTCCGATGACCTGAAGAAGCCCTAATAGGTCCCACTTTTTAAAGTATCCATAGCTTCCAATAAAACTTTTCTAGGATCAAGTTTTCAAACTCTCAGTCTTTGGGGAACATTCATGATCCAATTATAGCAGTAGTTAATACTAAATTAAGAAGCAATTCTCTCAGAATTTCTATAATCAAGCCAGATACAGTCTTAGGACGAAGTTATATGAGTTCACTATAAAGTATTATTAGCAACTCTTTGAAAGTCCATATTCATACTAAGCTGTGTTTAATATATGCTGTGAACGAAGTAACAATAAAACAATGCAATTGCACTCTAAATACTTGTTTTGTAGTTGTCATATAAAATATTACTTGAAGATACATATACAAATAATTAAGATGGCTATGTCATTATGGGTAGATAACTGAAGATTATTTTCCTTTTCATTTCCATATGTGCTGTACATTCCAGGCTGGATTCTATAATTATGTAGTTGAAATTATTTTAATACGTTATTACTTTTCAGTTACCTATCAAGATGTAGATAAAAGAAAGGAGGCGGCAATCAATTCCACCTGAAACTCTAAACTTGGAAATATATCTTTTTTTTTTTTGTTTTTTGTTTTTTGTTTTGTTTTGTTTTTGAGACAAGGTTTCTCTGTGTAAGCCTGGCTGTCCTGGAACTCACTCTGTAGACCAGGCTGGCCTCGAACTCAGAAATCCACCTGCCTCTGCCTCCCAAGTGCTGGGATTAAAGGCGTGCACCACCACTGCCCAGCAGAAATATATCTTTAAATGTAGAAATGCATTAGAAAATGGAGGAAATGGGAAAATTCCCAGGCCTTAAAGTATAGCTATTCATGAGGAAGTTTTCAATGTGTCATAATGACCTGTAGATAGATGTAGATCAGGGCAGCCTCTAGCCTGGAGAAGAAATCTGAGCTGTCACATGTCAAGAGTAGACAAACAAAGAAATAGAATGGATGGGCTGAGTAGATGATTCAGTCAGAAAAGTGCTTGTTGGGCAGGTTTGGTCTTCATAACCTACATAAAAATCTAGTCACAGTGGTGTGTACTTTTTATCCTAGCATTGGAGAGGTAGATACAGGGCTAATCTTGGGGCTTATCACTGGCCAGCATAACCTAATTGGTGAGCAACAGGCCAAGATAGGGATGCTGCCTTGTGAAAGATAAAGTGTAGTTTTTTTTAAAAAAAATAACATCCAATATTAATCTATTGCCATCATAGTCAGGCATATAAACACGCATGTACACTTGCACACACACTCATGTATTTTTAAACATATGAACTCATACACACACGCACACAGGAAGAAATTCTTTCCCATTTGAGAGGACAGTGAACTCTGGAATGCTTAGTCAGCATAGAGAAATGTCTTTGTGTTTTCTCCATTTTGCTTATAACTAAGGAAGTGTTAGCAGAGGATCCTGGATACCCTGACACTGAGTTTTATACAGGGACATTGGTGTGAAAAACACCTGGTCTAGAAATGCAACACTCGCAGAGGAAGATTAGGCCAGCTGGGACTGAGCACAGAAATGCTTGCTTCACAGGGACCCATTCCTTGGGTGTGGTGAAGAAATGAGAAGCTTGCCAATCTCTCTTTTGTAACTATCTACAGGTAGACTCCAAGAGCATGACTCTATAATCAGTTCAGAACTTCAGACTGATTCGAACACTCAGGCCCAAAATGTCATTATTTGAATCTGGGATATTTGCAATTTTAAAACATTTGAATGTTACAAACAATAACAACTTAAAAGAAATTAATAAGAAGACTATTTAGCAACAAAATGAGAAAATAATAAACTCATTCTAAAAGTATAAGGCAATTTGCATTTGAAGAAACTAAGAGAAAGTGCATGAGTTGATGAGAATTAAAATTATTTTCTTCTGCTTCTCTGAACTAATTTAAATTCATTTTAATGTTTTGGTTTTGTTCACTAATGTGTCATTAGTCTACTTAGAGACTTTTCAGTTTGTTAAGGATGCTTTATTAATTTAAAAAATACATACAAGTTGAACTTCTCTTGTTTTAACTTTATGAATTCATAGATATGAAAACTATGGTCTCATGAACTCAATCTATGAAATTCATATTTAAAAAATGAGAGAAATTGTGTAAAGATTTTATTGCCTAAGTTTGTACTTCATAAGACATTTCTCAAGAGCTACCTCAGTAACTTGAAAGCCATCTGTTCCATAGACTAAAATAATCCAGCCAAAGCATAGAATTAAAAAATGGTATTCTCCCTATGGAAAAGAGTAAAATGATACAGGATAATGGAATTCTACTGGAAGTCCCAAGAACCTTACTATTGACAATACATCTAAATGGAAAATACTTAACTCACACTTCTACAAATATGCACATTAACCAATGTACACTTTCTGGATTGTACTTAATATAAACAATAGTTTGTTATCCAAAGAGATGGACAGAGAAGTGCCCCAGTAGTTGAGAGCACTTATTGTTCTTTTAGAACTCTTGGATTCAGTTCCCAGCATCCACATGCTGGTCATTGTTAATTATTGTTCATGGAGATTCTTGGAAAGATATCTGAGGAAGAGAAAATGCCAAAGATGTTTAAGAATAGACTTAAGAATTGAACTAAATAATAGTTTATAAAGCAGCCAAGGCTGACACTGGTTTTGTTTAAGTTCTTGGGTAGAGGGATCTCTAACAATTTGTTAGAAAGTTCATAAACAACACAAAATCAGTAAGTATAAGTTGGGTGCTTGGCACAGAGAAATTAAGAGCCATTATTATCCATTGTTTGAAAACGTCCAAGCAAAACCACCAGAAGCTGGATTTCCATGTCAAACTAACAAATTACTCTAAAATGTCCTAAGCTAACAAAAACCTGTCTCCCAGGCATGAGGAACCTCAATTCAAGTTGTCAAACAGAGCAGTCCAAGGGGCTCTCAAAAGAATACAGATTATTTCTTATATCCCTAGTCGCCTCTTAGAGGAAAAAGTATTTACTACTAAAAGCATTCCCTGGTTTGGACACAGGACTTGAAAGATTCAGATTGGCTCTGTCTTACCACTATCTTTTCATTAGCTTAGCTTTGGCAATAACTGAAGGAAGTTTGCAAAAGAAGAGAAAGGGAAGAAATTAACAGTCCTACCTACCAGTGACATATATGAACCACAGAATAACAACATGACAAGATATCATCCAAGATGCAAAAATGGCCCTATATCTTGGTAGTAACCAACAGCTGTCTAATTGTACTAAATGCCCACTCCACAAGGGAGAAGCCTTGCCTGGTTCTAGAATCCTACCCAACAATCTGAGGCTATTGAGGTCACACATCTTAGAAGATAACCTATTATGGCAACTTTACTATAATTCCTAATAGTACTGTAAAATATGCTTATACCCTGAGATAAATATAGTTCTCACCTCTCATTAAAGAAGCTTCTCTTCTCAGCTCTCCTCTTTTATCTTTCATCGCAGAATACTTCAAGTGCTTATAATGCAAAACCTAATTGATTGTAGGGATTCAGGCCTAAACAAATACAACTACAAGACAACTCTTTCACCTAAAGGCCAGGGAACATTACAGAATAGGAGATAGAAATATTACAAAAGACGGAAGAACAGGAAGTCTGATGTGAGTCTGGATTGCCTAGAACTACAAACTTTGACTGAGGACAAGGCTAAGCCTTTGATAGTGCAGTGGTCTGTGATTGTCTAAATAAGATCTGAGAAATAGGAATACCAGTAGTCATGATAACATAAAAGTAGAAAAGTCCCAAGGTTGTCACCCTTAGACAAAAAATGATAGGCAATTAATGGGTGTTGAGAAAAGGAGAATTAAACTTTTCCCAGGAGTGAGGCCTCTGATTGTCTATCCAACTCAATGTGATTGACTCTGATATCTTTTATACTCAACTCTAAATGAACTCAGCAAATACACACACACACACACACACACACACACACATATGGTAAATAGTGATGAAGATTTAGGAGAAATTTGCAGGAGGAACGGGAATACGAACTGGAGTAAGAAAAGGGAAGGGAGACTAATATAATTATATTTTAATTGCAATTTGAAAAGTTAAAAATTAATTTTATAAAAAGTCTTATGATCTGAGAAAATACCTATATTTTGTTTCTTCTTATAGTGTTTTTCTTTCCTTCATTATTTTTCTTTTTCCATTTTGGTTATGAACAGGATGTTAAATTTTACTCATCAAATGAAAAAAATTATTAAAATTGAAAGAAATAGTGTAATGATTTCACAATATAAAAATATTTTTTCAAATGTATCTATTTGAATTTATAATAACAGAAATCCAGATTTTTTTTATTTTAAAAGTTAGTTCCTGACCACCAACAATGGTAATTCTGTCACTGTGGAGCAGCAGGGCCTAGGTTGGCCCGTAGAAATGTGGGAATGGGAAACTGTTTATGCAAGAGTTTGAAGCACAGGCAGTTCCTCCTCCATTTCATTCTCTTGAGGAGGGATTCAAATCTCTGAGACAGAGGAGATGTGAGTAGAACAGCTTCAGTGGTCTTCTTTTAGAGCCAGAATTTTGTAGATGATTGATTTCCATTTTTGCTTTGGGTCAGTTACGTTTTCCTGCAGTAGCAGACTGTCCTTCGGTTGTAAGGAAAGATGCTCTGGGTTTATTCTAGCCATGCCATCAATATCTTTGCTGTTTGTAGTATCTCCTTCAGTCGATTCCAGTGAAACAAAGGATTTCTCCAAGGTCACTGTGCTTATAATGGCACTGGGAATTAAGCCATTGCTGCGTTGAATGTTGATAGAGATACCAGGAAACAATTGGGATTGATGTGACTCCATGAACTCAAAAACACCAATGTGTAACACAAATGCAAGAAGCTTGGAAACTACACCACTCAGCTGACATGTGCTGTCCTCAAGGAGGTAGAAAAGCAAGAACACTCCACCCGAAGCACCTATTCTTCAAAATCTGTGAATTCAGTTCAGAGGAAATCATGTATTGTGAAGGAGATATAGAAAATGAAGAATAAGCAGGAAGAGAAGAGGGCCCAGAACTCTGAGATAAGAATTAAGCGAGCTCGGGAATATAACAGCAGCTTTCCAAACTGGGAATTTGCCCAGATGATTAAATAATTTCAAATTAGTATGGAATGTAAGCCACTTATTGTGACGGACCCTATTGAAGAACATAGGATCTGCGTCTGTGTTAGGAAGTGCCCGCTGAATAAACAAGAACTGACTAAGGAAGAATTGATGTGATTTCTGTTCCCAGCAAGTGTTTGCTCCTGAACTCATTAAAAACTCATTAAAAGTGGACTTAAGGAAGTACCTGGAGACCCAGGCTTTCTGCTTTGCCTTTGATAAATCAGCTTCCAATGAATCATCTACAGGTTCACAGCAAGGCCACAGGCCACTGATACAGATGATTTTTGAAGTGGGAATACCAACATGCTTTGCCTATGGACAGATAGGTAGTGGGAAGACACAGTGGATGGAGACCTGTCTGGTAAAAGTCAGAATGCATTTAAAGGGATCTATGCAATGGCTTCCTGGGACGTCTTCATTCTGAAGAATCAGTCTCGATACTGGAACTTAAACTTGGAAGTTTATATGACATTGTTCGAGATCTACAATGGGAAGGTGTTTGATCTGCTCAATAAAAAGGCCAACTTACATGTGCTACAAGACAGCAAGAAGCAGGTGCAGGTTGTGGCACCGCAGGAGTACCTGCTTAACTGTTTTTGATGAAGTCTGATGTCATCAAAATAAACAACACAGGCAGCACCTGCAGGACTTCTGGACAAACATTTGCCAACTCTAGTTTCTTCCCCTCCCATGCCTGCTTCCAGATTCTTCTTGAGGCGAAGGAGGGTTACATGGCAAGTTCTCTTTGGTGGTTATGGCAGGGAATGAAAGAGGAGCAGACACTTCTAGTGCTGACTGACAGACTACCATGGAGGTTGCAGAAATTATCAAGTCTCTCCTGGCTCTGAAGGCATGCATCAGGGTGCTGGGACAGAGCAAGGCTCATACCTCATTCAGTGAGAGCAAGCTGAAACGGGTGCTGAGAGACTCATTCACTGGGGAGAACTGGAGGACGTGCATGATCTCACCAGGCATCGGCTTGAAGTGGAAACTTCTAGTTCTTTGGAAAGTTAATTATGCCAAATGATATTTTGCTGCAGCACACAGGTGAAAGGTTGTCTGGCTAAAGCAAACACGTGAAAGACTGTTTTCCTGAAGCAGATACATGTGAAAGAATGTTTCGATATAGCAGACACATGAAAGGATGATTAATGAAAAAGTATAAGTATGATCCCACAGACAGGGGAAGATGAGCTCTGAGCCTTGGTTTGATTTGCTCCGCCTTTCTATTCTTCGCTAAAGACACACATATATTGGTTTACCTTACATAGCCTTGTTGAGCTCAACTTGTAGTAATGCTGCCATTGAGAAAATCTCACCAAGGACCTGCTTGCCACTTCAGCAGCCTTGCCTCGGGCAGGTTGGCAAGCTCGGTGGTTTCTTCAGGATTGAACTACAGTTGCCTCTGCTTGCTGAAAGGACTAGACTGTAGCTGCCAGGTTGTGCTTAGTGTCTGCCTGCCTAGAGGACTGATCTACAACTGCTGAATCATATTTGGTGTTTGCAATGGGACTGAGATGCTGGACTGAATTGTCGCCCAAGAAGATTGAGCTTACCTCCAAAGAACTATTGCTGAACAGGTCCACTTCCCCATAATATCTTTTCTCTTCCACTACCTCTGCTAATTGGTGTGCTTCAGGGAAGGTTGAACCCTTATTAAAAGTAGGTTGCAAGTAATTTATGTCTTCATAAGCATCTGTGAATATACTTTAAACACTCTGAGATATATAGATAGAGACAAGAAGTTGAGCCCACACAGCAGGCCCAGTGAAAAGCAACCAGTTCAGATGGAAACAGGAAATGGAAGCCAGCTCTACTGGGACCTATCTAGCAGGTAATGAAGAGGAGGAGCTGTCTTCCCAGATGTCCAACTTTAATGTAGCCATGACTCAAATCAGGAAGATGGAAGAGAAGGCCATGGAAGACCTCAAAGAGATTATACAGCAAGGACCAGGCTGGTCTGTGTTCTCTAAGATAATAGATCAGCCAGAGTATGATTTGGAAACCTTTGTGAACAAGGTAGAATCTACCCTGGCACTGCAGGCTAAATACTTTCTAGGCCTTCGAGAAGTCATCAAATCCTTAGGTAGGCCTGGTCATGCAGCTGAAAGAACAAGCTAGCAAACAAATAAGCATTGAGAATTGGCACCAATGATGACTTCAAATAAAGATCTGTTTGGTATCACACTAGCCCCTTCCCCTCCCCAGAAAACTTTGGACACCTTCTGGCTCTGGTTAGAAACTAAGATGGATGGGTTTTGATAAATGTCAACTAAGAGGCATCAGGCCCAGGAAAGCTGGTTTGGAAAAGGAAGAAAGAACTTTAACAACGGTACTTTCATTTCTTCTCCCTTTAGGAGGGAGTCCTGTTTGGGTAGTTTCCTGGTACAGCATCCTGACCCTCCTGAACAGCTGCTAGTAGAGAAGCTTTGAGGTCCAGGCTCTGATACAGAAGTGGTGTTTGTCCAGCTCCTGCTGCCTCTGGCCTGCAGCATCAACCTTGGTCTGAGCACTCTCATGTTTTATACTTTTAAAGAAAAGATTTTGAGACCTATTTGTTTTTATTTTTGAAGCCCAAGAAAATCTCTAGTTCTCTCTTTTTATCTATTTATGTTGTACCTAACAATAAAGAAAGAAATAAAAGCTCCTGAAAACAATAATAGCTTTCAAAATTCAATTAATATGAAGTATAGTAAGTAAATCAAAACTTTTGAACAGAATTACTAAAATAAAGCCGAAGAAATTTAAAATAGAATATGTTATTAAATATCTTAATGCAAAACATTTACATTAATATCATGTTAGCATGCTAGAGGAACATAGGATTATTTAGTTGAAAATAGAATTCTATATCTTATTGAAGCTGGAGAGACACTCAGAGGTCAAAATAGTACTGTTTTTGCACAAGACCTGACTATGATACCTAACACCCATGTAGATTGACTCATAGCCTCCTAACTCTACCTCCAGGGGTTCTGATGCCTCTAGCTTTCACTGGAACACCTACACATGATTGTATACCTACACACAGGCACACAATACCCATAATTATAAATAATAGAATCAATCTTAAAAGTTAGGCACCTTATTTTACACAAATTGGTCATATGGACATATAGCTGATTCTACAATCTTTATATGCAATTACTGAAAATCCTAGGCTACAGAGTGAAACCTTTACTTAAAAAATAAAAAGTAAGTATTTAGTAGTACTGGAAAATGCTAATTTTAGATACCATGAAGTAAAAGTTTAAAAAAGGATTAACTTCTCATTTCTTACTATTTCTACAACTCAACCAGTCTGCATCTGTTGGAGTGTATATGCCTCATTGTATTAGACTATATTTCAAAACAGTTGGGATGGCTTCTTGCTTCACTTAAAAACATATGGCTGGTATATAAAGACAATGTGTAAAGGAGCTCTAAACTTTAGGACTGTAAACCTTGAGAGTTAGTCTATACTGCAGCAAAAGCAAACAGTAGGTCATAGGGAGAGAGGAGTTTATGTTTGTGGTGCAGTATGTATGTGTATGTTAAGCCGAGAAGGCAAAAGAGATAGATAGATAGATAGATAGATAGATAGATAGATAGATAGATGGCTGATAGAGCAAGAAGAAGAGACAGAAACAAAGAAGATAGATTTTAAAACTAGGATACAAATTAATCCAATTGAAAATAACTTTAGGTCTCACTTTAAGGTATTTCTATTAGGAATTGTTTTCAGAGAATTGTTTAGATCCATGGCAAATTTAGGTATATTTAGATATATCTACATACATATACTATACATTGATATTATATGTCAATGTATACATAGTAACTACAGAATTGTGTGAGGTTAAAATAAGTGGGAGAAAATTTATAGTAAAATAACAAGTGCTTCTTTTAACAAGATTAACTGTAGAATAAGAATAAAAAAGTATAAAAGCACAATAGAAATTTTTAAAAAATTAGAGTGTGTGTTTAGGTAACAAGAGAATGAAAAGTCTTAATAAAGGGCCAAGGAGCTGCCTGTGTTGGTGAAGAAGCAAGAATGTGGAAAGCAAGCAGAGGGATCCCAGGTGGATAATGTAAACCAGTATTTAAAAAATTACTGGACATGGTGGTGGACACTCATTGTCTTAAAGCTAGGGAGGTCAAGATGGGTAGGAACCATGGAATTGTGTTCAGCTTTTATAGCTTCCTTGACAAGTGCCTGTGGAAAATTCCTAAAGTTATCTTGTGGCCGAGAGAGAGAGAGAGAGAGAGAGAGAGAGAGAGAGAGAGAGAGAGAGACACCACCATTTACGTTTCCACAAAGGCTTAGCAGTAAGATGCTAAAAAAATTTGCAAAACCTTGGTATGATACTTTCAAGAAAAATAAGCTTGGATGTTACTCAGTTCTTATGTTGTTTACATTCTGAAACTAAATATAAATGAAAACAAACTTGAAATAAAGTTTTGCCTAAGGAAATATGTGAATATATGTATATAATATATAATGTATCTTATTAAATGTGTAATTTATGGACTAATATATATTATATAATATATTTTAATGAATATACAACATGAATTAAGCATATTAATCAGAACTTTTAAAAAAGATTTTGGATATGTTGTTTCTAAATTTCTGTATTTGGAAAGAAAGTAAATCTGAGTAGAAGATGATAAAAATAATGTAAAATGGTTAGTCTGTGTAGATTCACTATTAACTCCAAGAATACAGCTAAGAAGACAAAGCCTAAATTAAAGACACATTCATAAATTTAGATCACAGTTACAGAATGAATTGGAGATAAGTATATAAAAAAGTAAACAAGTAACAAAGATTGGCAGGATAGCTCTAAACCACAAGAAATGAAAAATTTATATAACTTGACTTATTGTCTAATAAAACCAATGTGGATTCTCACTATTGACTCAACTCAAAATTCTAATTTGATTTTGTGGAGAATTTAAGAGTAAAGAAGTATGCCTACTATTGTTTGGGCTCAGCAGTTGGAAATATTTGACCCTTTACTTTCAGGTAGGATACTAAAAATTAATCTCAGGCATAGGAGGAGCTAGCTTAGTGGTTAAGTCTTTTCTGCTTAAACAAAAGATTCTGCATTTAGATGACTGGACCCAAACAATAGTGCCTATCACTGTAATCCCTGCTACCTGTACAAGTTCTCCTGCTCAAGATTAAGTCATTCACAATTCTGGCATAGATAGGTATATGAGCTCAGGCTCAACAGCTCAAAGTTGATGGCCATTTTTAATTTCCATGAAGGAAGATAATTTCTATTTTGTCTGGTGGTAAGATGCTTCAGTGCATGTCGCCACCCATATTCATGTGAGCATCAATAGCTGGAGTTAGTGAGTTATTAAAAATAAAGGTATGAAGTTGGGAAGAACAGGTAGGATGGTGGGGAAGAATTGTTATGTAGGGATAAATAAAAAGTAGGAATTGGGTGGGAACAGAGGATGGAGAGAGGAACTTTTGAAAAAGTCATAAGGAAGCATAATTTTATGTTTACTTAAATATACAAATTATGTATGTATGTAATATAAAAATATGTATCTGAAAACATACATATGTATAATTTGTAAATTATATATACATATTATATAAGATATAAATTTTGTATAATGTATAAATATATATTTGTAAAGATAGATGATACATAGATGATAAATACATAGATAGGTAGATAGATAGATTGATTGATTTTAGTTCAAACAAAGTTATAACACTTAAAGTGATATGTTTGCCCCAAGAACCATAGACTATTGTAACAAAGCCCTAGTGGCAATTATGAGAACTTTCCACTCAAGATGTTGTTTAAGATAGTCCAAGAATTATCAGGATGACCAAAATATCTGAGCCAACTTCACTGTCCTAGCCCAAAGTCATTTTCATGTCTGAAGCCTACTTCTTTGTTCTAGCCTAAGATGTAGATTCCTGCCTGAAATTACTTCTTTGTTCTAGCCTAATATTTAGAATTGACCTTAATTCTTGCATGTAATTAAAATAGTATAAAAGCAAAAAGGAGGAGGAGAGATGGGATAGGGGGCTTATGGGGGGGATGAGGAAAATGGATAATATCTGAAATGCAAACAAATACAATAGCCAATAAAAAAAGATAGTCCAAGACACCCCTAAAGCAATATAGACTATTGAGCTTACCATTTGTTGCCTCCCAGAACTTCAAGGTAAAACCCTTTTGCTGAAGACACCACCCACTTCAGACACAAGAGCTTAGAGGAATTCTGCTAGAACTAACCTGTAAAACCCCATCCTTGGTGACTCTCTCTTGCAAGTATCTGAAGGTGTTACTCAAGCTACCAAAGATGAAAAGAGCAATCAACAGTCCTACCCACCTGTGAAGTCCTGCAAAAATTACTCATATGGAAAGATTTAATCAAGAATGTAATGGTGGCCCTTATATGTTAAAATAACCAACAGCCACTTTATTGAACCGAGAGCCTGTTCTGTAGAAGGAAGTTTACTCGTAATATTTAAACTCAGTCAAGTGTTTCTGTTTGGTGAAATCATGATTCCTAGACAAGAACCTACCAATGCTACAAGGATAATTTTATACCATTCTAAGAAACTTAACCTTATATTCACAGATAAGTGTATTTCTCATCTCTTACAAAATAAGCCTCCTTTTCCAGTGAACAGAGAATATTACAGAAAACCACAACCAATTAAATAACAGAGAACAACTGACCATGGTATACCAAAACAACTGATACATTTACAATACAATTCTCCACCTGAGGATCACGAAATACTGAGAAAGAAGGAAAAGAAAAACTCTCAGCCAGAGGACTGAGAGTCAGCTGTCAAATAATATATATATATATATATATATATATATATATATATATATATATATATTGAATAGAGGAAGGCTACTGATTTGTTTGAGTTGATTTTATATCCAGCCACATTGCTAAAGTTGTTTATAAGGTTTAGGAGTTCTCTGGTGGAAGTTTTAGGTTCACTTAAGTATACTATCATATCATCTGTAAATAGTGAAATTTTGACTTCTTCTTTCCTATCTGTATCCCTTTGACTTCCTTTTGTTGTCTAATTGCTCTAACTAAGACTTCCAGTACTATATTGAATAGGTAAGGTGAGAGTGGGCAGCCTTACCTAGTCCCTGATCTTAGTGGGATTGCTTCAAGTTTCTCTCCATTTAGTTTGATGTTGGCTACTGGCTTGCTGTATATTGCTTTTACTATGTTTAGATATGGGCCTTGAATTCCTGATCTTTCCATATATTTTTATATATGCATATGAAGCTGCACCTATAAATCCTAAAAAAAATTATTGTAATCTCAAAACTAAAGTAAAATATATTCACTTAAATAATATTTATACAATTATAATAACAGTTAACATGTCAATGTGGATAGATGAAATCTCACAAGCTTTAATCCTAGAGGAAGAGTTATAAAGCCATTATAGCTCCTGAGGGAGGAAAAGTCAGTTTTTTTCTCCAGGGTTGAGTTTCCTGAGAAATTATTCTATGTCAAACAGTCAGGTCTAAACATAGAGACATAAGAGCAACACTAAACAGACTCAGCAAGTTACACACACACACACACACACACACATACACACACACACTAGTAATCATTAAAGATGTGAATATATGAAGTAGGTAAGACACAAAGGAGTTAAGAGAGTTGGAGGGCAAAAAAATTCTATTATAAAAGATGTAAATCCAGTCCTCATTAGTGAAATTCTCAATAATAAACAAAAATGAGTTCTTACATACTAAAAATCAAGAAAATAATAATAACATAGATAGTGGTTGAGTATACATTCATGCCCACTTGTGATCTCATATCTCTATACCCACATAAACATATACACACACATACACACACACAATATACATATGTGTGTATCTATGTATGTATATATGTATATATACATACATGTGTGTATATGTATGCACATATATACATAAAAGACTGATTAATATAACCTCTAAAGGAATAACCAAGAAACAGCAGTCAAAACAACTTCTATTCAAATACAAAGACCAACTTCTAATAGAAATGTGGTTGTGCAAAATAATAGCAGTCTTTCAAACATTCTCAAAATAAAAACCACCACATTACTATATTCAGTGAGAAGGAAGACTGTATAACCCGTATTTTTATGACAGGTAAGGACTGACAATAGAGATGAAATTAGTCAGAAGCTGTGCGGGGAGAAACAGAGGAGCTTAGCTACTAGAGAGAGAAAGTATTGCTTTAAGGATGACTTCCAGCAGCGGGTCTCCAAAGGTATCAGCACAAAAAGCTGACTGGTGTGTATCAAGCACTTACTGTGAGCACAGACCTCTGCTCTCTGTCTTCTACTGTCAGGATAAAAACTGAGTTGGCATGAGCTGCACTGAGTTGCTTCCCAGCATACAATATGATTTTGAGACAATGTGGATATAAATTTGTGCTAAAATATCTTTACAAATATTTTAGCCCACACAAAAGTACTGCCAATCTGTTGGGAGAAAGAACATATTTGTGAGCAGTAGTTTGGAAAGTTTCATTGGGTTCTACCCTTGTCCTCATCTTCAACTCCTTCAAGACAGTGGTTCAAGAAACATGAAGCCATTCATAAACAAGGCATGAAGCCGACCAAAATATATTACATCCCCTCTAGTGATTTGATGTTGGTTTGTTTGAAGCCTTCTTTTAGAACAGAAACAAAACATGAGAAATGTTTGCCATCAGTTAAATTGGTCTTGGGCTATTATCTAAGTTTAGAATAAAATTCTGTTTTTGTTTGTTTGCTTTGTTTTTTTGATAAAGGCAGAGACTGTTGCAGAGTCTATAGTACAGAAAAGAAGAAACAATAAATGAGACACTGGGAAATACAGGTATTAGTTTTAGAGAAGTGCCAAAATACAGTGCCAAAATGTTTGGACTGTAACTGTTCAAATGAACTTTTAAAATCTGAAGACAAAATAAAATGAATCCAGTTCCTTTTTTTTTTTTTTTTTTTTTTTTTTTTTTTTTTTTTTTGCTTTCCTGGTCAGGTCTCAACCTACACTTAATTTTAGACATAAGTCTCTACATCCTAAAGCACACTGGCTTCTTTCTATCTCACTCTTTTCCAGAGTTAGAGTTTCATCCTTTTCTCCTCAGACTCTCAACACCTGTACTGCATCTGACAAGTGTTGGGGGCCGACTTTTAGCAGAAAGTGGCTATCAGCTTTGCAGCCATCTTGAGCCATATACTCTGACATGAGACTTGGATTACAATAGCCCACAACAGCTGAGAACACTCCGATAATCTTGGTTTAGATACCTTGAGATTAAAGGTGTGTGAGATTAAAGGCGTGTGAGATTAAAGGTGTGTGACTTAAGAGTGTGACTTAGAAGTATAGAGATCAGAGTTAGAGACAAGACCTAAGGGCATGATTAAAGGTGTAACTTAGAGGCGTGGCTTAGAAGTGAGACATATAAAAGGCAGAGACAGAACAGATCAGAATCAGACTGAGATCAGAGAATCAGACACATCAGACATTAGGTAGGAGACACTTGGCTCCAGACAGAATCAGACACAGCAGACAGAGGAGACAGAGAAGGAGACACTTAGAGGAAGAGAGACTGAAGAATAAACGGGATTGAATCACACCCTGTCTGGTCTCCATTCTTTGAGTCTGCCCTCATTCTCACTCTTGCTGAACCCCGACCTGCAGACCGGAGCAGCAGCTTGGGCCGGGATACAGTGGTTGCCCAAACGTGGGTCGGTCCAGGCCTCAACATTTTGCCTGGGCTGCAACATTTATTTTGGCTGCCCCAATGTGGGGCTAGTGTGGACCCCAACTTTATTTTGGCGCCCGAAAAGGGACTCGAGCTTGGGCCTCAACAGACAAGACTGCTTTTCAGTTCTGGAGCAGAAATCCATCTGGTGTTTGTCTTCTTTTTTGTCCAGGGTTCCTTTCCTACTGGGATCTTCTTTGACAGAGTCCAGTTGGATCTGGTGGACATATCACTCTTTGGCATATAATACATATGCATTCATTATTATTATATATTATATTCATTATTATTATATAATAATTATGCTATATTATCTAAACTATATGAATTTTGAGGAACTCATATAATGGCTCACAAGTGACTTTAACGCTAGATCCTTGGATTCTGACACCTTGTTCTGCCCTCTGTGGAAACCTGAATACATATACATACATAGAAGTAAACTTATTCTTAATGTAAAAAATGAATAAAATTGGTAGTTTTGTCATATTGTAGAATTTTGTATTGCTTTCTAACAATTAATTTGGTTAGACTCATATTTATAAGCCTTGTATATGGAATGTTCTTTTTCTTTTAAATTAATTTTAACCTTTTTTATTGTTTTTTTATTAATTATTTTATTTATTTATATTTCAAATATCCCCCTTCCAGGTCTCTGCTCTGCAACCTCAAGACCACATCTCCCATCCTGTTTTCCTTTAAGAGGGTGCTCCCCCACCCATTCACTCCTGCCTCATCCCTCTAGTATCCCGTCCTGTTCTCTAGGGCAACAAGCCTCCACAGGACCAAGCATCTCCCTTCCTATTGATGCCAGATAAGGCAGTCCTCTGCTACATATATAGCAGGAGCCTTGGACCCACTCATGTATACTCTTTTGTTGGTGGTTTAGTCCCTGGGAGATCTGAGGGATCTGATTGGTTGATATTGTTCTTCCCATGGGGTTGCAATTCCCTTGAGATACTTGACTGTTTCCATTGGAGTCACTGGGCTCCGTCTAGTGGTTGACTGTGAGTATCTGCATCTGTCTTAGTCAGGTGCTGGCAGAGCCTCTCAGAGGACAGCTATACCAGGTTGCTGCCTGCAAGCACTTATTGACATAATCAATAGTGTTGGGTTTGGTGTGTGCATATGGGATGGATCCCAAGATGGGGTGGTCTCTGGATGGCCTTTCCTTTAGTCTCTGGTCCATTTTTTTTTGTCCCTGACTTTTTTTAAGACAGGAAAAATTATGAGTTAAAGAGTTTGAGATGGGTGGGTGGCCCCTTCTTTCAACTGAGGGCCATATCTATCTACTGTAGGTGGTCTGTTCAGATTCTACCTACCTGTTGTTGGGTATTTCCAGTAATGTCACCTCCATTGGTTCAAGAGAGACTCTTGCATCACTTGCATCTGGAATTTTTTTGTAATTCCCTCAGTTCCCCACCCACTTTTGCTACATATTTCGATTCCTTCTCGTGACCCTCTGGACATCTATCCTGTCTCTTCTCATTCCTTCTCCTTCCCTCTCTACCCAGGTCTCTCCCTCCACCTGCCTCTTGTGATTATTTTGTGCCCGCTTCTAAGTAGGATTGAAGCATCCACACTTTACCTTTCTTCAATTTAAGCTTATATGGTCTGTGAGTTGTGTCATGTGTATTCTGAACTTTTGGGCTAATATCCACTTATCAGTGAATACATACCACGTATGTCTTTGGGGTCTGGGTTACCTCTCTCAGGATGGTATTTTCTAGTTCAATTCATTTGCCTACAAAAGTTGTAAAGAGTAAATGGACCACATTTTCTGTATTCATTCTTCTGTTGAAGGACATCTGGGTTGTGTCCAGATTTTGGTTATTATAAATAAGGCTGCTGTAAACATAATAAAGCATGTGTTCTTGTTATATGTTGGAGCATCTTTTGGGTATATGCCCAGTAGTTCTATAGCTGTGTCTTCAGCTAGAACTCTTTCCAATTTTCTGAGGTAACTCAAGATTAATTTCCAAAGTGCCAGTTCCAGCTCACAAGCCCATCAGCAATGGAGGAGTTTTTCTCTTTTCCTACATCCTCAACAGCGCGTGCTGCTGTCACCTGAGTCTTAGATCATAACCATTCTTGTTATTGTAAGGTAGATTCTCAGGGTCATTATGATTTGCATTTCTATGATGACTAAGGATGTTAAATATTTCTTTAAGTGCTTCTCAGCCACTTGAGATTCCTCAGTTGAAAATTTTTTGGTTAGCTCTGTAGCCCATTTTTAAATTAGATTATTTGTTATTCTAGAGTTGAAGATCTTGAATTCTTTGTATATTTTGGATATTAGCCATCTATCAAATGTAGGGTTGGTAAAGATCTTTTCTCACTCTGTAGTTGCCATTTTGTTGTATTGGCAGTGTCTTTTGCCTTACAGAAGTTTTTAGTTTCATGAGATCTCGTTTGTCACTTGTTGAACTTAGAGTCTGAGCCATTGGTGTTTGGTTCAGGAAAATTTTGCCTGTGCCTATATGTTCAAGGCTCTTTTCCACTTTCTATTCTATTAGATTCAGCATATCTGGTTTGTTGTAGAAGTCCTTGACCAACTTGGACGTGAGCTTTATAAAAGGCGATAAAAATGGATCAATTTGCAATCTTTTACATGCTGAGGACCAGTTGAACTGGTACCATTTTTTTGAAGATGCTTTCTTTTTTCCACTAGAGGGTTTTGACTTCTTTGTCAAAGATCAAGTACTTTAAGTGTGTGTGTTTATTTCTGGGTTTTCAATTCTACTCCACTGATCTACCTGTCTGTCTCTGTAACAATACTATGTGGCTTTTTTGTTTATCACTATTGCTCTGTAGTACTGCTTAAGGTCAGGAACAGTGATTCCCTTAGAAGTCATTTATTTATTTATTTATTTATTTATTTATTTACAGTCCAGATTTCATTCCCTTCCAGGTCCAACCTCCAATTCTTTCACATCCCATACCTCCTCCCTGGACCCTTGTCCCCACGAGGATGTCCACACCACCCACTTTCCATCCCACCAGACCTCTAAACTCCTGGGTCCTCCAGACACTTTGATTGTTGAGAATTGTTTTCACTATCTTGTGTTGTTATTCCCAATGAAGTTGAGTATTGCTCTTTCTATCTCTGTGAATAATTGAGTTGGAATTTTGATGGGGATTGCATTAAATCTGTAGACTGCTTTTGGTAAAATGGCCATTTTTACTATGTTAATCCTACCTTTCCATTTTCTGAGATCTTCTTCAATCTCTTTCTTTAGAGACTTGAAGTATTTGTCATGCAGATCTTTCATTTGCTTGTTTAGAGTTGCACCAAAATATTTTATATTATTTGTGACTATTGTAAAAGTGGTGGCTTCTCTAATTTCTTTATCAGTCTGTTTATTCTTTGCATAGGAAATGGTACTGATTTGTTTGAGTTAATTTTATATCCAGTCACTTTACTGAAGTTGTTTATTAGCTATAGGCTTCTGTTTTAAAATTTTTTGGGGTCACTTATGTATACTATCATGTTATCTGCAAAAGATGATACCTTGACTTCTTTTTCAATTTGAATACCTTTGGCCTTTTGTTGTCTAACTGCTCTAACTAAAATTTTGAGTTTTATATTGAATAAATAGGGAGAGAGTGGACAGTCTTGTCTTGTTCCTCATTTTAGTGGGGTTGCTTCAAGTTTTTCTACATTTTATTTGATGTTTGCTGTTGGTTTGATATATATATATATATATATATATATATATATATATATATATATATATTCATGTTTAGGTATGTGGCTTGAATTCCTGATCTTCCTAAGACTTTTTAACATGAAGGGGTATTGTATTTTGTCAAAGGTTATTTCAGCATCAAATGGGATGACCATGTGATTTTTTTTCCATTGAATTTGTTTATTTAGAGGATTACATTGATGGATTTCCATATATTAAGTCATCCCTGCATCCCTGGGATGATACCTATTTGATCATGATGCATGCTCATTTTAATGTCTTCTTCAATTCAGTTTTAAGAATTTTATTAGGTATTTGCATTGATATTCATAAGCAAAATTGTTCTGAAGTTTTCTTTCTCTGTTGGGTCTTTGTGTGGTTTAGGTATCAGCATAACTGTGGCTTCATAGAACAAATTACATAGTGTTCCTTCTGTTTATTTTTGGAATAGTTTGAGAAGTATTGGTATTAGGTCTTCTTTTAAGGCTTTCTGTACTAAAACCATCTGACCCTGGCCTTGTTTTTGGTTAGGAGACTTTTAATGACTGCTTCTAATTCCTTAGGGCTTTTGGGACTGTTTAGATAGTTTATTTGGTCCTTATTTAATTTTGGCACCTTGTATCTGTTGAGAAATCATCTATTTCATCTAGATTTTCCAGTTTTGTTGAGTATAGGTTTTGGTCAATATCTTCTATGATACCTCCTATGCCTGAGATTCTTGCTTCTATCTCTTGTATTTTATTGGTGGTGCTTGCATCTGTACCTCTTAGTCTCTTCCCTAGGTTTCCCATCTCTAGGGTTGCCTCTCTTTGTGATTTCTTTTTTGTTTCTATTTCCATTTCTAGATCCTGAACGGTTTTGTTCATTTTTCCTTACCTGTTTGTGTTTTCCTTTATTTCTCTAAGCTATTTATGTATTTCTTCTTTAAGGGCTTCTCCCTGTTTATCTGTGTTCTCCTGTGGTTTTTAAGGGAGTTATTTATGTCCTCCTTAAGGCTGTCTAGCATCTTATTGAGATGGGATTTTACATCAGAATCTTGCTTGTCAGTGTGTGTTAGGGTATCCAGGGCTTGCTGTGGCAGGAGAACAGGTTTCTGATGGTGCCAAGAGACATTTCTTTCTGTTGCTTATGTTTTTGTGCATGCCTCTCACCATCTGGTTACTCTGGTATTAACTGACTGGAGCCTTTCTCTCCTATGAGCCTGGTTATGATAGACCTCCTTGAGTCAGGCTGTCTCTGGGTATGGGTAGAAGAGAAGGGCCTGGAGCATCCAATATGCTCCTGTTGATCAGAAGCAAGATGTATTTCTGGTAGGGCAGATAATCCTGTGGCTGCTGGGCCCTGTGGGGGTCCTAGTTAGGCCAGGTGTTGGGGAAGGAGTGTGTATCAT
This sequence comes from Arvicanthis niloticus, assembly GCF_011762505.2. Lineage (NCBI taxonomy): Eukaryota > Metazoa > Chordata > Mammalia > Rodentia > Muridae > Arvicanthis > Arvicanthis niloticus. The sequence continues at coordinate 14,307,641 of NC_133433.1, read as the reverse complement.
TTGTGAGCCTGGTTATGAAGGACCTGCTGGGAGTCAAGCTGTCTCTGGGTGTAGGAGGTTTCTGGTAGTTAATATTATTGAACAATCTCAGTTGACTTCATTGATCTGTAATCAAAATATGTTCATAATCTTTTAGTTATGTTGAAAATTAAAATAATCAAAGTAATAAAGGAAGCGTTGTGTTTCTGGTGAGGCAACATACAATGGAGTAAGTCATGTATTTGCTTACAAGATAGATAATTGAGAAAATAGATTCAATTATTTGTGTGCATGCATTTATGGCATTTTTGATTTATGTATGGGTATGTACTGGTAAGAGTCCAGTCACGTGTATGATAGTGTGGGTGTGTCTGTGAGTACGCATTTATGGGCAAACCCAAGATCAGTATCAGATGTGTTTCCTGCATTGCTCCCTACCTTTATTTTTTGGCAGATTCTCTCACTGAACCTGAAACTCATCAATATTGCTATGATGACTGTCCAGTGAGCTTCAGGAATCTCTGTTCTTCCTGTGCTCCAGTGTTGTGATAGCAAAGGCACACTGCTGCTCTGACTTTTGATGGAAATTTTAACAACAAAGGTGTTTGCAGGAGTGGTACATCTTCAGTCTGATTATATGGGAGGATTCATGACCATACATGTGCTGATGAAGCTTATTTCTGCTTTTGAGAATCTTGATTGTCTTTTATAACTAACCACATGATTGTCTATCAGTTATGTATCTTCTCTATCTCTATTTCTCTATTATCTGTCTGTCTTTCTATTATCTTTCTATTATCATCTTTCTGTCTATCTATCATCTATCTCTGTATCAACCTATCATCTACTTATTATTAATCATTTTCTTTCTATTATTCAACTATCAATCAATCAATCAATCTATCTATATATCTATCTACCTATCATCTATCTGTCATCTATCTTTCTACCTATATATGTACCTATCATCTATCTATATATCTATTTATATCTACCATACATCTGTCATCTATTATTGATCTATCTATCCCGCTTTCAATATCCATGCACGTTCACATAGTATTTTCAGGGAAATTTAAACTTGTTCGTAATTACTGTTGTTAGTATCTTGGCTTTGTCTTCCAACTATCCTTTGCTTACTGCTTCAGTCTTATATCATAAATATTATTACAAAATATAGAGAAATTTTGAGTAAACAGATACTTGAACAGAATTAAGAAATTGGAGATTATTACATATAAACAGAGAATAAAATAACTAAAATGAAGGTGAACAACTGGTAAATCAAATAAATAAAATCTGAAGTTGATAGATTCCTTTAAATAAATAAAATCATAGTACAGTAGCATGGTGACAAAGAATAACAACAATACAGAGAAAACAATAAAATGATCTTCACTAAAAGACACGTACAAGCCTTTGATAAAGGAAAAACAATTAGGCCTGAAAAACAGAGCCACATGGTTTGTAACATGAATAAGAAGGAAGCCTGTGTTTTTAAGGCTACAATAGCTTGAACATATTCAGATACTTTCATCAGCCATAACAGTGATCAGTAAGAAGCTGGGCAAGTAGACGAGATGAATTCAGTCTGTATGTCAGAGTAAGTTATTTGATATTAGTAGATTAAAAAAAACATAATAAGTCAGAATAAACTTTCTTTTTTGATATATATAGAAAATGTTCTTATTTTTCTTAGGCTCAAATCTCTTTCAAAGGATTCATGTATAGAGTACTTCAGTACAATGTACAGTTTTCCTGTATAATCCTTACTTTCACATATGCACAATTTCCTAACCATAAACATCCTACAAATGATGGGATTTAAAAAAAATAATCTCATTGTAATGAAGTTTACATTGATACATCATTATCTCACAAAGTCCTTTGGTCACATTAGGTGCTATCCAATCAGTTTGTTAAGTAGTAAATAATGTAATTTAATATAAAATTATTTTTACTGAATTTAAATATTTCTTGTGCTTCATCTATTCATTACTAATATGTTAACCCATGACAACTTGCCATTTTTAGAGTATCCATAATTTCAAATAAACTTTCAATTAGTTTATCTGAGTCAATACAAGGCAAAACAAACATATTTTAAATGCTGTAAATCCTGACATTAGCCAAATGTATCATATTCTCTCCAATGAATTTACTCCCAGAAAAAAAATGTATGCAGAATTTAGAGATAACAATACTGTTTCTGTTTAGTAGGCCAAATGTTTTTTTATTATATCTAATCATAAGAGTCAATGAGCTATCTTTACAAATATTTTTCTATTAATATTACTTGCTTAAAAGCCATTGGGCTGAATCAATGTATGATTGGATAAATGCTCAGAAGTCCACACTGAGCTTGTGTTTTTCCCACTTTGATTTATTTGCTAGTTACAGAAAAAAACAAATGCTCTTTCTATATTTTTATTTTATTGAAATGGATTTGTTTTTTTATACAATATATCCTGATTATAGTTTCTCCTTCCTTTACTCTTTCAGTTCCTACTACCTTCCCTTCTCTTCTGGATCTGTGTCTCTTCCAGAAAGAACAGGCCTCTAAGAGGTAACAACCACACATGACAAAATAAAATACATTAAGATAAAGCAAAAAAGCATCAATTGCGTTTATAATTAATTAACTCTAAAACTTAAGACTTTTAGTAGGCTAGTAATTTTAAAAAACTCTTTTAATTGTGATCACATAATCTTTAGAAAGTATTAAGTCACAGTCAAATGATGATGACAGTTATGAAATTCGGTTTTTACTCCTGATTTGTGTAACAGTTTATAGTTGATAATGCATCTGTAATATATATTGCATTAGAGAAGCAAATAGACCTATACTTGTTCACTATATTCTCAGGAACAAGCATAGTGAAGAGTACATAGAAGGTGCTGAAGTGGTTTTTGGAAATTAGTAAATAATTAATTAGGAAGAAGTTGTGATTATAATCTCACCATCTTCAGTTGATCAAAAGGCAATAATAAACATTGTCTAATGCAATATTGGTGAACATAGATGATAGATTGATTAGGTAGATAGATAGATAGACATATTAAATCCAATACCATTTTCTCTTAAACCAATTGCTGGTTAGTCCTAATAAAATTGTTTCACTGAGGATATTGCTTCTTAATTATTTAAACTTTGCTGTATGTTAGTTTTTATTCTAATTCAATTCTCCTCAACTAAATGTAATCAGGATCCAGGGCAGGAAGATATTGCTGCCAAGATTATCCTTGAAGTTCCCTTTTGTGATACAAAATGTTGATGTGAAGAATATGAGTTCAATTTCCCAATATTTAGAAATGGTAAGAAATAACAGCTTCTGGAATGGTTTTCTACCTAGAAATATAAAAGTGTTAGATGCTGCCTTAATGTCAGGGGTATGCATGAATAGATGCATCACCTACAATGTGGCTCTACATTTTTTGATCCAACTGGACAGAGTTAGTTGTTCATGTTTTTCCTTTGGCAATCTGGATGAAGGCTTATAAAATAGTACACTTGACAAAGCACTACAGTGTATCTGTATTAAAATGATTGCAGGAATGTTTTCAAGTTTTAATAAAAAAATAAAATAATTCTTAGTGTCAAAAGTGTCCCTATCCATTATCAGAAAATTTCTCTATTTAAAATATTCAAATTTATCAAGTATACAGAAAATAACAAGGATCTCAGGAACAAGGTAGGAGAAAAAAGCTAATAAAATTTTAAACAAGTTATATAAATTATTTATAAATATCTTTTCTAAAACCTTTGTAATTCTTTTTCCTTATTTTTTTATTTTTCTCAATTTCCTCACAGAAAGTATAGTATAAAACTTTTTCAAACGTATGTATATTATTTCTTATTTTTCTCTCAGCTTCATTTTCCTAATTTTCCTCATATGTGTCTTAAATATTTCATGATGAAAGTTCTTCTAGTATTCTTATATATGAATCTTATTAAAATGTTGTTTAGTTTACCATGTCATTATGTTTAAGCAAGCTATTGCCCATCTTTTTTTTTACCTAATATGCCTTAATCTTTAACAAACCCATAAGCCAAACCTTATGTAATATGTATCTGCATATTATTTGGCAAAGCTTATAAGTATTATTTCATTCCTAAATAATGAATTTGCTTCACATACATTTGAAAGACAATTGAAGAATTCTTTTAATACTCACCCTTTAAAATGTCAGTATTATTTTAGAAATAGACAGAGCATAAATATGCTTATGTATACTTTGAATATCTGGAGCTCTCTCTGCTGATGGCATGTGAGGAGAATAAATGGTATTTTCAGTGTGTTGAATAGGGTTTTTTTAGTGGGGTTCAAGACAGTGCATATCTGTGGATTATTTCTTCTAAGAATTAACCAGAAATAACACAGAATAGTAATGAAAAGGAGGTAAGAAAAATAAACACTTAGGAAGAACTCTTAAAGACACTTAAACCTAACCACATGCTCACAAGAATATCTTTGAAGCTATTCCATCACATGCTTGAAATTGGAGTTGGGTGAATGAAAATTCTCTTTTTTTAAATTTACATTTCAGATGCCATCCCCTTTCCCCATTTCCCCTTCCTAGAAAACCCCTATTCCATGCCCCCTTTTCCTTTTTGCTTTTATACATTTTTTTAAAATGTTAATCAAAGGCTTTATAAGTTTGGTAATGCTCAATCAGAAGTGTAACCCAATACCCAACCGAGATATATAAACTATCTTTGATTGGTGGAGACACATGAACATCTGCCTCCATGCCCCCCCTTCTCTCTCTTTTTCTCTCTCATCACCTAGCTTCACCCTTCCTGTTAACATAAAACTTTTCTCTCAAAATGCAATTAGAGCATAATTATTCCTAATTGTACCAGTGAGGTACAAGATAGTCCTAATACCCAGTCTATCATTTTGTTTACTAACCAGAACCTCTGTCATCTCTCCTAACTAAAACACTTAGTTCTGAACCTGGCTTTTTCCTTGGCTTTAGAATGAATGTCAGCTGAAAACCATCCACTCAGATCTTTTCTGTCAAAGTGAATAGCCAGGATTGGCTATGAGACTATAGGTTTTCAACCCCGTTAGGTACTTCAGCTGTGGGGAGACAGCCACTAGGCAAGAATTGCCTCTTTCCATCTACAGACAAATTACTGTCCAGAAAAGGACACACTTGCGGAATAGTCGACTGATTATATCTGCCTAGACAGAGTAATCAGTCCTTAATAATTCTGCATCACTAAGGTCTGTCAGATGATTCTGGGCCAGAAGCCTGAAGATTGGATGCTCCAACATTCTGTAGTATAGGGACTGTCCAGGTGTTCAGCAGTCTCTATAAATTGGCTAAGTTTTAGAAGCTATGCTTTGTGCTTCCCATAATTTCAGTTAATTCAGTCATTCTGGATTTCTAACGGGATTGAAAATAATCTTTTCAATGTTAGAAATAATTAGTGAATCTTGAAGTTCCTTCCTATTTCTTGATTGAATATGGCTTAAATTTCCCCACACAGGTTGTTAACATATATGAGTTCCATGTTGTATCACCTGATTCTTTAGACTGTCTCTGGGAGATTCCCTAAGCTTGTGATTTCTTTTGGCTATGCACTAGCTATTAGTGCTTCTACTGAGGCTTCTGTGATGGAGGCATTGTTGTGTATTGATCTACATTCTTGAAAAAGGATAAGATGATTCATGTTACAAGATGTTACAAAAGTAAAGCGACTGTATGTTAAGACTTGACACAACCTCTTTTCTCAAATAGGAAGATGGAGAAGAGAAAGTCTCCAGAGCTGCTCCCCATGTAGGCATAGAAATCTATGAAAACCAGAGCTAGTACAGAATGTACATAGAGATACTCAGATCAGCTTCTACGTTTTGTTTTTGTTTTTTTGTTTTTTTTTGTTTTTTTTTTTGTTTTTTTTTTGTTTTTTTTGTCCTACACACACCACAAATTAAATCAGAATGGTGTCTTTGAGATGAATTGTTTAGATTGAAATCATTGAGATCACTTGCAGAAGATATTAGAAGGTTTTATTTGGCAGAGCAAATAAATCAATAGAAATAAAATCTTTGTTGTTACAACTGTTCTTAATGACTATCTTTTTCTTTTACTTCTCTGAGAATTTCCTACATATATTCTGTAGTCAAATCATTTCTACATACCACTTCCAACTCCACCCATGCTAAGTTATCTAAGAGTTACTTCAGAAGGGGTGATACTATACTAAAGAATAGAATCTGTCTCTAGACAGGGGTGTACTATTCTCCATTAAGAGTGACCAGGCCTCAGAAAGGTGAAATCAGCCCATAGGAAGGTGGACTTACCTTAAGTTATGGTAATAAGTTTGGCAAGTACTTATCTATTTCATTTAGTGAGATAGTGTGTTTTTCCTTCACAGAGTTCCTACCACCTAGAGAAGTAGCAAAGCACAATAAACCCATAACATTTTGGAAGTTTTTTCTGTTTTCCTAAAATCCAATGAAAACATAACTGCTCTTCTCCAACCTCATTTCTCAGCTCATTCTCTCCAACACTTATGGCTTCCCTAATATATTGGGATTCTTTATTATTTTTCTAAAACCCCAATCCCTGGACATGAGATCAACAGCTTAGTCTCCATGCATAGTTTTTCTGAAAAATAGATACATTATCTTGAAAAATACACACAGACACACACATACTTATTTCCCTTTCACTATGAAAGCTCATTGCAGAGTGACCTCATAGTTATGAGCTCACATATATGGGTTATAGAAACTGCAGTAATCAGCAATAGATATTACTCAAATAGCCTACAAGTTTCCAGGATAGCCTGTCCTCCTCATGCTTCAACTTTTGTTTTACAAAAGCCTCATCCAATCCTAATGGAGGAGTTAGGGGAAAAACTTAAGGACCCAGAGGGGTTTGCAACCCCAAAGGAAGAATAAGAATATCAACCAACCAGACTTCCCAGAGATCCCAGGAACTAAACCACCAACCAAAGAATACACATGGAGGAACCTATTTTCTCCAAATTTTATATATATATATATATATATATATATATATATATATATATATATATATATATCAGAGGATGGCCTTATCTGGCATCAATAAAAGGAGAGACCCTTGGTCCTGTGAAAGTTTGATGTCCAAACATAGAGGGAAGCTAGGGTGGTAAGGTAGCAGTGGGAGGTTGGGTGGGGGAGCAACCTCATAGAAGTAGGGAGATGGGATAGGTGGTTCGCAGAAGGGAAAGTGGGAAGGGGGATAACATTAGAAATGTAAGTAAATAAAATAACCAATAATTTTTTTTAAGCCTCAGCCTATTGAATGGTATTTTCCATATTCAGATCATGTCTTCCTATCTTAATTGCTATCCTATATGCCATTATCTGGAAAAGACCTAAGAACCATACTTAGAAGTGTATTTTACTAATCCCTTGTGATATAATAGTTCAGTTAGACATTCTGGGAAAAGTGATGAGCATTCAACAAAATTTATTGAACATTTGCTGTGCTCCAAGTGTAGAAACACAGACGCCCCATGTTTACTTTGAATAATTTAACAGGAAAGTAATAATTTAAAATCCTTGCCAGCAAGTGATCAATATTAATTGATTGTTGATCTCAGCTATTGAGCTCAAGTTAAGTGAAAAGGCAGGCATTATGCAAATAATGAAAAAAGAGCCATAACTGCTCAGAAAATAAAGTAGTCATGGTGTATAACCTATATTTGAGCTATGCAGAAGTGAATTAAAATAGTGTGTTTTACATTTTATATTATAAAAAAGAACCTACTGGTACGGAAAATACCACTAAACATTAAATTCCACTAAAACCGGATGTTAGAGTATCATTGTTTGTGAATACATTTCAAGAGGATTTTAGGATTACAAGTTCAAATCAAGGCAAACTTTGCATTCAGTGGTAGATGACAGATAGAAGGAAGGGAAGGAGGTAGAAAGGAAAAGGAGGAAGAAAAGAAAGGATGGAAGGAGGAGACAATAAGTTAAAAACATAAGTATGTGATGTATATTTTGATGATACACCTTCTTAAAGTCAATAATCGTCTTTTTTGGATAAAGTCAGTAATTGTCTTTAATTTACTTAAGCCAGCTTGAAGATGAAAAACATAATCATTAATATTGTATTTTGTCTTATAATAGATCTTTGAAATGATAACCGTGGCTTGTAAATATGAATCCTGTATAGGAAAACTAATAATGATAACATGCCCAGTCTTATCTGAGACCATGAAATGGACCAAGTTTATAAAGCCTGGTTTTGTTTTATGTATATTTTAGCCCTTCACAATAGGCCACAGTTCTACAGTGTAGAAGATACTTTTGTCTTTATTGAAGATGGAGTATGTCTTCTATATATAAAGAAAAAGTTTTTGTTGTTGAGATAAATTGTCCTATATATTTTAGCACAACTTCATCGAATTAGTATTGCTTGGCACTGATTCCAACAAAGCATTTAGAGATCAAATCATATATTAACTTTAAGCTTTATTGTATGATTTATGATTTTAATTCCAATTTCTTTAATGTTTCAAAACAATGGTGGTAAAAGTGCTAGCTTAAAGCTAAGATATTCATCTTGCCTAGATCATTATGTATGGCATCTATTTACATATTGGAGAGTGTCCACTACTCAATTTAAGAGTTTGATGTTCCATTAAATTTAATCAGAAGGCATGTAAATGCTACTAAATGTTTACTATAAGGTTGAATGTTTTCAGATGAAGAAAACCTCTAACATTCTACACTAAGTCTTACAAACCATCATCACATGTGAAGAGTTATTTGGTCATTTCTAGGAAATATATTGTTTAGAAAGGCAATTATCTTTGAGATATTATTGCATTATATTTTCTAGTACATGTTTCTACTATAATAGCAAACTGTCATATAGTATATCTCTGAAAAATAAACAGATCACAATGAACATTATTGAATTATTAGAACTGAAAATATATCATTCTTATATTAATTCTGTGTGTCCATTAAGATAAAATATTATGTTTGAAGCATTGTAAACCATTTAAATACTTCATTTATCGTTTTCTTATTTTATTCAATTTTTGGATAATATATAAATTACTATGAACAATTTTCAAATTTCCAATGGGCACGTTTTGGGGCTCTCAGAATTAAAGACTTATGACTTATATTCTGTCTTTGTTCCGTTTCTATTTCCATGACAAACCATTATCATAAAGGCAATTTATAGTAGAAAGCATTTAATTTAGGAGGCCATGATTCCTGAGGGTTGGTGTACATGAGAAACATGGTGAGAAGTATGGCAATGGGAAGGCAGGCATGGAACTGAAGCAATATCTGAGAGGATATATGTTGAAACAATAACTACAAGTCAGAGAGAGCTAACTGAGCTAAATGAGTAAGCTTTTAAAACTTCCAATCTCACCCCAAGTGACACTCCACCTCCAACAAGGCCACACCTCCTAATCCTCTTCAAATATTTTCCCCACCTGGAGAACAAGTTTTCAAATATATTAATCTATTAGGACCCCTCTTATATAAGCCACCACAGTGTCCACTATGAAAAAGTTAAAGAGAATAACGAAATAATAAACAAATGTTTAATAAGTAAATAGGTATTTCTCAGTTCTTAATAGGCAAAAATTAATTCTCTTTTCCATTCAATTTTATTTAAGATTTGATGCTTTTATTCTGTATGTCTATGTAAATATTCTATTTTAAGATGTATATATATATATATATATATATATATATATATATATACATGTATACATACATACATACATACCTTTTGCTGAAATTACAGGCAAAGTTACTATGTCAGTACTGGGAATCAAACCTGGGTCCTCTGAAAGAACAGCAAATGCTTTTAACCCCTCAGCCATCTCTTCAGCTGCATATGTTTTGATTTAATTATAAGACTTATACGTATTTGGTTATTTTGTTACTAAGGCCATTGAAAAATTCTGTTTCACATTTTAACATGCTGTTTAAGAATTTTAGTTATTATTTTTATTGAACTATTATTTATAAACTTATATTATAAGACTATTTTATACCAGTATGTACTGTATTTTGAGCTTGCTTCCTATTGTTTCTCTTACTTCTTCCTCTTCCCTCTCATTAATCTCTTTTCTTTCCACACAGTTCTCTTCTACTTTTATATTAATTGCATTTAAATGATCTATATAATTGTATCTGTATAAAATCTAGGGCACAAAAAAGAAAACCAGACAAAATTGTAATATACTGAGGCTTACTTCGTTCATTATCTCTGGTGGTATCTACTTTATATAAACAATATGTGTTTATCTTTACTGATATCTAAACCTTTTTATTGTATTACTACACATCACAGAAATTAAAACCACATTGAGATTTTAATCTTACCAATCAGGATGACACTAAGAAAACATTAAGAGCAAATTCTAGCTGAGTTGGAGACAATAGTAGCCAAAATTAAACATTTGTGTGCCTCTGGTGGGAATATAAACTAGTAAAGAAAGTCTGGAACTAAACATGGATGTTTCTCTAAATATCCTAGAATATTGAAGGGCTCAGCTTAACACTACAAACTCCATTTTGCTTTCATACTCTATTTTATAATTATCTTGCCCTCTAAATGATCTCAGCTACTGGAAAAACCCCAACTTGTACTAGGAGCCATATCATCTAGTAACAATCACATTTCCCCTGGGTAAACAGCCACTCAACTCCTAGCAACAACCAATCAGTTCTTAAGAGAAAAATACCTAATGTCTAAAGGAGAGTTATTAAACTAGCAACCGTTGTTCATACCAAGCTAAAATCATTACTAGCCAATAGAAGTGAGCCAAGAAAATGTCAACCAATCATGTAACTGCCAAGCTAGAAAGTCCCTCATGCTTCTACCATGATAAATAGACAAGGCTTGTAGCAGCTCAGGACCTTCTACAACTTCCACTGTGCTGGAGAGTTTGGAGGATCTCAGCTGAAGCTTAAATAAAGGCGTATTACTTTTACACATGACTTGGACTCCTGGTGGTCTCTGATGTTCTCTGGTGGTCTTCAAGAACGTTATGATCTGGCCATAACAAATATATCTAATGTATGACCCAGGGATACCATTCCTAGGTGCTTACTCAAGAGACTCCAAGTCAACATATAATGGACAAATTTGCAAATTTGTGTTCCCTACAATTCTGCTACCAAACATGGGTAATAATCTGTATCAACTCAAGTTTGGCAAACCTGAAGACAGTTAAAATGGACAGACTAAAATAAAAAAAAATGCAACAGGAAATGTATTTGGTATAGCCTCATAGAAAGAGAGAGAAAGGTAGAGTAAATGACATTAGTACATTTTCAGCTTTCTGACATGAGATTAAAATTTACATACATGTCTAAAATAGTACTTCTCTGAGCAGGCACATTTAAGGTGACCTCCTGTTCATTACTGGCTAGTTATATCTTGATATTGATCTTATGTTACAGGATGGTCTGATAGGTACCAGCAACTGTCTAAAATATGTTTTTCTGGGATACAATTTTCATTTCTGGCTGGCAAGGCTTTACTATTTTTTTTTTCTGAGTATAAGATTTTTGGGAGGAATTCTAATTTCACAAGATCCACTGTTGCAGTATTTTATAGAATGAGGGGCACTGAGAATCTTGTGTTTGCCAGATGTTACTATCATCTCTCGGAGGCTTAGCCAGATGTAAATGTCTCTTTTATTTCCTCAGATGAAGTAATGAGATGAGAGCCATACTCACCCTATGCAAATACTCTGGACTAAGCCCAGAGTTTTTCTTTCTCTCTTCTAACTATCCCTCAGCCTGGAAGCTTCTATTCTCCATACAATCTGACCTTCTAAGCTAACTGATTCAATTCAGCTTCTGTTTCCCTTTGACTTAGTTGTTCTGCTTGGCCCCAAACTAACTCTGGCAATCTCTTAATCTTCTGGCTTCTTCTCATTCTCTGGCTCCTTCTGTCTTCACTTGCAACCTGTCTCTGTAAAACTGTCTTGGTAAAACTGTTCTCTCTCTCTCTCTCTCTCTCTCTCTCTCTCTCTCTCTCTCTCTCTCTCTCTATCTCTCTCTATCTCTCCTGCTGCTGGTATTGTTACTACTCTCTTAAGTCATCATTTCTTGTGTTGTTCCTTCAAGTAGCTTCTCTTTCCTATGTGAGTTGGGCATATCTCATGTCTTACTCATTCTGTCAAATCTTTTTCTGATTTATCACTCTGCCTGCCCCACAATTAGATTTCACTTTCAAACATGGCAGCGTCCATCTAGAAACTAAGTTTACCTTCATTGTTTGGTATTAAAGGTGTATAGTAAGGATGTGTCTGTATTTTACCTAGAGCCAGTATTCATATTGTTCCCTCTTATTATCTGTTGTTGACATTAATTAATTATCAAATATGAAAATATGACAATAACAGAGAAACAAGAAATGACATAAAATGTATTTTTCAGTCATATTTTCATATTTAAAATAAATATTTGGAACCAAAATTATATATATATAATATATATATATATATATATATATATATATATATATATATATATTATATATATATAATGGATGAATATATATATAATTTGTATTCATCCAAGACTTTTTTAGATTACAAAATGTATTAATAAAACATACATATATTTTATTACTACAAATACACTAATATTCACAGTATCATTACAGTAGCCTTAGCAGTCACTGAGGTTTTTTGGGGTCCAATCTCCTGTTTTCTTGGTAACACTAAAACGATAGCTACTAGCATTGAAGCACATTAGGATTCAAACTGTCATATGATAAAGATGCTGGGGTCCAAGGGTGTCACCTCACAAAACATACAAACATAGATTTTAGTCAGAAAGGGGTAGTTTATTGAGCATAAGCCCCAGCCCTAGGACTAATGAATCAGGACCATGGTTCAAGTTCAAGAGCTTAACCTTGACATTGAGTTAGGATCCTATCTCTTTTTTAATCCTAAAATCCACAAATATCTATGTCAAGTTATCATACCAATCAGGATATCCAGACAGATGATTTACTTAGGAGCGTGTCTCTGTTTTATGCTTATACTGCTCCCACTGGTTGGGATATTCAATTGTGGCAGGAAACTTACCTTGTCTAATATTCATATCTTAATTTGTCAAGCAGGATATCAGTTACCCACATACATGTGTCTTTCTGTCAAGTAGAATAACAATTCCCAGGAAGGTCCTAGGAACTATAACTTTACTGGACCCCTACTCAAAATGGAAGGCTTATTTGAAATAGTTTCTTATATTGATGTAGGTATCTCTTATGTTAGAGTCTATCCCCGAGGCAGCTTATAAAAGCAAATACCATAAAACTCATACACTGGTGCAGTTATCGCTGTGGTATGATTGGTTCGGGACCAAGCTCATTGTGGGTAACTGTACAAGACATTTCTGACTTCTATTGTAATGGTTTCCAAGGGTACAGAGCATAACAGAATATGCAATCAACCTGGACATGAGAAAGTTTCCTAGTAACAGCATAATAGGATAAAAAATAAGAGAAAGTTTCCTTATAATATGAAAAACAGCACAAAATGGCAATCTAGTCAGATAACAGTTACCTAGGCCTTAACATAATTATCTAGGCTTTAGCATTCTATCTAGGCCTTAATAGTTTACCTGGACTTTAAGAAATGTATCTGGGCTTTTTGAGAAACAGAAGACAACAGGACATTATCCTGATCAAAAGAATAAAATGGAACTTCAACCTCTGGCCCTTTAGCAGAATTTAATATTCTAACAACCTTAAAAGTTCATATACTATTGTCTCCTTTGTTTAAAATTAATTTAACTTGGCATGTCAGCTCTATGGCCAGGAATCTGCCTCTAAAAAAAGCTGGTTTACATAAAGATAAACTAAAAACAAAGAATAATTATTAATGAAGTTGTCTTCCTCAGAAGCAATGCTTTAGAAGCTTTCATTATTTAACATGGCAGAACCTTTGTGTTTGCCTGAATTACTCAAAACCAATATAATTTTCTTTATCTTTCTTATCCCCTTCCTTAATTTCTCTAAAAAAAAAATGTTTTCTTTGGTTTTTGATACTGTCCAAAACCTCCTTCCTAGATACTAATTCTCATTGTTTTTCTCTAAGGCTGCCTCTCACTTCTACCAAGGGACTGCACTCTTAGTGTGGCTGGCTATATATAGCATTACTTTATTTCTTCTTTATCTTCATTTCCTTTCTTCTGGCAACTGCCAATGTTTATACCTTGTCTGGTATGTTATTTTTTTTTCTTAAACTCTCAACAAAATTTTCTTTAAGTGTTCTTCCAAGTAAATCTCTAAATTATTTTATTATCAATATAAAGTAGGCAAAAAAAACCACCACCCCCCAAAAAAAAATCAGAAGCCTGATGTTTTGAAGGGATTGAATATTTACCAGATTTTCCATCAAAGCACCAGAGGACAAACTCAATCTAGTATATAAGATCCCTAATGAGAATTTGTCTACAATCTCTAGTTTGTCTTATTAAATGAAAGGATTGAAAACCAATATTTTATATGTACTGACCTTGCTTTTAGACTTATTAACAAAACAAGACAAAAAACAAAAACAAGGGAAAAGAAAATATGTATGTATAATCTTTCTTTTTCTCTTCCTGTGTTTCTGTTCCTGTCTATTTCTCTGTTTCTCTTACACACACACACACACACACACACACACACACACACACACACACACAGGGAGAGAAGGAGAGGGAGACAGGGAGAGGGACAGAGAAAAAATGTATGTAGTCATCTTTACTTATTTTGTATAATTGACTTTGAATAACATGTAGTTCATCAGTTGACAGGGTTTTAATGAGCAAGACCTGAGATTAGAAGACAGAAGATTAAAAAAAAAAGTTAGGACCAGAAACTATTATACAAGGTGATGACTTATGGCAAACAAGTTTCTTAAGAAATACAGTATCTTATAAATAGTGTTTAGAAGAGAAATGAGATAAAGTCAGCAGAGAAACATGATACAATAGAAGAAAGTCACTGGGAAGCTAAACAATGTTATACAAGGGGAAAACAGCATGTTTCAAGAGCAGCAAAGACTGAGCACATAGCAGCTCTGGGGCTGATAACTCCAGACTCTTTAGGTCTTTTTAACTCCTTTGTGACCAGGGCCCAGCCCCAGGCCAGACCATGCCAACAACCTTGACCAAAGACATAGAACTAGTTTTCTTTTGTTCATTCTCTGGAAAAGGCTCTGAGAGAGTTTTGGATCCATCTGGTTCTTAACAGATTAGTTTACATATGAACTCTCCTCTGTCAATAAGAAACTTGTCTTCTACCTGCATTCCATTCCAATAAGGACACAGAGTTCTGTGCTTTTCTACAAGATATTGTAGATATATTATCTACAAAATATTGGGGATATATTTTAGGTCATGGAGGTGTGACTAACATTTAAATATTATATTGGTCTCATTTTTCTTAATAGGAAACGGAAATGGGAAGTAAGTATGAAGAACTAGAGTACAACAGGAGTGAAGTACTGGAACATAAAATGCTCAGAACATAGAGCCTACTTTTATCCTTTCTTGAATGGTCAAAAGGAAAATTATCTTCTCTACATAATATTTTCTGTGTTGCTTAATGACTCTTGTATACTTAATATCTATTGAAAATTTTTGAAGGAAAGATTATAATAATGACTTTATAAACTGAATGTTTTCATCAAAATATTTGAAATATATTAATATGGTTTAGGATTATATTTTTACTAGATTTCATAGATTTAATTCATCATTGTATATATATAGAAATCTTATAGAACTTTTCTGGTCTTATTTTCAGGATGACTTTTTTAAAATGTAAATGTTAAGTTTGGGTAGTAACACACAATAAGAGACTATCAATTGCTTTTTAATTAGATGCTTATCTTGCTTACTTCTTTTTTTCCTTCCTTTTTTCTGGATGTGAAAATGAAACCCAGAACCTCTGACATCTGAGGTTCCATGCCCAGCCACAATACCTGATATTTCCTTTTTATACTCAATTAGTGTGCATTTTTGCATATCTTTTATGATTATGATAATAAAATTGGTCTATACATTAAATAAGTTTATTGTCAAAGAAGAAAATAAACAGATGATGGTCATAATGTAATAGGAGCAGAACAACCATGGGAACACTGAGCCCAGATTTAATGTTAGGGAATATGATATACCTACTTCAAAAAAGATTTCAAAATCTCTCATGGTTCTTTCTGAACCCAGCATTATATTTAGTTTGTGAAGTATACAAAATTAATATTTGTTGAATAAAAATTTGGATGATCTAATATATAAATTTATATATTTCTTTAATTGTATATAAAAATTCACCCAGTCCATATTTATTTTCTTATTCTTAAGTACCTTTAGCATCTTGTCTGTCTATGTCATGCTCTAATCTTCATCTTTGATGTTTTCTGGATTTATGTATTTATGCTGCTCTTATGAAAAGTGAATAAAAGATATTTTATTCTTAGTGACCCTAGCCCAGAAACACAAACTAAGGTTACCTCAAATTTCATATTTGAACCCAGAAACAAATTCACAAAGTGTTTTTTAGAAACAGAACAAAGAAAGTCATAAATCAATACATTGGGGAAACATCAACAAAGCAGGTTACAACTTAATAGGCTATAGGCCCTATATGCTATGTGATTGCATTCTTAGCCCCTTGGTTGGTAGAAAATAATGTTTTGAGTTGGTACATTCCAAAGGTTTTTAATCTGTTACTAGCTTGTTAGACCTGACATAGAAAAGAGAAAGAAATGCTGATTTAGGAAGCTAAGCACTGCCCCAGATAAATTGTAATTGGACTCTGGACCTGCAATATACTTACCTCTCTATAAGACTGAAGTTCTAATCAGTCAATCAACTTTGCAAACACAGCTTCTTTGCAGGGTGTCTTATGCATCTATCCAACATGATTGCTTTAGTTTATGGTTCATTGATTTCCTACCTTCAGTGATCTGTTATTTTACTAGCACAAAACTTAAAACTCAGTACCAGAATATGTGCTTGATTTTTGTTTCAAGCTCTTACTACATTATAAGTGTCAGCGTTTGCATTTTTTTCATGTCAGCCATTAAGAAAACCCAAGATCTTTAGCTCCTTGTGGTTCACTTTATCTTCTTTTTTTAAAATAACATATTTATTTTTATTTTATGTACATTAATGATTTGACTGCTTGTCATCTGTATGAGGGTGTCAGATCCTCTGGACCTGGAGTTACAGACAGTTGTGAACTGTCATGGGGTTGCTGGGAATTGAACCTGGATCATCTGAAAGAATTGCTAGTGATCTTAACCACTGAGCCATCCCTCCAGCTCACTTTCTCTTCATTGATTTACAGATATCCTTAATGGGCCTCATTTGTTCATTATTAAAATTCTCTTATGGATACTCCTGTAAGTCCTTCGTTTATTTGACTACTACACAAAATTACAATTTGGCTAAATTAAAATTTTAGCTGATAAAAAATGATACTAAAACAGTAGGATATGACTGGATACACAAAAGCAAACATACTTTCTGTTCCCCAAAGAGCTTTTTACCTACTTGGCAGTATACTAAGCTTTAGCATTCCATTAATCTGCCAACCTTAAGGAACTTGATTTATGTCTTTTCATCACAAGTAAAACTTCAGCATTCTCTTCCTTTCTCTATATATCTGCCAATAATCTTATTATATTTCACTGAAGAAATGGGAGAAATTTGAAGAGATGCTATCCTGTTGCTAAGTCAGAGCATACACTGCCTTACATCCCACAGAAAACTGTATTCTGGTTTGTTTTGAGAAAAGTCTTCTTGTGCTCACCATTGCAGAAGATGATGTTAGGTCATTGATTCCTCCTCTGTCCTGAATAATTTCTCTGTCATCTCATACCCATCAATGTGCTCTAAGAACTTATGTGAGGGCTAAAATCTGTAACTTGTCAAGTATATAAGTGATACAGCATTTTCTTATGTATGTATATTATTTTATTGATGTTAATAGCCTTTAGTTTATATATAATGCCAAATAGAAAAAAATGCTATACAAACATTGGCTTTGTGCTGTTATGGTGAGACAAAACATCTGCTCACATTGAACACCGATGCAAGAATAGTTTTTTTGTTGTTGTTATTTAAACCTGTTTGGTTGACTCTGTCAACAAAGACACACAGCTATAATGTGTTGAATATATTATAATGTCCTTCTTAACCAACTGTCTCTTCTCACACCCACATCAAACATCTGTAGGTAATGATATTTGGAAATTATGCATTTCTATGTTAAGTTTGCTTACAAAATAAATATTTTGATGCTGCTTCTCTATAGACTAACTATACATAAGCTCATCACAAATCACCCTTCATTTTAATCTAGATGTTGTTTGATTTCATATTGGGAGAACCAGCTATTGTAAATCAGTTCAAAGCAGAGCTCAAGGAGAAACTACTGATTGGATTTAAGAATCTCCAGACAGAACTGGGTAGAAATTAATTGAATTTTTCTTACATTCTTTTAGCACATGAATATTTCTTCTTCACAATAGAAATTTTACCAAACATGTAGTCTTAGCTTTCCAAATCTGATTTTATTCTTTCCAAATATAAAATATTGCTGATTGTTTTACTTTATTTATAGAATGTTCTGAAGTTAT
The DNA here is from genome assembly GCF_011762505.2 of Arvicanthis niloticus. Lineage (NCBI taxonomy): Eukaryota > Metazoa > Chordata > Mammalia > Rodentia > Muridae > Arvicanthis > Arvicanthis niloticus. The sequence continues at coordinate 14,289,019 of NC_133433.1, read as the reverse complement.
TATTTTTAATTTAAATATTTGCTGCTCATATAAACACCCATCAGAACCTTTCTAACAAATCCTGAAATATAGAATTAGTTACTTAATTTTCTGAAACACCACTGGCCATTTTTTGTTAGTATATGCCATTCTGGTAAGTAGACAACATGTTAGCTGAAAATTAGTCTCTGAGTGCTAGTATTGGCCTACTTGGGACTACTATTTCTTTTCTGAACCTTTTATTTAGTACACAGACATCTTACTATGTAACAAATTAATCAAATTAATCACACATTACAAATTGCTGAGAATTCCCAAGGTGCTCAATAACGATTATGGAATATAATGAAAGTTTATATGATAAATGATCAGATAGGATATTAGATTCACATAAAAATAAATCATGAGAACAAAAGTCTTTACCTCAATCCATAGTGTTTACATTAGAAAGTATAAACAACTAAACATGGCTTAAACCTGAAAATGGACCCCCAGACAGAGTTATTAAATTAAAAGGATGGCAAGCCAAGCACAATTAAGATTCTGCACAGAGCCTTACTAACCTAAGACAGAAATGCATTGCTTTTGATAATGCATATTCCATGATGGGTAAGGAAGGCATTCTTGTCAGAATGACCTAAGACAGGCTCAGTCTTGTTAATGAAATAATAAAGGGCGAGAGGCAGAGGGCCTTTGGGGCTGCTTGGCAAGAATCTGACATGGGCCAAGGACAAGGAAATGGGCTGCTTGGAAGGAATGTGATATTGGCCAAGGACAAGGAAGTAGGCTTCAGGCAGGAATTGAACATTAGGCTAGAACAAAGAAGTAATCTCAGGCAGAAATCTAAATATTAGGCTAGAACAAAGAGATAATTTTAGACAGGAATCTAAATTTTAGGCTAGAACAAGGGAGTAGGCTTTAGACATGAAAATGACCTTGCAGGGAAGTATGTTCAGATACTTTGGACATCCTGATAAGCTCTTAGAAACAGTTATCATGGGAGTGTTCAAATAATTGGGTTTAATGCCTTACTTGTTCTTTGAATATTTGTGTTTATTGTATTGCTTGTTCCTTGTCTATTTGCCTCTATTGTAGCACTAGCCCCTCAACCTTGAACTGACCTTAATATATGCATGTAATTAAAATGGTATAAAAGCATAAAAAAGGAGAGGGAATGGGATAGGGTATTCTAGGGATGGGAAATGGGGAAAGGGGATGACATCTGTATTGTAAATAAATAAAATATTCAATATAAATAAAAAAGCAACAACTAAACAAATAACACTATCATATAAAACAATAACAAAAATCTAGTCTAATTTCCTTTACATTCTAGACAGATTTTATATATGTGCTCTATAAACCAGCCACAGCTATATAAGTGAAGAACTAAAATTCAAATTGGCTATCCTTGTACCGTATCTGGAGCTAAATAACTCTTGAAAGTGTATTTTTACATAAATGGGGTGTTTTGAAGATCCTGTCTTTAATTCAGTATTTGCCCAAAATTACTAATTAGAAGGAGCAAAGGTAAGTTAATCATTTGAACTACCTTTTCAGCAATAAACAAAAACAAGAAAATGATTGTGAAATACAAGTGGGCTAATATATAAAATAGGATACAGCCATGCTTTATCATCAACAGAGGAATGTTACTTTTGAAATGCTTTTAACTAACTTAGATTTCTCTATTGGTTATGCCACATGAAATCTATCACAGAATGAAATCTGTAACATTTTGAAGAGAGAGCAATATTAATTCCTGATAGCAGGAACAGATGATAGAATCTAAATTTATGACTGCTGCAGTACCCATTACATCCAGATGTTCTGTAGTCAGTATTGCCATGTGCTACTTGATTGTTGTACCACTACTTAGAAGTACATAAATTATGTGTCCCTTCTGACAGAAATGACCCATTTGTTTTAATGGGAGATCAGTATCTATGCATATCCACAGAAAAGAAAGCAAAATCTCAAAGAAATTCGCACATTGAAATTTCCATAGGAAGCGAGGTCAAATCAATGGTTATATTAGGAAAGGACTATGGTTTGTGGAACACTGCAGAAGATAGTGTACTTTACAAGATTGGCTCTTCCCCTTTCTGCCTAGGGAAGGGATTTGACAGATATGAATACTTTTTAATACAGCTCTGCCTTCTTGTTTGTAGGAGCTCAAGCAACACTAGTTTAAAAGCATTCATTTATCTATTCCCTGTGTCAATGATTGATTCACTAATATTATAGCCTATACAAATTGATCATGAACCCCAAGACTCACTCTAGAGCAATGAAGTATCACCGTGGGTATAGGTCTATAGGATCTACTATAAAAATAATATGCTTCCTATTAGTCTCTCAGCCTGGTAGTATTAGAGGCAAGCCCAAAAATATGACACACAACTTCCCTGTTAGCAGTACGTACTTGAATTGTCATTACACTGTGCTGCTAATAAAATTCATATAATAAATTAGATCCAAGAATCAAACCAGGCAGACTGTAATGACTACTTTGCAGTACTGCTTAGATTCATTCACTAGATGAACCATGTCTAAATCTGACTCTCAGTCTTCTTGGGATATTGAATCAGATAAAAACAGCTGATTCATCCAAAGATGTATTCCCTCTGAACTGGTCTCATCCACTGAGTGGTTGCTTCCTAGGTATAAAAACCCATCCGTGACTCACTAAAGATAAATACTTCTAAAATGCCAGTCCAGCTTAATAATTTCTAACAGAGGTCTAGTCCTACAGAAATGTGACCTTCTTCCCCTCCTGCCACAGGATTAGATCCTGTGGGGTCTAGCTTACTTCTTACATGCTAATTTTCACAAGGGTATGTTTCTTAGAGAATTCAACATGAAACTTTTATAAATTCTGTTTATATACTTATTCAAACATGTTTTTCCACATATAAATTGTTTACATCTCAGAAGGACATACTTTTTTTTATCTAAGAGTCTTAAAAATATAACAACTCATGAGTAATTTTGCCATGCTTTTATAAGGTTTTGTTTTATGATAAACTATTTGAACTGTCAGAAGACTACAAAATCCACTTGAATAAGAGAGAACAAATTGTAGGCAGGATGGGTATTTTTCTGCCCCTTAGATAAACACTAGGGAACATTTAATGTTCAGCACACAGGGTTACTCCTTCAAGAAAAAGAATGCACTCTGAAGGCTGGAAGCAGAAATATGTACTCGCCCGTTGATCATTTCTCTTTGTGGTTAGAACTCTTTCGAGAATAGAACTGGGTCTTCCCCCAGCCCCAAATCCTTTTTGAAAGTTTTTTGTCTTCCCCCTTTATTCCTTTTCCTCTTTTCCTTCAGCCAATCTATAGAATTTGTATTTATGGAATTTACTAAGAGTTTCCATGTAATTATACCTGTCTGCACTTACATTTCTTTGTTTGTCAAAGAGTTTTAGATACACATTGTTGCATGGATGGGATTGAGTCAATCATTGCTAGAATAAGTTTAAACCAAGTTATGCTGTGCTTAATAGGCCCAATATAAACCAGTGAAAATGAGACGCTATAATTTTGGAACACATTGGCTACTGAGTCTTGTTGAAACAAACTGCCTTCTGGCCTCCTGAGGTTCATCTCTGCATCCTGCTGAGGATGCAGAATCCCCTGTATCAAATCTTACAAAGATAAATCATTTAGTTGTGTATTATTTATACCTTCTTTTTAAAAAGCAAAATGTAAAATCGACATGTGAGAGTCCAAAAGCTTTGTACTAACTAGATGGAAGACTTGAAGATTATTAAAACTTTCTGAATCTATTTTTCTATCTGTAAAAATGGAAAATTTGTTAGGGAACAAAAGGATCCGTTCTTTAAAGCATGAGTAGCACATGAACTATTTCATAATAAAATTTATTTTTTATATAACTAAACATATATAACATGTTTATGCTTGATATATTAATAAACATAATTAAAGACATGTAAAAATCAATCTACACATATGTGTATATTATTTCTATAATCCCCAAAAGGTAACTGGAATTTGGCTAGCAATATCAAAAGGTAGTTGTATTTATGTCTTTCTGTTGATGTGTATCATACTCTGACAAGGGCTCAGAGAGACAGGTCAGCGGTAAGTGTCCACTCTGATTAGTAGAGTACCTTTATTAGTTAAGGTTTCAATGGCTATGAAGGAAAACTATGACTATGGCAATTTATATAATCAAAACATTAAATGAGGATGGTTTACAGGTCCAGAGGTTTAGTCCATGATCATGGACTAAACCATTAGCATGGTGGTACACAGGTAAACATGGTGCTGGGGAAGGAGATGAGAATTCTACATCTGGATCAGCAGGAAGCAGGAAAAGACAGAAACACTGAGCCTGGATTGAGGTTTTGAAACTCAAAGCCCACCCCCATTGACCCACTTCTTCTAACAAGACCATATTCACTCCAAGGCCACACATCCTCATTCCTGTCAACTAACACAATTCCCTAATAACCAAATATTCATATATATGAGTCTATGGAGGCTATTAATATGCAGATTACCAACTGAGTTTTTTCCCAGTACCCAAGTCAGGCCACAAGCATCTCTAACCCAAGCTCCTGGGTATATGTTGAGCTCCAAAACATTGTCTTCCTAAAGGTTAGAGGGGTCATACACTGTTATTTTAAAGCCCATATTAGAAAATATTTTTCTGAATGTTAGAATATGAATTTCAGAAAATAAAGTAGAGGGGGTGTGAGTAAATTTCCACATCATGATATGAAATAACCAACTATATATGAGTATATATATATACAAGTTGTATATATATATACATTGTATATATATATACAAGACCTATGATGGTCTTGTCTCTACAGAAACACAAATACACACTTACACACATGTATTTATTTATATATATATGATATATATATCATATATATATATAGTATATATATATAACATATATATACTATATATATGACATATATATTATATATGTATTATATATGTATATATGTATACATATATAATTGTCAGTGAGTTTAATAAAAGTGGAAATTTGTCTTTTAATTAGTATGATTACTGTCAATTTCAATATGTAGTAAATTATCATCAAAGCAATCTGATGAAGAATGGAAAGATACATCTTGGATTGCTTTGACTGAATGGATATTTCATTCTTTCTGTAGGTAAAATGATAAAACAAGGAACCTAAGCAGCAGCAACTGAGGCAGTGTGCAGTAGAGAAGCAAGGTTTGATACAGAAAAGAAATATATATCATTGCAATGAATAATTGGAATATCCTTTTTGAGCTAAACTTTCTTTGTCCAAGTAGGAGCATGGGTAATTTGGGATAACAACAATGCTTGTGATGGCACTTTGTGTCTTCCCCAAATTGAACATATATTGTCTGACAGTGTCTTATATTTTTCTCAAGGTGGAATAGGAGTTTCTTTAAATGCATATCACATGCATGGATGTACAAACTGGGTGCTGGCTGCCATGAAGATGCGGATCTGCATCTGCTCTTCAAACACACACACACACATGACACGCTCACACATGCATGCACACACTGTATTTCTCCTTCCTCTTCTTTCATGTTTTTCTGACTTCTTCTAATACTCTAGAAGTTAAAGCCTGAAAAAACTTCTCTCTAAAATTTTCTCTCTGGCCTCTTACTGCAACTAGTAGAAGGCAAGAAAGAGCCTTGAGGCAGCAGAGTGAGACAAGTATGCATTCTTCGGGTGCCTTTGAGTACAACCCAGGATTTCAAAATGCCTGAAACATATACTCTCTGACCTTTCACGGTCCTATAACATTAGGTTTTTTTTTTTCTTCATCAGTTGAGGTGATGAAAATTCTATTTTACTTTTGTCATTTTACACTTCAGCAACTTTTTGGCTTGGCTTTATTTCTTCTACTGTTCTTAAATAGTTTCTTCATTAAGTGCTTGATTTGAATATAGCATCTGAATCCTAGAATTATTTAAATAAAAGCTTTTTTCCAATTTAGCATTATTTCTGCATTGCACATTTAAAAAAGTGATGTTGTTATCAATATTCATTGTTATAGTTCTCTTGATATTTATTTTGAATAAATAGAAAGCAAGCAAAAATGCACATGGACATGTTTACGTATTAATTGTTTCATATAATCTTCAATACAACATGATCTATTATACTGCTTTGTGGGGCGGTGGGCGGAATCTTACTGGACATTAGACGACAGAAGTTTAGCTCTGCTGGGGGGGGGGTTGGAGGGGGCCCTGGTTCTTTTCATTTTGCTTCAGCCCTCTAACAACCCCTCCCACAGAGAGGTTTATGACCATCAGGAACAGGCTTCAGGCCCTAGAGAGATTTACATACTAATGAGGTACCTGAGGGCCAGAGGGTGGAGTTAATTAAGAATTCTTCCCAAGCCTCCCCCCCAGCCCCCACCTATTTAACTCAGGACTCCCCTGGGTTTTAGGGGGATGCATCCAGATCCATCCACCATGACATTAAAGCCTGTAAAAACCCATGGACTTTCTCGTGTCATTGGGGTCGTGAGGAGCCTTGGAGAGGCCTTTAGTGAGCCACAGCCACTGTACCTAAGGAGGAACTCAGAGTGCTCCCAACCAACTACCTACAGCCTGGCGTGAGGAACTCTGATTCTCCAGCCACTATTACCTACACTGCTTTAACTTCTCCAAAATGTACTAGTTATCTTAAGAGTAAGATAAACCATTTATATGTGTTTTCATAATAACATATTATTATATACTTTCTTCTCTTTAGTATATACAGCTTTTGTTTTATTTATATATGTACATATAAAGTATATATACCATCATTTTATATAAGTATGCTTTCATATTAATTAATTTTATTAATGAAGGAATGAATTAATTTTTAATAAAATTGTCATCAAATGTGTTTTTCATACATTTCTAACTTGAATGCTATAATCCCTTCTGATTCTTTTGTCAAAAACACAACTTTGTTTAAAAGGATGATGCACTGCCTTCTGCCCTTCCTGATTTAATTGAAGCTAATGAGAGCATTTATCCTTTCAAAGCTGTCCTAGTAGTTCTCATCAAAGTTAAAAATTAAATTTTTTTCTTGATGTTTTATGCTAGATAATCAACTTGTCAAATGTTTATTGACTTTCTTCTCTTAATCTTTTAAAAATTAATTTAAAATGTTATCTCAGGTTGGTTCATTTCTACCTTGAATTTTATTATGTAACTTCCCATTTGAAAATAACTTTATAATTTATATGCAGTTTTTATCTAAAGAGATTACATTTATTAAATTCTACTTTCTATTAGTTACATTGGTCTATAGTAAATTTTCTAAGCCATGTCTTCTCAAAATTGGTCATTTTCTAGCAGTCAAATGCACAGTTTTGTAAATAAATTATTTTTATTTTAAGAGAAACAACCACACAGACTAATATCATAGAAGTAAAAGTAGAAGGAAAGCCGTTTTGAGCAAAATACCCTGGTGTTGTTATGATAACTGTTACCCACTTGATCAGAGAAGCTCACATATCTGTTTAATTTGGAAAAAAGTTGCTGTTGGAAAGGGGTGTACTAGATGTCTTCAGTTATTTAAGTAGCTATCATGTTTCAATGATTTTCAGGTAATGTGGTTAATGTGTAAAGCTTCAAATATTCAAAACAAGATAAACAACAACAAAGAACTAACCGCCTCTTATAAAGTCTGTGGTTCAAATCCTTCAGAGCGAAGCAAGTTTCTGTTGGCAATTTTTGTCCATTTTATATAGCATTTGGCAGTGCATTAAAGAATGCAACTATGGGCTATAGAAATGGCTCAGCAGTTGAGAGCACTGACTGCTCTTCCAGAGGTCTTGAGCTCAATTCCCAGCAACCACATGGTGGCTCACAACCATCTATAATGGGATCTGATGCCCTCTTATGGGGTGTCTGAAGACAGCTACAGTGTACTCACATACATACATGCAATAAATAAATAAAATTAAAAAAAATAAAGTTCCAAATGTATAAGAATTGAAGGAAAAGTAAAGTAAATAACTGAGGGATGTAAGACATTCTTTAAAAAAACATTACAAATAATTTAAATTTTCATTATTAAAACTGTTGTGATGCAAAGGAATTTGAGTTCAGCGACATGGCTTATCTGATCATATCATAGGCATCCTCACTTGTTCTTTCTTCTTCATGAGCTTCATGTCATCTGGTAGTTGAATCTTTGTTGTTTCAAACTTTTGGGCTAATCTCCACTTATCAGTGAGTAAATACCATGTATGTTCTTTTGTGATTAGGTTTCCTCAATCAGGATGATATTTTCTAGTTCTATCCATTTACCTAAGAATTTCTCAAATTCATTATTTTTAATAGCTGAGTAATATTCCATTTTGTAAACGTACCACAGTTTTTGTATCCATTCCTCTGTTGAAAGGCATCTGGGTTCTTTCCAGCTTTTGGATATTATAAATAAGGCTGCTATGAACATAGTGGAGCATATGTCTTTGTTATATGTTGGGGCATTTTCTGGGTATATGTCCAGGAGTGGTATAGCTGGGTCCTCAGGTAGTGCTATGTCCAATATTCTGAGAAACCGCCAGACTGACTTCCAGAGTGGTTGTACCAGCTTGCAACCCCACCAACAATGAAGGAGTGTTCCTCTTTCTTTACATCCTCGCCAGCATCTACTATCACCTGAGTTTTTTATCTTAGCCATTCTGACTGGTGTCAGGTGGTATCTCAGTGTTGTTTTGATTTGCATTTCCCTGATGACTAAGGATGTTGAGCCTTTCTTAAGGTGCTTCTCGGCCATTCGAGTTTCCTCGGTTGAGAATTCTTTGTTTAGCTCTGTACCCCATTTTTAATGGGGTTATTTTGTTGTTTGGCGTCTAATTTCTTGAGTTCTTTGTATATATTGGATATTAGCCCTCTATCAGATGTAGGATTGGTAATGATCTTTTCCCAATCTGTTGGTTGCCGTTTTGTCTTGTTGACAGTGTCCTTTGCCTTACAGAAGCTTTGCAATTTGATGAGGTTCCATTTGTCAATTCTTGATCTTAGAGCATAAGCCATTGGTGTTCTGTTCAGGAACTTTTCCCCTGTGCCTAGGTATTCGAGGGTCTTCCCCAACTTCTCTTCTATTAGTTTCATTGTATCTGGCTTTATGTGAAGGTCCTTTATCCACTTGGAGTTGAGCTTTGTACAAGGGGATAAGAATGGATTAATTTGCATTCTTCTACATGTTGACCTCCAGTTGAGCCAGCACCACTTGCTGAAAATGCTGTCCTTTTTCCACTGGATGGTTTTAGCTCCCTTGTCAAAGATCAAGTGACCAGAGGTGTGCAGGTTCATTTCTGGGTCTTCAATTCTATTCCATTGATCATCCTGTCTGTCTCTGTACCAATACCATGCAGTTTTTATCACTACTGCTCTGTAGTACAGTTTGAGGTCCGGAATGGTGATTCCCCCAGAAGATCTTTTATTGTTGAGAATAGTTCTCGCTATCCTAGGTTTATTGTTATTCCAAATGAATTTTTAAATTGCTCTTTCTATCTCTATGAAGAATTGATTTGGAATTTTGATGGGTATTGCATTGAATCTGTAGATTGCTTTTGGCAGGATAGCCATTTTTACTAAGTTAATCCTGCCAATCCAGGAACATGGGAGATCTTTCCATCTTCTGAGATCTTCTTCAATTTCTTTCTTCAGAGACTTGAAGATATTGTCATACAGATCTTTCACTTGCTTGGTTAGATTCACTCCAAGATATTTTATTTTATTTGTGGCTATTGTGAAGGGTGTCATTTCCCTAATTTCTTTCTCAGCTTGTTTATCCTTTGAATAGAGGAAGGTTACAGATTTGTTTGACTTGATTTTATATCCAGCCACGTTGCTAAAGTTGTTTATCCGGTTTAGCAGTTCTCTGGAGGAACTTTTAGGTTCAATTAAGTATACTATCATATCATCTGCAAATAGTGAAATTTTGACTTCTTCCTTTCCTATTTGTATCCCTTTGACTTCCTTTTGTTGTCTAATTGTTCTAGCTAGGACTTCCAGTACTATATTGAATAGGTAAGGTGAGAGTGGGCAGCCTTGCCTAGTCCCTGATTTTAGTGGGATTGCTTCAAGTTTCTCTCCATTTAGTTTGATGTTGGCTACTGGCTTGCTGTATATTGCTTTTACTATGTTTAGGTATGGGCCTTGAATTCCTGATCTTTCCAAGACTTTTAACATGAAGGAATGCTGAATTTTGTCAAATGCTTTCTCAGCGTCTAGTGAGATGACCATGTGGTTTTTTTCTTTGAGTTTATTTATGTAGTGGATTACATTGATGGATTTCTGAATATTGAACCATCCCTGCATTCCTGGGATAAAGCCTACTTGATCTTGATGGATAATTGTTTTGATGTGCTGTTGGATTCGGTTTGCGAGAATTTTATTGAGTATTTTTGCATCAATATTCATAAGAGAGATTGGTCTGTAGTTCTCTTTTTTTGTTGGGTCTTTCTGTGGTTTAGGTATGAGTGTAATGGTAGCTTTATAGAACGAATTGGGTAGTGTTCCTTCTGTTTCTATTCGATGGAATAGCTTGAAGAGGATTGGTATTAGGTCTTCCTTGAAGGTCTGAAAGAATTCTGCACAGAAACCATCTGGTCCTGGACATTTTTTGGTGGTAAGATTTTTAATGACTGTTTCTATTTCTTTAGGAGTTATGCGACTGCTTAGATGGTTTATCTGCTGTTAGATGGTTTATCTGCTCCTCATTTAACTTTGGTACCTAGTATCTGTCTAGAAAATTGTCCATTTCATCCAGATTTTCCAATGTTGTTGAGCATAGGCCTTTGTAGTAGGATCTGATGATTTTTTAAATTTCCTCTGTTTCTGTTGTTATGTCTCTCTTTTCAGTCCTGATTTTATTAATTTGAATACCGTCTCTGTGCCCTTTGGTTAGTCTGACTAATGGTTTTTCTATCTTGTTGATTTTCTCAAAGAACCAGCTCCTGGTTTTGTTGATATTTTGTATAGTTCTTTTTGTTTCAACTTGGTTGATTTCAGCCCTGAGTTTGATTATTTCCTGCCATCTACTCCTCTTGGGTATACTAGCTTCTTTTTGTTCTAATGCTTTCAGGTTTGCTGTCAAGTTGTTAATGTATGCTCTTTCCAATCTCTTTTTGTGAGCACTTAGAGCTATGATTTTTCCTCTTAGTACTGCTTTCATGGAGTCCCACAAGTGTTGATATGATGTGTCCTTATTTTCATTTAATTCGAAAAAGTCTTTAATTTCTTCCTTTATTTCTTCCTTGACCAAGTTATCATTGAGTAGAGCATTGTTCAGTTTCCAAGTGTATGTGGGCTTTGTGTTGTTTTTGTCCATGTCAAAGACAAGTCTTATTCCATGGTGGTCTGATAAGGTACTAGGGATTATTTCAATCTTTTTGTATATGTTGAGGCCTGTTTCATGACCATTTATATGGTCTATTTTGGAGAAGGTACCATGAGGTGCTGAGAAGAAGGTATATTCTTTTGTTTTAGGATGAAATGTTCTATAGATGTCAGTTAAGTCCAATTGGTTCATAACTTCTGTTAGTTTCATTGTGTCTCAGTTTAGTTTCTGTTTCCATGATATGTCCGTAGCTGAGAGTGGGGTGTTGAAATCTCCCACTATTATTGTGTAGGGTGCAATGTATGCTTCAAGCTTTAGTAAAGTTTCTTTTATGTACGTGGGTGCCCTTGCATTTGGGGCATAGATGTTCAGAATTGTGAGTTCCTCTTGGTACATTTTTTTCTTTGATGAATATGAAGTGTCCTTCTTTATCTTTTTTGATTACTTATGGTTGAAAACTGATATTGTTTGATATTAGAATCGCTACTCCCGCTTATTTCTTGGGACCATTTGCTTGAAAGATTGTTTTCCAACGTTTTACTCATGGGTAGTGTCTGTCTTTTCCACAAAGATGCATTTCCTGAATGCAGCAAAATGTTGGGTCCTGTTTACATATCCAGTCTGACAGTCTATGTCTTTTTATTGGAGAATTGAGTCCATTGATATTAAGAGATATTAAGGAAAAATACGTGTTGTTTCCTGTTATTTTTGTTATTGGCAGTGGAGATATGTTTGTGTAGCTACCTTCTTTTACGGTTTTTGGAAGATTACTTTCCTGCTTTTTCTAGGTTGTAGTTTCCCTCCTTATGATGGAGTTTTCCACCAATTATCCTTTGAAGTGCTGGGTTTGTGTTGAGATACTGTGTAAATTTGGATTTGTCATGGAATATTTTGGTTTCTCCATCAATAATGATTGACAGTTTTGCTTGGGTATAGTAGTCTGGGCTGGCATTTGTGATCTCTTAGGGTCTGTATGATATCGGTCCAGGATCTTTTGGCTTTTATGGTCTCTGGTGAGAAGTCTGGTGTAATTCTTATAGGTCTGCCTTTATATGTTACTTTGCCTTTTTCCCTTACTGCTTTTAGTATTTTTTCTTTGTTTTGTACATTTGATGTTTTGACTATTATGTGGCGGGAAGTATTTCTTTTCTGGTTTAAATTATTTGGAGTTCTGTAGGCTTCTTGTATATTTATACACATCTCTTTCTTTAGGTTAGGGAAGTTTTCCTCTATAATTTTGTTGAGGATATTTACTGGTCCTTTAAGTTGGGAGTCTTCCCCCTCATCTATACCTATTATCCTTAGGTTTGGCCTTCTCATTGTGTCTTGAATTTCTTGTATATTTTGGTTTAGTAGCTTCTTGTATTTTTCTTTGACAGTTGTGTCAATGTTTTCCATGGTATCTTCTGCACATGAGATTCTCTCTTCTATCTCTTGTATTCTGTTGGTGATACTTGTGTCTATGACTCCTGATGATTTTTTTTTTTAGGTTTTCTATCTCCAGGGTATTGTCCCTTTGTGATTTCTTTATTATTTCTACTTCCATTTTTAGATCCTGCATGGTTTTGTTTAATTCCTTCTCCCATTTGGTTGCATTTTCTTGTAATTCCTTAAGGGATTTTTGTGTTTTCTCTTTAAGGGTTTCTATCTGTCTACCAATGTTCTCCTTAAGTTCTTTGAGAGTGTTATTTATGTCTTTCTTAAAGTCCTCTATCATCATCATGAGAAGTGATTTTAATTCTGAATCCTGCTTTTCTGGTGTGATGGGGTGTTCAGGGCTTGCTATGATGGGGAAACAAGGTTCTGATGATGCCATGTAACTTTGGTTTCTGTTGCTTATGTTCTTGCGCTTGCCTTTTGCCATCTGGATAACTCTAGGGATGCCTGTACTTGCTGTCTCTGACTGAAGACTGCCTTTCCAGTTATCTTGCTTGTGTCTGATCTCCTAAGGGTCCAGATGTCTCTGTGATCTTTTCCAGCTGCACTGATTACAGTGGTATCTCTAGGGTGCTTCAGGATATGGTGCCTCCAAGGTAGCAGTCCAGCTAGGTGTCTGCTGTTCTGGGTGCAGTGTCTCCTCTAGGATATCTCAGGATATGTTGTCTGATGCTCTGAGTTCAATTGTTCCTCTGTGGCTCTGGGTTGAATAAACCTTCCAGTATGTCTCAGGCGGAATCCCAGGTCCACACACCAGCAGACTGGGCAGAGGTCTGGTCCAGGCCTCAGATCCAGGAGAGGGGCGGAAGGGGAGTGCTAGTCCACAGGGGCTGGGAGGGGGGTATCTGCTGGAATCTGAGTGCTCACAGCACCCAGCTATGGGCTCAGGGCAGTATGTGGGTCTTCCTACCTAACGCTGGCTGTGGGATCCGTGGAGCCTCCAGAATGTCTCATGCGGGATCCGGGGTCCACACACCAGCAGACCTGGCAGAGGTCAAGTACTAGGTTTCTACATTGCCTTTGTAGTGTTCTAGTTGTTCCTTCTGGGTTTTAGTTTATTCTCTTCTTCACTTTCAATTCTCCCTTGGAAAAAATCTCCCATTTGAATTGTTTCAAGCCTATTGTCCTTCTATTGTTTTCATGGAATCTGAGTTTTATTAACCTCTCAAAGTATTCCTCTGTCTCACATCCAATGCTCACTTTCTAACTTCCTGTCACCTAAATATACATAAACACAGAAATCTAAAACTATAAGCTTTGATCTGCATGAGTAAGAACATATAATACTTTTTCTCTTTAATCATGAACTACTTTGATTAGTACTTCAATTCTTTCCAATTATTTCTATTTTCACCTAATTTTCTATGTTTACTTTTATTTACTTCAGAACAGAATTATGTATTATATATGTACAACATTTTTGTTATCTACCTACTAGATAATAGACATTTAAAAACCATTTAATTTTTTGATTACTGTGAATAGTGCATAAATGAATACGAATAAGTAAATGTTTCTGTAATGGGATTTATAATCCTCTGGACCTGTTGTAGCACTAGCTCTAGCTTTTTGAAGACTACCTGTTTAGATTTCTATAGTGCTTGGAAATGTTTGGCTTCCCACCAAAAGAAAATTATGGCTTCTCTTTCCCTATACTCTCACCAGCATACTTTGCCATTTGATTTCTTGACGAGCATCGTTATGACTATGTTAAAATGGAATTACATCTTAGTTTTAATTGTCAATTCTATAATGGCTAAGAGTATTGAACACATTTAAACTGATACATGGCCTTTATACTGTTTCCAAATATCACATATTCTCTCAAGCGTCCACTCTAGCAAACATCACATACCCCCTTTCCAGGTTACTTCTAGAAAAACACCAAGTTTCTGTGTTCAGCAAAACATCCTCCCACATGTCTGCATCTGCAAAAATATCCTCTCATAAGACAGTTATTCAGAAAAAAACAAAATCACATGACACAACTTAGTATCCAAAAGAAACCAGAGATTTTCACTTTGTCTTGCTAATAACTCCATTTCTTCTCTTGTATTTGAGCCTACATCTTGGGGATTGTAATATCTTCTGAAGATCAGCTAAATCATCCAGCCTCATGGACTGAGCAACCTCTGGATTCTTGGACTTACCAATCATAGCCAGTCATTTTTGGTTTAGTTGGATCAGAGCTTTCAATTCATTCTAATAAATCCCATCTAATAAATCAAATCTATCTATCTATCTATCTATCTATCTATCTACCTATCATCTATCTATATCTTTCTATCTATAAATTACACACACACACACACATACACACACACATATATATATGATTTATTTAGTTGCTTGACTAATACTGTCTTAAAGAAATGAGATAACTAAAGATATTTAAAAGCTTAGAAAAATTGTAAAACTAATTTTTAAAAGATTTAAGTTTATGAATGAGTTTTGGTAAAGTCATAAGTAATAGAAATCTGAATGGCTACTGAACTCAGGAATTCTGATAAAAAGATCTATCCATTTTTCTTCTTGTTACACAACAGTACTTTAGTCCTGATTGTACAGTCCTGTTAAAGCACTGTAACATCTCTTAGAAAGCATTCATGCTTATGTGCTTATTATATATAATAAATTGAAAGAAAACTATAGCTGTATGGCCTGGAAATTAGTATTTTCTAAACATACATCATAATTGATTCCAATGCAGAGCAGTAACTGAAATCTGTGCTTTAAATTTTCTCTTCAACTTAAGGCCAGCTCACTTTGATTCCAGTGTTTCTACCTCATACCCCCTACCCTCTAAATTGAAGTGTCTTCCCTAAACAACAAGCAATAAAGTCTTAAATAAAATTTAAGCTTAAGAGTGAGGGCATAGGTGAGGACATTTGCTCTTGTCCTACAGATATGATCATCATGTACCATATTTCATGTGATACTTTCTATTTGATTTATTTGTAATACAGTAAAATTATCTCAAAGATACATCTTTCAGGAAAAAAGGGACTACCTTCATATTTTAATATGATGAAAAATATCATTTTAAGATTTCCGTATGATACTAAAATATAGGATCCAGCAAATGCTTTGTCATTTGCATTGAGGGTGATATTGAAAAGATTCCTTCCCCTACCCCAACAATCTAACTTTCCTTTGCCAGAAGATATTGTAGACACGTAGAAGTCTCCAATGTAATAATTTTATTGCTTCAGAATCTATGACTTGATATTACCAACATAAATCACTGAAGCATGTAATTGCAAGAAAGAAACAAGAAGGAACAAGCAAAAAATATATACAAAGAGAAGTCTAACCTCAGCTTGGCATTGTGCTGAATCACTTCATGACATACAAAATATACTTTCCTTTCCTTGTGGAAATTGGTTTTCACCTCTATATATCTAATAGGTTTTCTTATTTATTTCTTCTTCATGATCAAGAAATCTTGACCTCTACATCTTAAGACACTGGAAAACAGAAGACATGCAATCTTACACCTTGTTCATTAAACAGCAAGTGATCTGAAGAAAATTTTATACAGTTTAAGGCACAAAATAAAAATTATTTTATTTTTCATCAGAAATATAAATAACTGTGTGCTTTGTGATTCAAAGGATTTTAAAAACTTCTTGAAAGCATTGAAATTACTCTATAATATAGTTTTTATCTAGAAATAGTTCTAAATATTAGAAGATAAATTCTTGATTTTAATATTAAAGAAATTTTCATATATGATCATTTTAAAATGACCAATTTCCTAAAAGGTATTTAAATATTCTTGGGCATGGTAATTAAATTTGGAAGTAATTAAATTGGTAATTAAATTTGCTATTAAATAGCAAGTGACTCTAATGAATGAAAGTCTGTTAAAGGTAGCTTTAGAAATTTCTTATCTAGTGTGGACAATGAGTCTGTGCATAAGGCCATGCAAAGTTAAGCTATCATGATTATTACAAAAGAGCCCTTTATGCAGTAATACATGTAAATATTGTTTAAGGCAGTACATGAAAATCTCTCTTGTGCTTACCTTTGGATAATTTTCAGTATGGTTCAGTTTGATTATATTACAGTGAGATTTGATTTTAAATTTAATGAATCCTGTGGAAGTAAGTTTTAAGTTTGTTCTTAATGCTGATTGCCTGTACTCATGTAAGGTAAAAGAAGGGATAAGGTAAAAGAGGAGCATGCATACATTGTTGTTGGGAGTTAGTACAAACTTGTACAGCCACTATGGAAACCAATTTCTCACAAAGATGGAAATTAACCTACCTCAGGATCAAGCTATAACAGTCTTGGGCATAGTCCAAAAGGACACTTCATTTTTCTGTAGTGAAACTTGTTTAACCATGTTCATAGCTGCTCTATTTATAATAGCCAGAAATTGAAAAAAAAATTCCTAAATGTCCCTCAAGAGATTAAAGGATAAAGAAAATGTACTATATTTATAGAATGGGATATTACTCAGCTGTTTAAAAAAATGAAATTTTCAGGCAAATGTATGGAACTAGAAATATATCATCCTGGGTGAGTTCCCAGTCCCAGAAAAGCAAATATGATATTTATTTACTTTTACACATAGATATTAACTCTTAAGTCAAGGATAACAAAGCTATAATCCATAGAAACACATGGGATAGGCAGGTATAGAGAAAGGGACCAGACATAAAAATAGATCTCATTATGAAATGGAAATAGGATAGATATTTATATATGAGGAGATCCTTGAAGGAGGAATCAAGTGAGGATTGAAGGGGAATATGAGGAGAGACAGCTAAAATTATGGTACATTTGAGAAGTATTATGGTAACATAAAACAGTAGAGTCCTTCTAAAACATACACATACATGAAAGTGATCTAAATATAATTGCCAAATAATGGAGAAGCCAGAGACTCAACTGGCCATTTCTTGTCACCAAACTAAGCTTCCATTACAAGGTTTGTGTTCTATCTAATTTAGTTGTTGTTCAATGTTCTGGTCCCACAGAAAGCTCCAAGCAATCCAGGGTGTTGACAATGTTGTTAGTTATTCTTCACAGACTGATAGTAAAGTACTGCTGTCAAAGACAACACATACAGAAATCACTGAAAATAGAGATTTAGAGTTGGTACCTCCATAGAGCCTTAACCTTTATGTTCCGGCATCTTTGTTACAGTGTAGTAACATGCATGCTGTCAAAAGAGAAACATTAAATCCAGCTCAGCTACAAAGCTTTTGTCATCAATGGGTGTCCTGCTTGCAAGGGACCTAGGGCCATTATGGCACAAAGTTTGTGGGATTAACCAACCAGTGATTGATCTTATTTAAGGCCAATTCCATAAGTTGGAACCCATACCAGACCCTGCTTAGGTGACTAAGAATCTGAGGCTAGACTGCCCAGGGACCTAACTAAAACCAAATAATAGTGCTAAAGGAGAAGGAGGAGGAGGAGGAAAGAAGGAAGAAAAAGGAAGAGAAAGGAAGAGAAAGGAAGGAAGGATGGAAGGAAGGATGAAAGGCAGAAAGAAAAGGAAATGTAACAAAAATGACTCCTAATTATATTGTTAGGCTCATAGACCAGTGCCTTTTTCAAAGTTTATCAGAAAGGCTTCTTCCTGCAGCAGATGGGAACAAATATAAAGACCCACATCCAGACATTATAAAGACAGAGAACTTGGAACACTCAGTGCTTAATGGGATTATTTCACCATAATTCCTAGCCTCAGAACTCAGTGAAAACAGTGCACTGGAAGAGAAGGAGTGAAGAGTGTACATATTACAGGTTATAGAAAACACTAAGTAAACAGACTTTGATGTCAACAGATTCAATGCACGAATGACCTCACAGAGACAGGGACTGCGTGATTCTGTACCAAGTCCTCTGCACTTATATCATGGCTTCCAATTTAGTGCTTTTTAAATGGAATTTCTTGACTATGAGAATAAGATCACTGACTGTGATGCCTTTTCTTGGGATCTTTTTCTTCTGTTGATCTGTCTTGTCCAACTTCAATGTGATAGTTTTGGATCTATCTCACTATATTCTATATTCTTTGGAGTGGGCTTTGTCCATGGTTACTTTGCATACTTGTGAGACACTTTTCTTCATACTGGATTGCCTCCTCCAACCTTGATGAGCATTTTGTTGTTTTCTTGAGTCTTGGTTTCATTTGTTGACAAAGGAGTTTAAATTGGGTGAAGAAAGAATATTTGTTTAAATGTTTTAGATTAATTGATTAATTAATTTATTTTGTATCCTGATCACTGCCCCTCTCCTGGTTCCACACCTCATAAAGTTCCTCCTTCCACCACTGACCCCCTTCTCCTCTGAGAAGGGGCAGGTTCTCCTGGCACATCAAATCTTGATACATCCTCTCCCAGAGGCCAGACAAGGTTGTCCAGATAGGGGAACAGGATCCTCAAGCAGGCAACAAATTTAGGGACAGCCCCTGCTTCAGTTGTTGGGGAAACTGCCTGAAGACTGACCTCTAAGCCTATGTATACTCTTTGGTTGGTGGTTCAGTCTCTTAGAGCCCTCAAGGGTACATGTTGGTTGACGCTTTTGATCTTCCTTTATAGTTTCTATCTCATACCACTGTCTAAATCTTTCCCCTAACTCTTATGTAAGATTCCCTGAGCGCTGTTGACTGTTTGGTTGTTGGTCTCTGTATCTTTGTTGTAGAAGTGTGCTTCTTATATACAGCAAAATGTTTGATCCTGTTTTTTAGCATCTGCTCTGTTAGTCTGTGTCTTTATTGGTGAATTGAGTCTATTGATAATGATAGATATGCATAACCAATTATTGGTAATCTTGTTTTGATGTTGATGTGTTTATTGTGTGTTTTGTGTGTGTGTATGTGTGTGTGTTCATGTGTGTTTTTCTCCTTTTGATGTTATGAAATTATTAATTTCCTGTGTTTTCTTGGATGTAGTTACCTTCTTTGTGTTAGTGTTTTCTTCTAGTATCATCTATAGGGCCAGACTAGTGGAAAGATATTGTTTAATTTTGGTTTTGTCATAGAATGTCTTGTTTTTTTCCATCGGTAGTGATTGAAAGTTTTGTTGGGTATAGTAGTTTGAGCTGACATCTGTAATCTCTTAGATTTGACAAGACATCTGTCCTTCTAGATTTTAGAGTCTGTATTGAGAAATCAGGTATAAAGATGATAGGTTGGCCTACATGTGTTACTTGGCCTTTTCCCTTGCAGCTCTTCATATTTTTCTCAGTTCTGAACATTTAGTGTTTTGATTATTATGTGGTGGGATAATTTTTTCTAGTCCAATCTGTTTGGCATTCTGTAAGCTATTTGTACTTTTATAGCCATCTCTTTCTAAAAGCTAGAGAAATTTTCTTCTATGATTTTGTTGAAGATATTTTCTGTGCCTTTGATCTGGAAATCTTATTCTATTCCTAATATTGTTATGTTTCATCTTTTCTTATTTTCTTTTCTTAAATATTTTACTTTGAGACATCATGGAAAACTTAGAGGTGCACATGGAGAAGACATGATCACAAAATGGAAATAACACAGAAGCATCAATGCCTGTGGCTAATGCGGAAGTGGAAGTTTGACATAATACATGGGGCTATAGGAATGGATTTAGTATTCCTCTCCTACTTCCTCAACCTTGCCTTCTACAGAATCCCCACCAACTTCCTCATAACCCTTCTCTAGGGTAGCCATGTCCTCACAGGCCTCAGAGAAATCTTCCTCCTCCATGCCCTCACCCACATACCAATGCACAAAGGCACGCTTGGCATACATCAGATCAAGCTTGTGATTTAGGCGAGCCCAGGCCTCCCTCAGCAATGACTGTGGTGTTGCTCAGCCACACATTTTAGATTTGCAATTTTCTTTGACCAGTGAAACTGTTAGTTCTATCCTGACTTCTATGCTAAGATTCTCATCCATCTCTTGTATTATTTTGGTGATGCTTTTGTCTGTAGTTCCTGTTCTCTTTCCTAGGTTTTAAATCTCCAAGGTTGCTTCCTTTTGTGTTTTCTTTTTACTTCTATTTCTGTTTCCAAGTCTTAAGTCTTCCTTCACCTGTTTGATGGTATGTTCCTGTATTTCTTTGCATTTATTTGTTTCCTTTTTAAAAGCCTCTATGGGAGTGATTATATTTTTCTGTTCTTTAAGGGATTTACTTATTTCCTCTTTAAGGTTTCTATCATCTTTATAATATGAGCTTTAAGTTTATTGTCTTGCTCTTCAGGTAAGTTAGGATATCCAGAGCTTGCTATAGTAGGAGAGCTGGTTTCTGATGTTTCCATGTTGTCCTGGCTTTTGTTGATTGTGTTATTATTGTGCTGGCCTTTAGCTATCTAGTTGTCTCTGGTATTGGCTGACCATGTGGTCACTCCTGGCTTCAGGCCTCTGGAACTGCAGGTAAGAGCTTATAGTCCCTAATGACAGCAGACCTCTGATTGTCTTGGGTGGTAGCAAGCCTCCAGGGAGGGAAGCAGAGCTGGGGCTTGGTTAGAAGTGTGCAGATCCTGGATACCAGGTAGAGTGGTGGGCCAGAAGATGGAGACAGAGAGAACAGGCCAGACTTCAAGGCAGCAGGCAGAGGACTGTAGCATGAGTATCTTACTTGGTTGTCCTGGGCAGCAGCAGGCTTGCCCGGTAGCAGACTGAGCTGTGGCTCAGGGAGCAGAGTACAGATCTGGAATTACAAGTAGAGATGTGCTAAAAAAAAATTGGGTTAATAATTGAAAATATATAAAAAATATAAGAAAAGGGAAATTTCCTTCTCTTTCCCCACCTGCTAAAAAGTAGTATTTTAATTTTTTATAATAGAGTATTAATATAGTTTCAAAAACATCAAAGGCATATTTATATTTTTAATGAGCTTTACATTTGCCAAAAATGTTTGATTTATAGGCTTTTATTTGTAATTCAGAAAATACAATTATTATTATTTTTTTATTACTAATTGGATCTTATGTTTCCTATACTTCCTCTTGTGCCATCAACAAAGTTAATATTGTCACTTGCTTTCAATAAAAAAATTTAATGAATATGAGAAACCATGGTAGCACAAAATAAAATGGAGTTTTTCTCAATGATGTGACTTTTTTAGAGATAACGCAAAGTATTGGGTGTTAAAATTACTGAAATGCTTTTTTCTCCTGGTCTTCCTGAGACTCTAAATTATTAGGCATTTGTGGCAACATCAGCCATTCTAGCACGTGCCCATAGTACACAAGAACCAACATGAACAAGTAGTTGAATATAGTTAAGTGGAGTTAATCAATATTATTATCATATCTCATGTGCTTCATTTCTCTGTATACTTCTGACTAATTACCTCTTCTTATTTAGTTTTAGATAACCATGACAAATCCAAGGTACTGTGAATGTTATGAAGACTGACATGTGTTTACTATAACCTTATTTTATCAATAGATTTTACCACTTAATATTTTTATTACATGTATTACAAATAAAGAAAATTTAGGTTTTCTCAAATAAAAATCAGTGTTCCCCTCTCCCTTCTACACTGTCAAAGTGAAGCTCTTTTAGAGTTCATATGGTTTCTAATGATCTCTCCAAAACCACAACTATGTGTAAGATCAGAAAGTATATAGTCAAATGCTTATATTGTTCTCATTGTGTTCCTAAATTTTTTTAATTTATTTTTTATTGGATAGTTTATTTACATTTCAGATGCCATCTCCTTTCTCCATTTCCCTTCCCTAGAAAACCCCTATCCCATCTCCCCTTCTCCTTTTTGATTTTATATAATTTTTTAAATGTTAATCAAAGGCTTTATAAGTTTGGTAATGCTCAATAACAAGATGCCCTTACAATCAGAAGTGTAACCCAATACCCAACCTAAATATATCAACTATCTTTGACTGGTGGAGACACGTGAACATCTGCCTCCATGTTCCCCTCTCTTTCCCTCCCCACCCCTTATCACCTAGCTCCTTCTCTCCTTCTCCTCCTCCTTTCCTTACTCCTTCTCTTTCTCTCTTTACTCCTCCCACTTTAGCTCTTCCTACATATCACCCTTTCTATTAAAATAAAACTTTTCTCTTAAAATACAATTAAAGCAAAACTATACCAATTTGTGTCAGTAAAGTACAAGATAGACCTAATATCCAGTCCATCATTTCGTTGACTAACCAGAACCTCTGTCATGTCTCCTAACTAAAAGATTTAATTTTAAACCTGGCCTTTTTCTTGGTTTTAGAATGAATGTCAGCTGAAAACCATCCTCTCAAATCTGTTCTCTCAAAGTAAATAGCCAAGATTGGCTCTGAGACTATAAGTTTTCAACTGCATCAGAAATCCAGAATGACTGAGTTAACTGAAATTAGGGTAAGCACAAAGCATAGCTTCTAAAACTTAACCAATTTGTAGAGACCACTGAACACCTGGACAGTTCCTGTACTAAAAAACATTAAAGCATCCAATCTTCAGCCTTCTGGCCCAGGATCATCTGACAGACCTAGTGATGCAGAATTATTAAGGGCTGATTACTCTGTCTTGGCAGATATAATCAGTCGACTATTCTGCAAATGTCTTTTTCTGGACAGTAATTTGTCTGTAGACGACAAGAGGCAATTCTTGCCTAGTGGCTGTCTCACAACAACTGGAGTAACTCCAAAAATGCTCAGTTTCTTCTTAGAATCCAAGACAGGAAACTGTCAGGAGCAGAAAGGTCTCTAATCAAAATGAACATTAATTAAATTAAATTAATTAAATTAATTTACATTAAAATTAAATTAAATTAATTAAAATGTTTGTAACATCAATTCTGTGCACTTCTGACATTTTGAAAACCAACTATCCATGTAAGGCAATCTGGACTGTTGTCTGTTAACTCCTCTCAGCTATTTCTAAATAAAATATAGAAAACACCCTAACAATAAACTCAGAGCCATGAATTTGTTATAGGCCCTTAAATCACAGGCTAACCATCTCAGATCAGTTAGAAAAGTTAAAGAAGGACTTGGTCTAAGCCTTGTATTTCTAAATGTCATATATAGGCACAATGCCTATGAGAGTTAACAATATTAATCTCACTTTTATATCAATAAGTAGCTCATACCAATGAAAACCTTAAATTTGAAATCAAAGTAAATTTTGTACCATTTAAAAAATTATAACTTCATCTTAATAACAATTATACATATTTCTACCAATAGGTTTATGGCTATGTAATAAATCCTAGCTAATCCTCCCTGTTTCAACAAAACTACTACTTTTTCCTAGAAAGACAGCCCAGTATTAACCACCTCAGTCCCCAAGCCCAGGGAATAGAGACGCCAACTCTTCATTAACTTTTTCAAGCTGATTATGGGCATTTAAATATTAGAAGAGGGGCAGGGGGAAGAGAAGATTGATAAGCCTCTGAAGCTGTGTCTTCACTGCATCCAGCTGGAATCCTAGGACATCAGAGGTTCAAGCAGGTCTGCTCAGCTTGCTTGATGAGTAGATACATGAAGACTGTGTATTCTGCAATATTCAATTCTCAAAATAAATTTTAGACATACAGCATTAGCTATGTATGTATGTATATATGAATGTATGTATCTATGTTTCTATCTATTTATCTATCTATGTTTACACAAATACACTCACATTTAACATAAAGCAGCCATGACTAGTGAAAAATGGTGTGAGCCATGGAATCAGAACAGCTGATTTCTCATAGTCGAACAAAGCCGAGCTAAATGCTGTCTTCAATGTTGTGCTGTGTTTCTGATCTCTACATGTAGCAATAGTGGGGGGATTTTTATATTATGATTCATTTATGTCTTTTCCCCAGAAAATTATTTCTGCTTTCAAAGAAGTAACCTTATCTTGCCTTACATGGGAGTTTTCTTTGCTGTGGAGATGTTCAAAAGCATAAAAAGTTGGATAGCTCCAGAGTTCTCTTGGCAAACCAGCCTCTAAGCAGGGCAGAAACAATAGACTTGGCAACAGATCAGATGACAGGCTTCCTCCTATATGTAGTCTACAGGACATTGACCCTGGAAGAGAAAATTTGATAGATAACAAACTTAGTTTTCATAAAATATCCTGTGATAGTATAGGTAGATGATATAAAATTAATATAATATAAATTAAAATTTGCCTCCTTAAGGAGATTGGCTCACATTAAGTCACAGTGAGGTTTTTTTGTTTGTTTGTTTTTGTTTTTGTTTTTTTTTTGTTTGTTTGTTTTTGTTTTTCGAGACAGGGTTTCTCTATGTAGCCCTGGCTGTCCTGGAACTCACTCTGTAGACCAGGCTGGCCTTGAACTCAGAAATCCGCCTGCCTCTGCCTCCCAAGTGCTGGGATTAAAGGCGTGCACCACCACTGCCCGGCGGTGTTTTAACTAAAAAACAAAAATAAAACAAATAAATAGAACAAGGCAGCCTACGGCCTTGAAGAACTTTCAAACTTTTAAGCTAGGCTAACTCACAAGATGTATGTCAACCACTATGCAATGTTCAAGGCTTGAGAACTGGACTGACTCAGATATTTTTCTGTTTAAAGTTTTATTTTCCTAAAGAATATAATATTGTATGTCTAAGATGCTCACATAGTCTAAAATGATTTGATATCTCTGTACTTTTGACACTTTTCCAGGAACAAGATCTTTATTTTTTTTTTGAAATAATAAGTTTGCCTTTATTGCAGAATCTAAATAAATAAAGAAATATCCTGTTTGCTGTTCAGTCAGAGATGCAATATTATCCCAGCCATGGTCTCTATTCATTCAACCATTACTCCACTCTACCTTATCCTTATCTCTTCTCCTGGATCCTGTTTGAGTCCTGGGGCTGTCTGCCAGCATAAACGTATCTATTAAATTATATATATCAAGAGGTTGGAGACAATTTATGTATGTAAATTAAGTTTGAATTAGAGTTTATCTTTCATGCTGTTTGATGGGTGTTTTGACATTAATAATCAGTGCTACCTTTGCTGCCACTGCTACTTTAGATGGCATTTTTTCTTTTGATATTTTTAGCCAAAACAGTTATAGCTGGTATGAAACTTACTTCATAAATTCAATCGTGGAAGAACGATTAGATAGTTGAAAACTATCTTTCTACTAGTTAGTGTTACAGGTAAAACCTAAAATCACAGTGGAACCTATGTTAGATGACTATCTATTCCATAAGATTATTTTCTAAGGTCCTGTCCTTTGAGTCCTGATAGTCTCTCACCTTCCAGGTTGCTGGTACATTCTAAAAGGTCCCGCCCACCTCCTACATCCTGAGGTTGCCTGTTTCTATTCTTTCTGCTAGCCCTCGGGGCTTCAGTCCTGTCTTGCTCCTCAATACCTGATCATGTTCCCCTCTTCTCCCCCTGCACCCTTTCTCACCCAGGTCCCTCCCTCATTCCCCTTTTTCTCACAGAGGATTGCTTTCTCTGCCCTCACAAGTTGGATTGAGGTGTCCTCACTTGTGCCCTTCAGCTTCTTAGCATGAAGCTGAGCAGGAGCTTGATCCCATAGTACAACCAAGCAGTCTCAGCTGACCTGGACCTCCAAGATCTCTCAGATACTGAGCCACCAACCAGACAGCATACCACAGCTGATATGAGGCTTCCAACACACATACAGCAGAGGCCTGCTGTGTTTCTCAACCTTCCAAATGCTGAGATGCTTTAATACAGTTCCTCATGATGTGGTGTTATTTTCGTTGCTAATTTATAACTGTAATTTTGTTAATGTTATGGATCATAAAATATAAATTCATAAATATCATGAATATATGATATACAGGATAGACATGTGACATCTGTGAGAGGGTCATTTGACCACCCACAGTAGTTGAGATCCAAATGTTGACAGCCACTAACATCTTATATTTTCTTTTCTTTCTTTTTTTTTTTTTTTTTTGGTTACTTTTTTATTGAGAATGATTTTTTCAAACAATATGTGCTGATAATGGTTTCCACCCCTCTCCAGATCCATGTGCTTTCTTTTTTATTTTTTTATTTTGTGTTTTTATTTTTTTTTCTTTTTTTAATTGGATATTTTCTTTATTTACATTTCAAATGTTATCCCCATTCCAGGTCCCCCCCAACCCCCTATAACTTCTCACTCCCCCTGCTTCTATGATAGTTTTCCCCACCCACTCACCCACTTCCTCCTCCCTGCCCTAGCATTCCACTACACTGAGGCATCTAGCCTTCAGAAGGACCAAAGGCCTCTCCTCCCACTGATGCCTGACAAGGCCATTCTTTTGAAGGACAACCTTTTGAAACTTTCCATGTGGTAACAACAGAAGCATTTTTTCCCTTGACCATGTGATCCTTTAAGTAGTAAACACTGGGTGCTTTTTACATATTACAAAATGTACACTGGTATTAAGATTAAAGATGTGGAAAATTAATGAGACATGGAAAATAATAAAATGACAAAAAATATAAGTGTTTTAAGACAGGATTTCTCTGTGTACTTATGTTTATCTGGGAACTAGCTTTATAAATCAGACTGGTCTGGAACACCTCTATCTCTTGAGTTCTGGGTTTAAAGTCATGTGCAACCACTGCTTGGTTTCACTTGTGGTTCTTTCTATCTCAAATCAAAGAACTCTCTATTGAAGATATGGCAGGGACTACAACATTTTTGTGTAGAAGTAGTTGTCTCTCTCGCAAATTTGAATTTAGTACATTATTTCAACTGTATTGGTTTTGTTTTGATTTAAATGCAAAATAAGGTTGCAAATGAATAATAAACATGAATTAATATTTTATCTATTTTTAAACTTTGTACTTAAAAGGGAAACCAAGATGAAGAGAGCCCACTCCACATGGGAAGTCATGAAACTTTTTACAGGAAACTTATACTTCTGTGCTGTTGATCTGTCTATGAGAATATGAGATAGAAAACATTACATGGTTTCTAAAAGCTGACCAAGGAAAAGAGTTCACATTGAGCCCAGAAACTTTCTCAAGTGGACTCATACTGTAACTATAGCATAGACATAACTGCATTTGTAATCTTCACAGACAATATATTCTTGTAAGATGCTTTAAATATTCTTAACAATGATTTGTTATTACAAGAGCACATAATAAAAATATGTCAAAACCTAAAGTCTGTATAAATAGACAACAGAAAAATACAGAGGACAACAAGGAGGACGAGGAGGATTAAAATGAGGAAAATGAGGAGAGGAAGAGGAATACAAGGAGACAATGAAGAAGAGGAAGAGGACTAGGAGGAGGAAGAGGAGGAAGGGAGGAGGAGGATGAAGAGAAGGAGGAGAGGATGTTGTGCTTTTTATCCTGCAATTCCTAGGTTGCAAATGTCAATATTTCAATCTTTTTATCTAAGGAGAACATAAATTACAACAAAATAGCAGAAAAATAATGTTTCACTGAAAAAATAAATGTGTTATTTATAGTTTTCTGATTTAAGTGTAATTTTGTTTGTTTAGAAATGAACATTGTGTTTTTATTGGATATTTTCTTAATTTTCATTTCAAATGTTATCCTTTTCAAGGTTTCTTGCCCAGAAAACCCCTTATCCCATTCCCCCTACCCCTGCTTCTATGAGGGTCTTCCCCCACCCACCCACCCACTCATGTCTCCCGCCCTCACATTCTTCTACACTAGTCCATCGAGCCTTCACAGGAAAAAGGGCCTCTTCTTCCATTGATCTTGACAAGGCCATCCTCAGCTACATATGTGGTTAGAGCCATGTGTCTATCAGTTCAATAAACTGATGGCTTTTGTACAACAGATAGACGCTATTCAAATGAAACCCATACAGGTCTGTTATTACAGGCTAGAAGTAGGGGATTGTAAAACCTCTGTCATCGAGACTAACGAGGATTATCCCCTAATTTATGCGCTAAGCTGGATAGTCAAAGACTGGTAAGAGAATACTTCAAGACCCTTGCCCCTAAAAAGAGAGGCCTCACCATCCTAAGACAGGAGCTCAACCAATGGCTGTTGAGTATCCAAAGACAGGAAAGAGAGGCTGGGGTAATTTGTTCCAACCTAAGACAGGCACTGTTTCTATAAGTTTTCCCAGCCTTCCCTTTTGAAAAAATAATTTAGAAAGGGGGACCTGTGGGGAGCTGACAGAAGGCAGCTATCATCCTTGCAGCCATCTTGAGCCACATACACTGATAAGAGATTTGATTACAATAGCCTACAGCAGCTGAGCACACTCTGATAACATTTTGCTTTAGATACCCAGGATCTTCCCTTGGGTGTGTGAGACTTAAAGCTGTGATTTAGAGCCGAGACTTAAGGGCATAACTTAGAGATCAGATTGAGAGACAAGACCTAAGGGCATGGCTTAAAGGCGTGACCTAAAGACGTGGCTTAGAAGTGAGACATATAAAAGGCAAGAGGCAGACAGAAGAGTTCAGTACAACTTAAAGGAAGAACTTGGAAGCAGTAGTAGGCACTTAAGACTTGGAAAGAGTACAACTTGGAACTAGAAATTAGGTTAGAGAGTACAACTTGGAGTACAACTTGGAACTAGGAATTAGGTTAGAGAGTACAACTTGGAGTACAACTTGCAGTTATTATTAGACATTAGGCACTTGGCACTTAGAAGAAGTAACTTGGAACTTGGAGGCACTAGGGACTAGGAACTAGAGAAAAAGAACTAAAGACTTGGAACTTGGACTAGGAAGAGAGACTGAAGAATAAACGGGACTGAATCACACTCTGTCTGGTCTCTATTCTTCAGGTCCATCCTCACTTTCTCTCTTGCTGAACCCCGACCCGCAGACCAGGGCAGCTTGAGGTAGTGGGGGCTCTAGCAGTTTAGCCCCCAAGGCTTTGGCAGTATGGGTCCAACATTGACAGAGAGGTCTGAGATATTTTGGTCCCCAAGTATGGTTTAGAGCAGCTCTCAACATTTTTGACATCCAACTTGGGGTAGCTCAGGCCGCAATATTTTTGGCTCCCAATGTGGGGTAGTGTGGTTCTCAACATACATACATACACACACACACACACACACATACCCACACACACACACACACACATATATATAATTATATATATATATATATATGCTGAGACATATATATATAGTTATATATATAGCATATATATTTTTATATATACATAACATACATATTTTTGTTATATATAGATCAAAATAAATATATATATATGTACATCCCAAAGATATATATCCCAAGGATGTATTGATTAACTTAAAAGTTATCTATCAAGTAGCTTTATGTGGTTTATGACATTATATCAATAAAACTAATTATACAAGTAAAATAGATACTTAAACTTAAAACATTACAAATTTATGTATATTTATAGCCAGAAGAACACCATTTTTCTGATTCCTTTTATCTTTGAAATGAAATGAAGCAAAAGAATTTCTATCAATAAATATTCATATTATTTAATCAATTACTTAAGTGTAGTTTTCTTTAATTCTATTTTTGTAAACACATGTAATCTGAAATTGCCAACAATTAAACATGTTTATTATGAATGTATTTAAGGCTGCTCAATATTAGTTGATTGTTCTCTAAAAATGTGCATTTCAAACTGTGAAAATCTTCTCTTTATCTTCAAACTCAGGGCAATTCCTAACAAATATAATCTACTACAGATAAAATATTATTTCAAATTAAACATATAATGAATTGCATCAAAAATTTGTGATCTTTTTAAAAACAACTTTAATATTTTGACATGTATATGAATAAATCTTACTATGTTTGTTTCTTTTACACTCATTTTAATGCATGATTGCCACCAGTAAGTTCACAATGCATGTGTTTGCAAAGTAATACTTCTCAAGTCTATGTATTTTCAGATTACACTTAAAAATATATTTCACAAAATTTCTTTCTCACAGTCAAGAAAAGTATGTCATAATTCAAAATTGAAAAGGCTTTCTTCTGGCTATAAATATACATAAATTTGTAATGTTTTAAGTTTAAATATCTATTTTACTTTTATAATTAGTTTTATTGATATAATGTCATAAGCCACATAAATTAAGGCCTTTTAATTCATTCAAATCTCTGCTTTTTGTTTACTCGTTTGCATGTTTGTTTTGAAACAAAGATCTTACACACCCAGGACAGCTTAAACATACTGTTCAATGGAAGTCTCATGTAGCCTAGGCTGGCCTGCACTTGATATGCAGTGAAGTATAGCCTCAAACTGCTGACTCTCCCATTTTTACCTTCCCAGTGCTGGGCTTACAGTGTGTTCTTCCACACCTAGTCTTTAATTAGTGCTACAGGTAGAAAACCAGCTATTCTATAGGTCTCTATATCCCCAGACCCTACATATTTTTTTTTGGTAAGCTTATTTTTTGAATGTAATTTAAAAACATTTTCTAAAAGTTTGTTCTTATATTTTTAAAGTTGAAGACGTTAATTTTTTCTTCAACCACCTTTGCAGACACTTGCAAGCTTCAAAACCATATTGAACATATTAAAATTAAAGTTTTAAATGTCTCAAAGGACTTCTTTTAATAACAAAGTAACTTCTCAAAGGCTCATATTTGTTAGTGTTCTAGCTGATGAAGAGCAACAGAAACATTTACAAGAGAGTGCATTCTGTTTTGATTTTGGTTTCTGTAATCAGAACCACCTTCATTTTCTAATGTATTTTCTTGATGTAGTTACTGTGAGTCCACAATAAACATAAGTTAAGTTTCATAAACTAATGTTTATTTTAATTGGAAATAGAGATTTGGAGGGTTTTCTAGCTTTGTTGGTGAAAGGACATGGCAATTTCATAAGAAAGATATACACTGAGCTCACAGCAGAAAATAAAACCAAGAAGAGGGTATTGTTCCCTTGCAGGATTTCCACTTTAACTTTTGTTAAACTGGGGTGCTCTACTTCCAAATACATCATATAGGCTACTGGTTAAGACCTTTGCAAAACCTGCATGTGAAGGTTGGGAAGCATCAAGAACATCTGGGATGCATGTGGTTCACATTCTGGTTAGCAGTCTATATTTTCTCTTAAGTGGGGAAAAGCCAGCCCCACATAGGAAAGCGGCCAACCCTGCCAAGACTCCTTATAAACATGGTTATAGTGTCCTACTGGCAAACATAATAATAGCTTTCTCTGGAGAGTTCTTATCTTTGGAATGCTTTTAGCAGAGTATACCCCTTCTATCTGAGGCATTGTGGTAAACAAACCTGGAAACTGAGTTTGTAAGGCATGGCTCCCTGAGAAATGTCAAGAAGATGTGTAATTATATAAGGGTCAATGAAAATGTTTTCAGGCCAAAATTGCCCCTTCTCAGTAAGTCATATCACTTCATATGTCAGTTAGAGACTGAGAATCTGACATGATGATGAGATACATTCTGCTACAGATTTAAGAGACCAGGGAATAGCACAGCAGGACGCTACCTTCTGCTGGGCCACTGGTATGCAATGGCTTGTCAAATTATTATATATTTTTTTATATTTTCAATGCTCAAAGTCTCAGATCCAAAAGTCTGACAGAGAATTATAATCATTTCAGCTTTTATAAAGAAAAACAGGCATAACATAAAGTTCTGCTTCTATTTCTGATTTTAATCATTTAAGTAAAAGGCTTTGGTGGGAGCCTGAGGAAGTTCTTTTCTTACAGCTTGAATATTTGAGCAGATCCCTAAGGGAGATTTGTACTTGGGGCAGAATGAACTTTCATTAGCCATGCAAACATTGTGACATTGGTTTACTTGGTATTGTTTAGCATGTGGCTCTTCTTGGACTGAAGCATGACATACTTGCCTATGTAGAACAGGATGGGCTATAGTTTCTCTAAATGACAAGTGTATTGAACAAGTTATTCAGGAATTAAATATATTTGGGCTTTTGGTTAAAGAAAAAGGTACTTTAGAAAATACCAGTATGGATTTTATAAAGCATCAAATATTTGGAACATATATAAACAGTTCTTGACACTCACATTATGTGACCCACATAAAGGCTGACTTATCTTTTGATGTGCACAATGGCACAAAGGACAATAAAACTTTTAAAGGAGCATATAGTGAAACACAGGTCAGCAGAGTTGCAAAGGCTTAACTTCCACCTAAAAAAGATTAAACTGTTCATCTTAATAAATTCCATGATATCATTAAAATGACCCAACAGAGTGACTTATCTAGACAAACCAGCAATTGTGGCCAATGTATTAAAATCAATAGCACATAAAATTTAAAAGACATTTATTTATCCCACACATGCATATAGTCAATCTTTTCCAAGAGCAGGAGAGACAAGTATTCAGAGATGGTCACAGGAAAGATCCAGTCTTCCCTAGTCTATTATTTTAGCTAAAAGCCCTGAAATCATGAATATAAGTAACACTATACAAACTCAGCTTTGTGTGTGTGTGTGTGTGTGTGTGTGTAAACAATTCATTAAAAATAAAACATGATATTGATAAAAAAAACAAGGGTAGTAAGGGTAGTTTTGAGAAAATGTTTGTGGGGAGGACACAGAGAAATTATGAAATTATAATCTGAAAAATCAAAGAAAATCTAAAAATCAGTGTTTATAGCCAATCTAGAAAATGAAGCTTAATGTAATATTGATGTTGAACATCACTCTTTATAAAACACTTAATCTATGGTTACAACCCTTCTGTACCTATGTACACTAATTTTATAAAGGTGATACCCCTCTGATATAGGCACTTTTATTACTTCTGTCATTTGGCAAAAGTAGCAGAAATGAGGCTTCCTCCAAAACCGAAAATGTCAGAATTAATAAATGTATAAGTCAAAATATGCACATCTTTCTACATATGTCTTCTTAGGTCTGTTTCCTCCCTCCCTCCTTTCTTTTTTCCCTCGATCCTTCCTTTCCTCCCCTTTCCCCTAAACTTTTAGACACTTACCCAAAGGTGACTTTCTTTTCTCTCAAATATTACCTACAAAATGAAATTATTTTGTGCCTCTTGTTTCTATATTGCAAATTCCTGTTTTATCATCATAGTCAACAGTGAAACAAGCATTCTTTATTAAATGATCACAATTTTTTTAAAGTTATCTTAATAATGATAAATACCTATTGATTGCCTAAATATCTGTTAGCCAAGTGTCCATACATTCTGGTACTGAAATTTTCCAGCAGGAAGGAGCTTACTCCTCACATTTTAGAAACTTGTTAAAAACCTGTCAGGTTAATGTGAACATTTACTCATGTACTGAAAATGTATCTATTTCTTATAATATGTCAATCATTTTACAGATACTGGAGATGTACTTATAAGCAAAAGAAAGATCTTACAGTATGTAGGTTTATTTACTTCCTAATCAATGAGTTTATAATGGATATTTTTATACCCTTCTTTGTCTTCATCTTTCATTTATGAATAACTAGGTTTATAATTAACTTTAATATTTATTTTCTAAGTCAAGTGTTTTTCTATTAAAGGGTATTTGTAATGTATTTTAAGAACTTGACATTTACCTAACTCTACAAACATAGTCTCTTGTATAACAACCCCAGTCCATGGGATTTTTGCTTCCACAACTAAGTTAATATTCCAGGAATGATGACACTTGATTTGTTTAGTCGTGCACAATTCCTCATATATGGCATTTATTTCTTACTGTTTACTAATATCTTCATACTTGGGTGGAGGTTATCCATGATTTGTTACTGTTTTCTTCATTTGTCTACTCATTTACTGTTAGAAAAAATTATTCAACTACTTTAAGAAAGAAACTTATTAAAGCCTCACTTGACTGCTTCCAAAAGAATAGAATGACTATAACCAAACATTGATAATGAAAACCTTGAAATCATGTTCGGTAGTCACATTTAGTTGTTGTTTTTCTTGTGTTGGATGATTCTTATGATTCATAAGGCCAGTATTATTATGGAACATATATTTAAAACCAGTTGTGTTGCAAGCACTACTTGATCAGTAAATTCATTCTCTTCTTGAATCATTACTCAGGACTCTCAGTGGAGGGATAAGGGCACCAACCCACCCACA
The DNA here is from genome assembly GCF_011762505.2 of Arvicanthis niloticus. Lineage (NCBI taxonomy): Eukaryota > Metazoa > Chordata > Mammalia > Rodentia > Muridae > Arvicanthis > Arvicanthis niloticus. Next base: position 14,254,366 of record NC_133433.1, on the reverse strand, counting down.
AATGTGTTTTAATGACATTTATCCAAAGTAGTCAGTCTCACCCACTACTAATTCAACCGACTAAAATCAGACATTAATCTGTAAAACTCCTGTATCTTTGGCATATTTTATTTGTTAAAAGTAATCTTGGATAGTGTGCCATTGCTGTGAAGAAATACTATGACAAAGGCTCTCATAAAGTAAAGTGCATAATTGAGGTGGTGCTTACAGTTTCAGAGGTTTAATTCAGTATCACCATGATGGGAAGCACAGCACAGGAATGGTGCAGGATAATTAGCTCAATGAAACATCCTGATCATCCTGTATGACTGGCTGAGAGAGACACTATAGGCTTTCTATGAGCTTTTGAATACTCAAAGCCCATCCCCAATATCATACTTCTTATAACAAGGCCACACCTCCTAATCCTTTCAAATAGTGCCACTCCCTAGTGACCAATATATCAACTCATTAACTATCACATCCACATTAACAGAAACACAATTATTTGGAAATGAGTATCATGAAAGTGGACTTATAAAGGTTTAAGCCATGGTCTGTCTGTCACATTATCAATAATAACTCTGTATTTTCTATAGTCAATTTTTCTTTCTAAAGCCAAAGAACCAAAGTTTTACTTCTTACTTTATTTTGTACATCATCTAAATTCTCTCTCTTTACCGTTCACAGGACCTCAGATGCACATATGGAAAATACATTCTTTTTCATCAAACTCACAGAGATTGGGGAAAAACTGGAGACTGTCTCTGGTTTAGTTCTATCTCTCCCCAAACGTCAAAGATAGGACTCTATGTCTAAAAATTGGTGACTTGGTTATTTCAGCTTCTGGTTAAAAAGCCCAGTGCCTGAGGATACTGTCTCATAAGGCAATCTATTTTCACTGCAGATAGTAACAGTTGATTTTAAAGTTATTACTAAGTGAGCTGAATATTTTTTCATTACTGAAAAACAAATAAGCAAATCCAACTGTAATGATTTGAACAATATATCTCCAATATTCAAATTTACCTGAAATCCTAGAGTGATTCTTTGGGAATAAAACTCTGGCAGATAAAAGCATCCAAATGAGGTCAGGGAATTAGAATAAACCTTAAATAGTCTCTGTCCTCTTAAGAGGGTCCAATGGAGACACAGAAAGAAAGAATGTAGCAGTGGAGAGTAGATTTGAATGATGCTGTAGTACAACATTAAATGCTAAGAAGTGCAGCAGTTAGAAAAGGCTTGGACAAGCCAGGGATCATGCTTCACTTAAGACCTTAGATGGAGAAAAGCCTTTTGTGATACCTTGCAGCCTCCAACACTGCAAAAGAAAATATTTCTGCTGTTTTAGGTTATCCACTTTGTATAATTTGTTCTGGTAGCCCTAGGAAACTAATACACAAACATATGAACACCTTCATCTTTTACTCAGAAACATCATCTTACAGGCTTATTCCATCTTACTTATAACTGTATATTAGATATCAACATTAATCTTTGATTCTGGCTTTCTCCTAGCTAAAGTCAACAGTTCATTAAACTTTTTTTTTCTTTCACATCACATAATCATATATTTTGGTTCCTTAGTTTCCAAGTTATATTGTATATCAACCCCTTATTAAAATACCATGATCGAGAAAGAATTTACTGTAGTGTATTCTTTTCAGGGAAAAGTAGAAAATGACTGAGTTTAACTTGGAACAGAACAGTTCCACGACATGAATGTAAAATGATTTTAAAACTCCCAATAGCATCTTACACACACAGTATTAGAAGACATTGTTAGTAGTTTCTTAAAGCTTACAAATTGTATGAGGTTTATGAATTCTGGGCCTTCTGAAACAAAGGCTGTGCCAAGGATGTGAACAACAATATGTGCACAAGCCCATGTTCTTGTTTTATTGATCTCAGCCTGGAGGTTTCCTTTCAGCCCCTTGATGTTTTCTAATATGGAGCCATGAATTCATCTATCCTCTAAGTTTATGTTACTTGGGGAGAAGCAAATCTTGCTTTCTGTGTTTTCATCCAAGTAACAAATAGAAAATGCCAGGCATGCTAGAATAAAGTTCTTAAAAATATAATCAAAATAGCATTCAGTGGTGGACAAACTGTTTCCTCTAAGAGAACTTCACCAAATTAATCAAGACTCCTTAGGAAGCAATCTGGTCAAAGAAGAATCAACAAAACAACAGTAATATCAGGCAACTTTTTGTTACATAACCCAGCAGATGCTAATAAACTCTCTAGCATATCTTATTTTACTTCCAAATTTAGGAATATTTATATGAATTTATTAATTGGTCTATAAAATTGCTATTAAATATAAAATCAAGTTATTTTGGCAGAATGAATTAGTGAAGAAATTTATTGTTTTAAATGTTCACTTAGTATCAATCAGCTATTTGATAGTATTCACTTAGAATTTTTATTTTTAGTAAATTTATTTATTCTAAAGTATATATTTTATCACCCTATAAAAATCATCTATCCCTAAAGGTCTTTGCTCAACAGCACTTGCTTTTTTGGAATTTTTTCTTATTAATTTATTCTTTCATATATTACGACCCAATACAGCCTCCCTTCCTTCTTCTCTCCCCAGTCTCTCTCCCACAGTTTTTATCTCTATCCACTCCACCTCCATTCCCAAGTCCCAGCCCTAGAAAAGGCCAGGCCTCCTAGGTATATCAAGCCAATATGGCATATCAAGTTGCAATAAGACTAGGCATCTCTCCTCATATTGAGGCTGGAAAAAACAACCCAGTAGGAGGATGGAGGTTCCAAAAGCAAGCAAAAATGTGATAAACAGCCAACAGTCACTCGGTTAGGAGTCTCACAAAACAAAGCTACATGCCTACAACATATATACAGTGTATCTATGTTAAACTCATGTAGGCTTCCTATTTTTGCTTCAGGATCAGTGAGTTTCTGTGAGTCCAAGTGAATTCTTTCAGTAATTTCAGTACACACTTCCCAATCCTTGTGCATGATGTGGTTTTCCTGGTGATGGCTCTAGGCTTTTTAGTCTGAGAACTGTCTCTTTGAAGGAAAAGTCAAAACCACAGCAAGTACAGCTTCTATTTTCCTGATGTGCTATTTAGTTTTACTTTGCATTCCACAAGCAAGAATTCTCAACCATTCAAGTTCATTTTTCTTCAAACACAGCAGGCAATAATCTTTCAGTGGCTCCAAAAACACACTGGCTATAATCATCATAGAAACACTTTTCTTCGTGACATGTGCATTAATGGTATCTGCATCAATTTTTTGCATTAAGAGGTTTTATTTTCAGAAGTCTTATAAAATAGCAAATATTATGAACTGAACTCTATAAGTAAATATCCTAAATTGTGTTGTATGAGTCATTAGTGTTCTAAATGCTTTTAAAATATATTGACTATATTTTCAAATTAAAATGTCTGTATAAATTTGGGTAATACTTTATATACTTCATCTTGGTATGTCAACCATGATATAGTACATTTTAAAAGTGTTAATGTGAATAAGAATAACAACTACAACAAAAGGTAGTCTTGAACTTCATAATACATGATGTTTTATAGAATTACAGAGCTTGAGCACATGTAGGGCAGTGGTAGTACATGTCTTGAAATCTCAGCTCTCAGGATGAAGTGGCACAAGACTCTGTGACTTTAAAACCATCCTGGTCTACAAAACAAGTTCAAAGACAGCCAGTGATACATGGAAACAGTGTCCTGAAAAACAAAAGCAAATAAACAAGCAACAAAGAGAATTTGAGCACATATTTGTTTTTGCCAACAATAGTTTCTAACAGTTATTAGAAGAAATATATTTAAGCAAGCATTGAATTAAGTCATTAGCACATAAGAATTTGGTATGAATTACTTGGTCGAATGACGCAGAAAGATTTCATCTAGACTGTTCTTCAAAGACAACTTTTTGAGTAGTCCAACTCTGAGTAGTCCAGTTGACACTATGTCCAGATGTCTGTTCTGGGAACAGCTGTCCCTAAGTTCACAGCTCCCCTGGGAGACACATGTGCTGACTGAGTAAGTCATGGAGCATGGATCTGATCATTTAGGACTCTATCAGCATTTGGGCTACAGCTTCCTGCTGTAAAGGCCAAAACCTTCTCAGACTGACTGCAACTCAACCATTTTCTAGCTAAGCCTATCTCTTTCTCCTCTCAACTGCTGATCCCAGAATTTACACCCAAAATGCCATCTCACCATCTGTTTCTTGAGTAATTATTAGTTGCAAAATTAAGACATTCTTTTGGAAAAACTTTCAAGACAGTTTTCTTTGAATAAATTATTTTAGTGAGAGTTGGGGTAACAGATATCTACTAGAGAGCAAGATTAGGCAGATGCAGCATAGATTGCTATTTCCTGTATAAGTCAGGAACCATAGCTATGGATAGATACCCAAGGGCAGGATTGGTAAAAAGAGGGAAAAGAAACAAATGTGCAAGGGTAGATATAACTATGATTTAGGTATATTATTTTCTCTGACTTAATGGTAGGTCTCCATGTTTAGTGCTTCTTTAGTCTTAGAGCCAAGAAAAAGGCTAACCTTAACATTAAAGAAGAGTATAAATTAGAGTCTTGACCAGATTGTCAGTCTATTTCAGTCTATTGCCTAATTTCAAACCTCTGCTAAAATTAGCCTCATGGCTAGCTGCAGGAAGTGGTAAAGATAATTCAGCAGAGATATTCTGCTACTCAGATTTACATGAAGAAAAACAAGTCAATCCAAGGCAAAATGGAATGGTTTTGTATCCCCCTGGTTAACCCAAATCATTCCATTGGGCCATTTATGTAAGAATGTTACTAAAAAATCTAACCAAACTGAATAAGCATTCTATAAAAAATACTGCTAAAATAAATATGCTTAAATTATATCTAAATCAGATCTGATTTTACTTCTTACATATTAAGCCATTTTGCAGGTTCATTATATTTCTGTATACCTATTATTTTTCATGGCACCCTACTAGAACATTGAGATGGTTTCCCTGGATATCTTTGTGATGGTTTCCCCTGGAAACCTTTATGACAGTCTTGTTTAAAGAAGCATGTCTATATATGTTATATATTATATGTGGTATGTTGTATACATTTCCATGTATGTATTTGGATATATAGATAATATGATATAGATATTTAATAAAGCTCTAGCTTGGCAAGGGTATTTTATTTCTTTTTTGGTATAGCACTAAGACAATTACTATATATTATGAAACAAGAAAATAAACAATGTTTTCCAAAAGTATTATAGTATTTTGCATTAGGCTTCAAGATTTATTTATTCCTGTAGAGCAAACAGACATGAACCATCATAGACATGTAATAATCATATAGTTTACTTTTCTGTTAATTCACAAACTTGAACGCTCAGTATATTTTCAGAAAAACATTCTCTCAGAACTAAGTATACCTGCTGCATTTGATCCCCTTTGCTTCCAATATTCTGCTCATATTCATGGATTTCTATGGATATCAAATATGAAATGTTAGTTAAGATTTGTAACAATGTAGTGTATTAAATGCATTATTGTTTAGGAGAGTCAAACCCAAATCTACTTTCCTTCAGTTCAAGTAAAACCAAATCTAACAGTACAGTGCAGTGTACAGCTTCTAGTTTTGACTATTTTGGTTAATGTTCTAGGGAATATGCTGCAGTCAGTAACTTCTGGATAGATGCTAAAGCATTTTGAAAGTATACAGGCTCCTACAATCACTGGGAAGAGATGAAATAATACCCTCTATGTGATGGTGGATGAAGAATATTTTTAGAATATTATACACAGAGTTATAAAGATATTTATACTCTCATATTATCTTGGTGCTAATATGACAAATGAAATATATAGTTCACTGAATATATATATGTATATGTATGTATATATATATATATATATATATATATATATATATATATATCTTACAGTTAAATAGTGGTCCAATTTTTAGCCAAGATAATTAAGTAAGTTGCATAATATGCCCCAGACCTCTAAACTTCTAAAGCATGTCTATTTGACTTGAACTTTAAGTTCTGAAGTGTGTGTTCTTTCTACTTCATTAAGCTCCCTCTATTTGGAAAGTGAACCATGAAAAAACAAAATTGAGCAAGGTAGTTCCACTCCATGGGTTGAACTCAACGGTTCTTATAGTTGTTCTTGATTAAATCGATTGTATTTTAATAAGCTTAGAATTCTTTCCACTTTTTGTATGCCAATGGAAAATAAAGCACTAATAAATTAAAGGCACCAATTATTATGGTTTGTAAAGGATGAGAACAAATAATATGTGCTAATCAAAATATTTGGGCCATTTATTTTAATTCAACAATAATGGTTATTGGGCTGTAGTAAAACTAAACTGAAAAATGACCCTCCTTTCTTAAGTATGCCCTATGTTTCTTTATTTCTTCTTCATCATGGACATGAAAACAAAGTTTGTATCCTAGAAGAAGAAAACAGTGCAGGAATCTGCTTTGTTGCCAAGGATACTATAACAGCCAATACTTGTATTTGGTGACAAAAGTCAACTGTTTTGTTTCACCATGAAAACAAAGACAAAACAAAATGAAATAAAAACATATTGGTTTGGAGATTACCTTTGCAGACTCTTGGCAAACTGGTATATTATCTTGTACATAGTCTCAGTTTTATAGAGAGTACACCCCCACTGTGGACCCCTTTAAGTTATAGTTTCTTCCTTTATGCTTTGTGTGCATGTATGTTTGTAAGTATGCAAGTGCATATGTGTACAGGTAGTGTTAGCACTTGGATGAATATAGACTCCAGATGTTAGAGTTGGATGTATTTAGGCATAAACAATCTGCTTTGATTGTTTAAGTTGGGATCTATTTTTTTTTAACTGCCATTACCAGTTAGGATAATGTTATTTTCTAGAAAGTTCCAAAGACCTGCCTGTTTTTATTTTCTCAATGCTGAGATTACAAGTTCATATCACTACACATAGCATTGGGATTGGGGAACTGAAAATTGAATCAAGGTCCCAATGTTTACATGGCAAACACTTTATCAAGTGAGAAACCTTTCCAGGACTTTGGTTATAGCTCTTGATCCAGTATTATAAACAAAGTCCTATAATATAATGCAATTCATTCATTGGGTATATAAAGATTTTAACATTCTGAATCATCTGTATATCACAGTATGCACAATTGAGTGCCATTTGTTATAAAGGTCCCTAAGTAATAAGCAAATTATCAAATTTTTATGTCTCTAACATCCAAAGGCATCTGGTTTTGTCTACTTTATGTGGCCTTGTAATAATTATTGTTAAGATATTTAAAACTTTACTTTTTATATTATTTCCTAGTTTATAAACTTTACAATTATTATTAATTTTTAATGAATAAGATTTTCCTCAAAAATGAATCTTCTCCACCAGGCCACAGGCCAAAGTTGACATAAATGTCACTAAGAACAAAAAAAATTAAAATAAAAGAATAGTTACATTGATACATTTTTTAAAAAAGAATCTAACCACTGGAGAAATGTCCAGTAGTAAAGCTTGTGCTTAAGATTTTGAAGGTCCTAGGTTTGATTTTATTAAGATTCCTTCCTGAACATTCCAGTGTATAACATTTCATCTTTTCTCCTGGCAGCCACTGAAAGTCAGACTGTTTAGTACAGTGGGAGTAGATAAATGGGGTTGAAAGAGTTCCAATTAATTCTGCTAAAACATTGTCTTTTTGAAAAGATGTGGCTCCAAACAGTGATAATGTCCATTTGGCTAAATGGACTATGTTTCAATTTTCTCAGTGATATACATAAACTAAAGACAAAGATGTATTTCTCTCCACATTGTACACAAAATATTCTCTTTCTACCTGGTCTTTCTTGTTCAAACTGATTGGTTCAGTAAGAGAAGGCTGAAAGAAAAGATAATTCATAGATTTTAGAATATAGTTTATTCAAAATATAGTTTTTAGAACAATTTAAGGGATGAATAAGGAAAATTACCCTAGTACTGCCTGAAGAAAGGAACTTCAAACCTAGAATGTATTATAGTGGGAAAGATACTAGTGAGCTCTCTCTCAGAGAAACACACTCAAAAACTTTCTTATTACGAAAAGCATTAATATGCTTCATCAAGCTACTTTATAATGTGTCACAGCTAACTGGTGAGGTCACATCAAATCACTGGATCATGATTTGAAAAAAAATTGCCATTATTTTGTCTGAAAGACTATTGAAAATTGCAGAATATGGCTTCATTTCTTGGATCTTTGATGAAAATAAGTTCTTAGTACTATCAGATAACTTCCTGGAATCTCTTCCTATAACTACTTGTTTATTCTCTGTCCAGACAAATATCTGCTGACTAGTAACATTAGCAACCAGTAAAAATAGAGTAGATAACACCAAAAAGTTCTATCTCTAACAAGATGTAGTTTTAATTATATAAAGTAAAATTCTAATCTCTATTAGCTGATCTAGAGTCCAAGGTGAAGGTAATGTCAACATGTGTGTCCTATTCATAAAAGTGGAATTTCAATGCACTAGATGGACCCCATCCTCAACACTGCTTATAAGCAAGAAACTGAGACCAGATATCCTGTTGACCTAGGTTAAAAGCAAATGATGCTGTTCTTTAAAAAGAGGTAATGATAAAATAACTCCTAATGATATCATTTTACACTCATTTATCAATACTGTGATCAGCTATGATTGGCGATAACTGTTCCTCCTGCAACAGATAGGAACAAATATAGAGACTCACAGCCAAACATTACCCAGAGACAGTCCTTAGAACACTCAGCCTTAACTGGGCTGTCCATCAAATCCCTCACCTCAGATCTCAGAGAACCCAGAAGAAAACAAAAATTGTAAGAGCCAGAAGAGATGGTGAAGACAAAAAATATATTTCCTTTAAATCCAAATAAGCAAAGCTCATATAAACTCACAGAAACAGAAGCAGTATGAATAGATCATGTATGAGTTTCCAGCAGGTATTCTGCAAATATACCATTGCTTCCAGGTTAGTGTTTTTAAATGGATTCCAGAGCGTGAGAATACGTGGGTCTCTTATTCTTCTCTTGGGCCTTTTTTTCCTGCTGTCGGTTTATCCTGTCCAATTTCAATGTGATTCTTTTTGTATTATCTTATTATATTGTGTTTTGTTATATTATTTTTTTAAAAATGAATGAATGAAAAAAGAATGACTGAATAAGTGAATGAATGAGTGAATGAATTAGTCAATGACTGAATAAATGAATACCTAGCCACTAAAGTAAATGTTAACAACTGAACTGTTATTTATACCTACTAGGAGAGGGAAAATCAGTTTTCTCCAATGAAGTGATACTCCAGGAAAGCCTCATATTCAAAAGTAGTTAACAAACATAATTAACATTATGGATTTTTGTTTGATTTTTGTTTCTTTGTAGTATGTGTGTGTATGTGTGTGTGTGTGTGTGTGTGTTTGTGTGTGTGCTTTTATTTTGTTACACTTTGATGGGCTTTATGTTTCAGTTTTGCTTTCTTTGAGGTGTGTTTTTATTTTCTTGGTTTGGTTAGATTCTTTTGTTTGTTTGAAGAGGGTTGTTGTATTTGATTTTGTTTGTTTGTTTGTTTGCTTGTTTGTTTTACAAATAAGTTAACGTTAGATAGGTAGGGAGGGAAAAAAGATCTGAAAGAACTTTGGGGGAGAAGAAGACTATGATCACAGTGTGTTTAAATTTTTTAAAGAATTGTATTAAATAATAACCATATAATTAAAAAGAAAGTCACAAAAGCCTTGCTCTCACCTAATAAATATTTCTCATGTATGATCCACACATTGATTTACCTTCCTCTCAAAATACTGGTTACTTCTTCTTCAGGAGAGATTAGAAAGTACTTTTTGCATTAGAAAATAATGGTTAATTATGTTATGTTCCGGAGAGTTCAGAGATTATTTTTCCTAACACAAAAACGTCCCAAAGAATAACTACAAATTATAATTATGAGAGGAGTGACACGCTAAGAAATGATTGTAGGTAGTGTGTCTCTGTGGTAGGCTGAACTTATTCCACCTTGGCTATGAAAGACATTCATGTTGGTGTCAACTCACTGATCTAGAACACTTTATGGATGATAAAATTGCCTAGGCCTTCTTTCATGCTAATGCAGTCAATGTAATTACTAATTCAAACTGTTGTGTTTGGATTAATATCTCAGGTAATATGTAAAGGTCATGAGGTAACTTAATGTAATTAGAAGCCATCTAGCTTCTAACATAGATCCTTAATGGTTTATGGGACTTATTCAACAGTTTGTCTGGGACTCCAGAGATATGTTCTAAGATAAGTTCTTTACTGGTCTCAGCACATTGCTTAAAGCCTTGTTGATATAATCTTTCATTAGATGTTATGTGGTAAAATACTGTACACATTTGGTGAGATTCAATATCAATAATTTAAACCAGATTTTGATAGAATAAGAACATTTACCAGAAGCCAAACCATGATATCAAAAAATTATAAGTTTGGCATGATATTACATGCCTGCAAATCAACACTCGCGGGACTGAAGCAAGACAGGACAATCATGACTTGGAGGTCAAGCAGGATGAAACACTGAGACTTTATCTCTTGAAAATGAAAAGAAATAGGAAAAGCACTGTATAAAATTAAAAGTGAACACTGCCGAGGGACATGGGGTTTCACACCAGTCTTTTATTGTTTTGATATCATGGGCAAAGGTGCTGATGAGTGTGACTTCAAGAATGTTAATACAGAGCTCTCTAGAGCAGAAGACAAGTTTGCAAACAGCCCTGAAAAATCTGTTTGTCTTCTTTCAGACAAAAGCATGGCTTAATTTCTGCCTGTTGAAAATGCCCCCTAACCTTAGCATATATATATATATATATATATATATATATATATATATATATATATATGTATATATATATACACACATATATATGTGTGTGTGTATGTGTATGTGTGTATATGATGTATGTGTATATGCATATGTATGTGTGTATATGTATATATGTATGAATGTGTGTATATATGTATATATGTATGTGTGTATATATGTATATGTATGTGTGTGTATATATGTATGTGTGTATATATGTATGTGTGTATATATGTATATGTATATATATATAACTATATATATAAATATATATATATAGACAGAGGCAAATTGCTTTTATGTCCATAATTGCATAGGAGATCGACTATAAGAAGATGCTGTCACATATCTATTTGTACATGAAACAAAGTATTTTTCCTCAAATAAAATTCATATCTTGAGTAATTTCCTATTACCTAGTTTTCATTCAAAACAAAATCATGAGCATTTTGGAATTCTATGTGCACAATTCTGTTATAAAGGATATACAAGTAACAACAAAGGACTCATCCTTTAAAGGTCATGGAAAATGTGTATTCATTAGGATAGAGTCATTCTTTTCTTTTTTCATATTTTTTTTATTGGATAGTATGTTTACATTTCAGATTTTATCCCCTCACCCCATTCCTCCCACCACCCATGAACCCCCTATCTCATCCCCCCTCCTCTGCCTCTACAAGGGTGTACCCCCACCTACCCCCCACTCACACCTTCCCACCCACGAATTCCTCCCTGCTCTGTGTTCAGCCTTCATGGGACCAAGGATCTCCTCTCCCACCCATGCCCAACAAGGCCATCCTCCCCTAAGTATACAGCTGGAGTCATGGGTCCCTCCATATGTGCTCCCAGGCTGGAGGTTTAGACCCTGGGGATCTCTGGTTGGTTGGAACTGTTGCTCTCCTCTTGGGACCACCAACCCTTTCAGCTCCTTCAGTCCTCTAACTTCTCCATTGGGAACCCTTGATCAGATCAATGGGTAGCATCCACCTTTGGATATGTCAGACTCTGGCAGACCTCCGAGGAGACAGCTACATCAGGCTCCTGTCAGCATGCACTTCCTGACATCCATATCAGCATCTATCTTTGGTGACTGCACATGGGAGGGATACCAAGGTAAAATGGTCTCCAGACAGCCCCTCCTTGAGTTTCTGTCCCACACTTTGTCTCCATATTTGCTCCCTTGAGCATTCTGTCACTCCTTTCAAGAAGGACTGAGGCATCCACACTTGGTCTTCCTTCTTCATAAACTTCATGTGGTCTGTTAGTTGAATCTTGGCTATTTCAAGCTTTTGGGCTAATATCCGCTTATCAGTGAGTAAATACCATGTGTGTTCTTTTGTGATTGGGTTACCTCACTCAGGATGATATTTTCTAGTTCCATCCATTTACCTAAGAATTTCTCGAATTCATTATTTTTAATAGCTGAGTAGTACTCCATTGTGTAAATGTACCACGTTTTTTGTATCCGTTCCTCAGTTGAAGGACATCTGGGGTCTTTGAGCTTCTGGCTATTATAAATAAGGCTGCTATGAATATAGTGGAGCATATGTCCTTGTTATATGTTGGAGCATCTTCTGGGTATATGCCCAGCAGGGGTATAGCTAGGTCCTCAGGTAGTGCTATGTCCAATTTTTCTGAGGAACCACCAGACTGATTTCCAGAGTGGTTGTACCAGCTTGCATTCCCACCAACAATGGAGGAGTGTTCCTTTTTCTCCATATCCTTGCCAGCATCTACCATCACTTGAATTTTTTATCTTAGCCATTCTGACTGGTGTGAGGTGGTAGCTCAGGGTTGTTTTGATTTGCATTTCCCTGATGACTAAGGATGTTGAGCATTTCTTAAGGTGCTTCTCAGCCATTCAAATTTCCTCAGTTGAGAATTCTTTGTTTAGCACTGTACCCCATTTTTAATAGGGTTATTTGGTTGTCTGGAGTCTAATTTCTTGAGTTCTTTGTATATATTGGATATTAGCCCTCTATCAGATGTAGGATTGGTAATAATCTTCATCCAATCTGTTGGTAGCCATTTTGTCTTATTGACAATGTCCTTTGCCTTACAGAAGCTTTGCAATTTGATGAGGTCCCATTTGTCGATTCTTGATCTTAGAGCATAAGCCATTGGTGTTCTGTTGAGGAACTTTTCCCCTGTGCCTAGGTATTCGAGGATCTTCCACCACCTTCTCTTCTATTAATTTCAGTGTATCTGGTTTTATGTGAAGGTAACTTTGGTTTCTGTTGTTTACATTCTTACGCTTGCCTTTCGCCATTTGGTTAGCTCTAGTGCTACCTACACTCACTGGTTCTGACTGGAGCCTGCCTTTCCAGTTATCTTGGTTGTGTCAGAACTCCTCTAACACAGATGTCAGATGTCTAGATGTCTCTGTGATCCTGAACTCCAACTTTTCTGGATACAGTGGCTCCTCTAGAATATCTCAGGATATGGTGTCTCCACGGTAGTAGACCAGCTAGGTGTTTGCTGCTCTGAGTGTAGTCACTCCTCTAGAATGTCTCAGGATACGGTGTCTGCTGCTCTGAGTTCAGTGGCTCCTCTAGGATGCCTCAGGATATGGTGTCCCCTGCTCTGAAGTCAGTGGCCTCTCTAGGATATCTCCTGATGTGGTTTCCACATGGGAGCAGACCAGCTGGATGTCTGCTCCAGCCTCCAGGGGGAAGTGGAGTGGTATTCAGCAAGGGTGGGGTTTGGGTACCTGGTGTGTCCTGTGGGCTCCCTGCTGCCAGTTGTGGCTCTGGGGCATATGGAGGTGGGCCACTGATCTTACCTGCCGCTATGAGGTCAGTGGCCTCTCTAGGATGTCTTCTGATGTGGTTTCCACATGGGAGCAGACCAGCTGGGTGGATAGAGTCATTCTTTTGATTTATAGCTGCTAGAAAGATTGTCATTACAGACCCATTTTTATTTGAACTCCAATCACTAAGAGTCTTTTTGACAAAGCCATACTCTACTAACTTCTCTTGTGGTTACTAAGTAGCAGACATAATTCATAAGGACAGTGTTCCAAGGCTATTCCTAAGAAATAGATAATGTATATGCATGTCAAGCAAATGAAAATATTCATAGTCAAACAAACCAGCAAAATGCCCTGAACATTTTGATGAATGAATTTGATGAACATAGACTTTTACTTGTGCCATTTTGTAGGTTATTGTCTGTTGATAACAATAGCCACTCTAATTTGATTATTATATATCATGTATGGGTATCAAATCATTACATAAGATGCCTTAGGATTTTCCTTTTAATTTTTAAAAAATTATTTCATTTATTTACATTCCAGTCATTGCCCCTCTTCTGAGTACCCCTCCCACAGTTCCTCATTCCATTTCTCCTCCCCCTTACCTCCAAAAGGGTGCTCCCACCCCACCAAACCTCCTCATTCTCTGGGGCCTCAAGTCTCTTGAGGATTAAGCATATCTTCTCCCACTAAAGCCAGATTAGGCAGACCTCTGCTGTGCCAGGGGCCTCAGACTGGCCCTTGTATGCTCCTGGCTTATGGGTCAGTCTCTTACAACTCCCTAGAGTCCAGGTTAGTCAAAACTGCTGGTCTTCCTATAAGGTTGCCCTCCTCTTCAGTTTCTTCAATCCTTCCCCCAGTGCAATGATAGCCCTGTCCCCCACGCCCAACTTCAGTCCAATGGTTGGGTATAACTATCTGTATCTGTCTCAGTCAACTGCTGGTAGGGACTCTCAGAAGACAGCCATGCCAGTCTTCTGTCTGTAAGCACATCATAGGATCAATAATAGTGTCAGGCCTCGGTGCTCCCCCTGAGATGGATCCCAAGTTGAAACTGTTATCGGACCACGTTTCCTTCAGTCTTTTCTCCATTTTTGTCCCTGTAATTCTTTTAGACAGGAACAATTCTGGGTCAGAAAATTTTACTATAAGTTAGTTAATAACCCTGTCCCTCCACTTGAGCCCTGTCTATCTACTGAAGGTAGACTTGTATATACTAAATTTTAGCTTTCAATTTGTTTTGGAGACAGAAGTTTAAAATAAACTTCTATTCATATTTTTAGTAGTTATTACTATATTTGTTTAATGGCAGATTTAAATTAAAATTTCTTATCTTTATTCACATGAAAGTCATGTTTATTTTTTTAATTAGTTGGATAAATGGAAAAATAGACCTGTGATAGCAAGGCAAGAAATGATATAAACACTGAAATGTAAGAGACCTTTCTGCCACCTAGACTTTGTCCAGTTTCAGGATCTTACTAAATCTCTCAAAGCGATATTAGATTCTTGTAATTAATTCATAAAGAATCTTCAAAATTCTGTATATAAAATGCCATGCCCATGTACTATGGAGTGACAAGAATAAAAGGATATCACCTGGCTTTGGATTCAGAAGCAAAAGAACACTATCACAGGTTCTTCTTCCCACTATCTCTTGGTTTAAGATTTTTTCAAAAATATACTTTATAAGGAAGGCCTTTATGTGATATTTCTGACATTATTTAACAGATTTTGACAATGTAGCCAATAATCTTTTCTATCATTTTTCAAATTAAAAATATTTGTAGTGTATATTAATAATAATATTTAACCATATCCAATTTATAAAATAAACATGAAGAATTCAAAATTTTCCACTACCATCAAGGAAACTAATTTATCTTAATGATCACAAATTCAGAATTCATTAGTGTATAAATATTTTTCCATCATATTCCAAAAAATATTTCAATACATTTACTGCTGAAAGTAGAATAAATTATTCATTGAACATACAAAATGAGTTCTGTTTCCATTTTAAATGTTTAAAAAATAAAATGCAAATGCAGAAGCATTGCACATACTTTCTGCTAGCATCAAATGGAGCTTCAGGAATCAAAGCATTCTCTTTGTGCAAATATGCACTCTAAAAAACAGCAAGTTAACATATTGGTTTAAGTGACCTTGATAAGTTTTCTTCACTGTACTTGGTATTAATTACTATTTTTTTCTAGAAAATGAGAAAATTTAAAATTTATGAGATTGTAGTGGTTGCACATTTCAGACAAAACATTGTTGAAGGAAATAACAGGAGTTTAAAAATCTTCATTTACAATAATAATAATAATAGTGAACTATATTACTAAGAAAAATCTAAGTAGAAAATATATTTTATAGTACTAGTTTTACTAGGGGTTTATGAGGGATACAATCTTTAAGGAAGTAATTTAGAAATGAGGAATAGTTGAGGAGACCGGAGAGTGTAAGGATGGTAGGGTGGTCAGAAGAGGAGGTGGGAGGAAAGATAACTATTACTAAAGATGTTTAATAGAATCTAGTAGAAACCTACCGTTTCTAAGACTTCAAAACAAAAAGTTAAAATACTTTAAATCGAGGTACCCTATATAGGGTAAAATGCTCCTCTTAGAAAACCATCATATTACTAAAGATGTTTAATAGAATCTAGTAGAAACCTACTGTTTCTAAGACTTCAAAACAAAAAGTTAAAATACTTTAAATCGAGGTACCCTATATAGGGTAAAATGCTCCTCTCAGAAAACCATAGGTTATAAAACAAAATTCTATGACAAGATATATAGAAACCTCCCAAAACATTATAGTTTATAGCTAGTTACCTTGGTTGTTCGTCAGCACTTGATAATGAGATGTTATAAGACATATTGGTCAAAGCCCATGAGAAAATCAGCCCAAGGTTGCCCTGGAAGATTCTTCCCTGCTATTTAGATTTCACAATGCTGGAAGATGCTAGGCCAGCTTCTTTGAGAGAAAACTTACCAATAGTCCTAACAAGTTATAAATGCTACGAACTACAGCAATGACAGATCTGATAAGAAACACCTATTTGTGCAATAGTGACATGAATGTTATGAAGTTAATCAAACACTCTGATTGAATCTAATGCCCACTTCACAAGAAGAAATTTATACTCAGTACTATAAACCTGACCAAGAACTTTGGCTAAAGTTTAAATTCCATAGAGGAGACTCTAGCAACTATTTTGCTAAATGAAAGTAATACCAAACTGCTTTATAAATACTAATTTTATACCCACTTATCACTGTAGCTCTCAGCTCACATTAGAGAAGCTTTTTGTACTGGACAGCAGTCGATGCAGAGGGTCATAATGGTTTAAAGTGGAGTAGATATGTTACTGTGTACTACCAGACCGTAAATCAGACATCTATGCTACATAAGCACACTCAAGGCTCAAGAGACATTGTGGGAAAAGAGTCAAAGGATGTTAAGAGTCAAAGTGTGGAGAATTCTTTTGGACTTAACATGAACAGCAGGCTCTTAAACTCATTGTAGCTCTGGTAATCTATACAAGACATGAAAAGTGGATCCCTTTCATAGTTTAACATGGGAGACTAAAAGACTCATGAAAACTCATCCCTCACCAAACAACTGTTAATGAATAACTATGGCTGAATAAAGAGATGTCAATTTTTACAGTATTGTAAACATTGGTATGTAGTCAATGCTATTGCATAGAAGTTCCCACCCATGCTTATGCAAGCAATTCCATTTAAACTCTATTAATAAACATTTTTGTTCAACACACATACATGAAATTAGAAAGGGAGTTTATTGCAATGAAAGGTTTCAGGAGAAGAAATTTTAAGAATTAGAAGGATAAGAAGGGTAAGAAGGACAAAAACTCATTAAATACATGTATGACACTTTCAAAAATTTTAAAGTGGTGATATATTAATTATTTTGAATAGTAAAATAATTTGTGATAGTCATATAATACATACAAAATAATATATTTTACCTAACTCCTACATGTTCATGATTATAATAAAACCATCAATATCAATATTGATTGCTAATAAGAGAAACAGAAAGTATTATGTGTGAATAGAATTATCAAAGCCACAATACTTAATTTTTTCATTATGTTGTTGCCTAAAATCAGTAGATAATTATTGTCTTTATTTTATAAACAATAAATTACACAGCTTTGCTTATTCCCGACAATATGATGTACTTTTGGAAAACAAATCCTCAGCTTTAGGTTCTTTGTCTCTCTTATTATACCATTTATTTCAATGGTCCATTCCTATGGTGAAATTAAATTCTCACTATGTTCTAAATGGAAAAAATCTGACTTAAAGATAAGTGAATAAAATCCTAAGAAATGATCATTAGCATTGGAAAAGAATAATCAATTTGACAGTCTATCACTATTAGCATATAGCTTAATTAACAAAATATAAACAGGTAAATATTCAACTGGCAAAACCAGTGGCCATTGTGGCTACACCAAAATAAAATTTTAAATTATACTTTTATAGTTCACTTTATTTATAATTGGCATAATGGTTTTTCATGCTTGTGTAGTATATTTGATATTTTAAAAAATAAATATGTCATACAATCCTATATTTAGAGAAACTAACATATCACATCTAAATATGTATCATTTTTCTTACAGAACCATATTTTTCTTTTACAGGGCTTTTGAAATCTAAAATACATTGCTGTAATAATTCTCCTAGTGTCCAATAGAATGCTAAGATTTGTTTCTTTTAAATGACTCTATTTAATTCTTGCCATTCTATTATTCTTCATTCACTGCTTATTTAACTGTATTCAATCTCCACTACTTTCAAGATCTCTCTCCCTAGACTGTTGCTATCTTATTATGGGCCTTCCCATCTATGGGCCTTCCAATTGAAGCATACTCTGCTGGCTAGTTTTGGTTAACTTGACATAAGCTATATAGGCTGAAGAAGTAAACCACAACATCCATAAATATTTAAGTCTTTTTAGTAGACATTACTAGATTTGCAACTAAATATTATTTTGTTTTTGAAAAACTCTAGTATTGTAATAGGAATATACCATTTGAATAACTTTTACCATAGAACTCTTAAGTTAAAATTCAATAATTTTAGGAATTCTATTCTTTAAGTTATAATGCAGTAGATACCAAGAGTTAGTTAAGTATAACTAAGAGTATTAACCCATATTTCAAAAGGGAGCCCTTTGAGATTTTCTGTCACTTGAAGATTGTAAAGATATCCTGAAATAAAAATAATAGTTATTTTCAAAAATACTAAATAAATTTTAATTGAAGTACTAAAATAATTCTTTATGTTTCTTCTATCTAAATATATAATTCCCTGTTTGTTTCAAATATTCACATAATCAATAATCAAGTTCTCAAATGATGATCATTTTAAATAAAATATTTTGGCTGCCTAATTATTAATAGTGTGTTCTCCTGCATGTTTTTATCATGTAATTTACACAGCATATAGGAACTCTTAAATTGAGAAAAGGAAGACTTACCAACTACAGCTTCCATCTGCTCACTTCAGTAGAAACATTGCTCTCTCATTAGATTTCTCATCCCTGAAGAATATTATGGTGAATGTGGAAAGTCATGAATAAAACAACTAAGATATGATAGGAACGTTTAAAAGAATTGTTCTGTATTCACTTTCAAGAGGAAGAATTAAGAAGTGGCATCTTGAATTATTTTCTCATGGTCTAGACTGAAATGAGATTTTAAAAAGTCAACGAATGGCTTCACAGATAATTTTTTTCAGCTTTGCTAAATGTCTGAAGGCTATGTGCTTGAAGATGTTCAATGTAGACATTTAAAGACTTCAAAAACAGAGTCAAAATACTGTGCTTAATTAACTTAAAAGTAGATGAAAAACACATTAGAGTCCTACAGTTTACCATCAGATGGCTTGGACATGCACAATAGAGTAAACTCCAAGCTTGGCAGCTAGATGAAATGATTTTTCAATTATTTTTAAAGCATTGAAACAACAACAGCAAATTTGTACACACCTCATTTTTATCTAAGCCAAGTGACCATTGAAGAATATGACATGAAGGGCTGAAGAGATAGCTTAGCAGTTAAGACTATTTACTGCTCTTGCAGAGGATGGGAGTTCGGCTCCCTGTAGCCACGGTTTCTCACAGCTGTCTAGAAGTCCAGGTCATAGGGTTTCAACACTTTATTCTGGCCTCATGGGGCAGTACACATATGTGTTGCACATGCACACATGCAGGCCAAACATCCATACACATAAAACTAATGAACCAAAAGTAATGTGAACAGCACTTTATTAGTAAAGAGTATTTAAACGGAATGTCTGGTTTGGAAATTATACATCAGAGATTGTTCAAGACAAGACAGGCTGTTTTCCTTATGACTCTCATACTGTCTCCACAACAGTCTTTTGTCGAAAGAGTCCACACATATGGTATTTATAAGCTAGCTTTAGTTTACTTCATATGATTTCATTTTATGTGGGAGTGCTTACCACTCAGCTGTTCTTCCTTTTTTATTATTGAAGATAATTTAATAAGATGTTTTTCTTAGACAAAGTACCATTCATGTTTTAACATCCAATCACAAACTTTGTGGAGCATCAAGAATGAGTAACTTACCATGGAAGGTTTCAGAAACCTCCTCTCTGTTGTACTTTTCCATGTAAAATTCAAGGATGAAGAAAATGGAGAAAAATAATGTAGGTGCCAAACACAAGAAAGAATCAATTACTGACTTTAGAATGTTGAAGTAATTGTAACTACAGGAAAATCTTTCTACAAAAAGCAAGATGAGACTCTGTGTGTTGTTTTGTCTTCAATAAAATAAAATAATAAAAAGTTTGCTATATACAAAAATGAGAAGACACATTTAGTGTATTGAAATACAGAATAAAATCAACAAAATCAAAAAGAGATAGAAGTGGTAAGCATAATTGAAAACATAACACTAAATTACAAAAAAAGACACATTCTATTATTGCTATCTTTGTATATTTTACTCTGCCTCAGTTTGCAGCTTGAAATCCAAAGTGTTATCCTGTTCCTTATATCGTCATACCTCATGAAGGATGGTATAATGAAGATAAAGGCTGGGGATTATAAGTGTTACTAATCATTAGCAAAGTGTTTCTGGCAGTGCAACAGTAACTGTTATTAAAGACACAGATAGTAAAGTTACAGAATTCAAGTGCTTTGGTCTTTCTGCTTAGTCTACTGAATCCATACCTCATCATATTCTTGAGAAAATTATATTTTTAAAGATAAGTTGTTGGAAGAGAAGACTGTCAGGGTTAAGAAACACGCCAAATAATTATTCATTTAATTGTATGATGATACCAAGAAAGATGAAGCTATGTGTTAAGATCAGGACTGAATTAAAATCTGCTATAAAGGTAGCAAAGGACTTTGTACAGTGCTGATGAATAGGAAATCTCTCCAAGTATTGCAGAGCAAGGAACAAAGGCAACGACTACAATGAAGATGGGAGCTGTAGAAGGAAAGTAGATGGTCCAGTTTGTATATTAAATGAGAAATAAAAACAGCATTAGTGTCAAGGAAATAAGCATATAGGATTAATAATATCTAAAGATTTTAAGCAAAATATAACATTTTATTTGAGTCAATGACAGTGATGAAGTTATATATATATATATATATATATATATATATATATATATATATTCTATTATGTATGAATACCTTTATGAGAGGACTAGAGAAAAATATTGTTAAGTTCACATGCTTGAAACTAAAAAAATTATTCTGCAGCAAATGAGATACATGAAAGTGAAATGATAGATTACTTGTAAATTTATACTAGTGAATGACATAGAATTATGAACTGATTTGCTGGTGGGTATAACCATCATTTAATCAAAGGCAATCCATGATAGCATCTTGTTATATTCTTTGGAGTATGCCAACAAAGGCATGGACATTACAATCCAATGTATATGAAAAAGGATACAATATTTTTTTTGCTCATAATTCTGGAGAAGCCCTTTCTAAAATCTGTGAAATAGGGGTGGTATTTTGATAACACAAAAGTAAGGAATGGTTTTATAATGCCTATTCAATTTTACTCTTACAGAGATTCAAATGAGTTCCTGAAGGCTATGTTGAACTTTGTATTTATAAATAAAACTGGAGTTCAGAAGGCTTCAAGTCCCTTCTCTTCTCATCAAATGTTTAGTGAGCAGTCCCTCTGCAGTTATCATTCCAAGCACAAAGCCTATTTAATTATGCTTCCAAATGTAGTGAAATTATCATTTCTTGTAGCTGTCATCTTGATCCTAAAATAGCTACTGTCTGCTTCTTGTGAATGTTAACATATAATCAACAATAACTACCCAAAATTGACCTTTTTTGACCCAAAAATGACCTTTTTTTTGGACCCAGACATGAAAAGAAACAGTTGTGTTTTCTTGCTGAAAGACACACTTCAAAATGAGCAAACTGTAAGTATTGAAGCTGTCTCAGGAGCAGCTGTCATGAATCTTGCTGCATTGCCTAGTAGCTACTCAATGGATAAGAAACATAAATCAGTAAGAATCTACACAGCTTGGATTTGGGCTATGAATTTTACTAAATGACAAACTATAAAATCAGAAATCTTTAGGTCTAATATAAAAACTGAATCTTCATGAGTCTGAACGTTATATCTGCCTGTGTTGGCAATTATAACACTGAAATCTCTGAACAACTGTATCCACACAATGCTAAATGATGTACTTTGTGATATCACAGGGGTGACTCACTAGGGTTAGATTTCTGGATTTTACTTCCTTTTAATAAACATCTTTCAACAGTTAAAAGTTCCTATAAAGTCTACTTAAGGATGGTCAGTCCTTTTGATAACTTCTCATATTCTGTATTTAATTGAGAAAAGTTTTATCTATGTTCATAAAAAAATTAGGATCTGATATTCTTTCTTTTGGAAGTGTTCATGTGGTTTGTGTTTCAGGTTAATTATGGCCTTGTTAAAAAGAATTTGGCAATGTTCCTTCCGTTTCTATCTTCTGGAATAGTTTGAGGAATAATGTTATCTATTTGTTGATATATATATATATATATATATATATATATATACACACACACACACACACACACACACACACACGCACACACATGTATGGAGAGAGACAGAGAGAGCGAGAGAGAGGAATTAGACTCATAAAAGTCTATCTCAAGTATAACCGTTTTGAAGAAACGTTTCTTAATATTTTAAAAGCAAAAGAAACAATTTATGATTGGGTTGCTTTTTCATCTTTACTACAGAAAATTTGTTTATAGTTTTAGTGATATTTATAGGGTTCTCTTGTTATTTAAAATTATATTTTTAATTTTTATTTTTTTATATTTAGCTTCTGACTTATCATTATACTTTCAGGTTCTCTACCAGATCAATGATTTTTGGTTTTTGTTTTTTTCAAGACAGGAATTTCTAAAGAGATTAAAAAACTAGTTTGGTAAGTATAGAATGAGAAATTGGAACTATAGCTAAATATTTTCCAAATTCTCCTATTGTAAATTGTTTTTTAATCAATTTATAATTTAAATATGAGATTTGCCAAAAATAACTAAATATTCTCAAAGAAATTTTTAGATTTTAATTAAAATTACTGCTGTATTGTTTATTATTGTTGTTCAAATATTATAGTAAATGCTATTATTTTACTTATAAACATCATCTAATTTTTATATATTATATTTATAAATATATTTTGCTATTTATATTAATTTTAACAAAAATTTTAAAATGTTATGTAAACATGTAAATTCTAATTGAAATTACTTATTAGAGATAGCTGTATGGGACAACTAAATATTATGAACAGTATTTTCTCTATCAAATAAAAGTAACTATTTCAACAGTTGAACACGAAGGAAAAAAATCAACAAAGACTTTCTCTTCTTTCTTTTTTTCTTTCTTTTTTTTTTTTTTTTTTTTTTTTTTGGCTTGAGAAATAAAGAAACAGAGAGCTGTGGGTGAAAGAAAACTTAACAAATCATGCAGCAAGCAGAAAAGTGCACCTTAACCCCTACGCCCTTTACCAAACATAAATCTCCAAAAGCCCTTTCTGCTTCCCCAAGGAAAGTTAAAAATGCTTCCTTATGCCATAAAGTAGACGCTAAGAACTGAGGCTACCATGGAAAACACTGGGTAATAAATAATTGAAAACTCTGGGAGACAGGATCCCTTTCATTTAATTCTATGTTTTATCCTCATTCCATGCAAAAATAAAGTGACAGATTATATTTTCCCTTCCAGGTGGTTTTATTAACAATTTTTCTCAAAAAATTATATCATAACACAAATGTTAAATAAATATTTAAAAATGTGTGAAGCTCCAAATTTATTGCTATACATATCAGGATATAGAGAAGTATGTGAACTTCAAAAGCATGTCCAAACTGAAGCAAGAGAAAATCCTTGATTTTTAACAATGATATTTACTCTTTGCTTATTGAACTCAAGAGAATTTGGAGGGTTCTAGCAGAAATTAATACAATCTAGAAATCAATAATATTTTCTAGATTAAAGAAGAAATGATGCAAGCATTTTATTAAAGAGATAGTTGCAAATATTACTACTGTCAATTCAAATATCTTATTTCTATTTGCAGCTCTTAGATGTGTTATAAAACAATTTTTTATAACATACAATATTTTTGAGATAGTATTTCCTCATATTTACTAATTGGTAATATCACACTATAATAGTTAAATGATCTGAGGGCTAATTTTTCTTTTATCCAAAAAAGTCCTTTTCATATTTAAATCAATAATTCCTTTAAATGTATGTACTAATCCTGTATTAACTTAAATATACCTGTTTTGGTCAACGAACTAAAAAGTGAGAGTAAAGAATAATCTATTATCTATATCTAAATCCATTATTTAAAGAAACAAAAGATGAAACAGGCTGCTCTTTGCTTCCAGGCATCATCAGTTGATGTTACTGATGTTAATGTAGCACCCTCCACTATACAATAGTGCAGGTTTGCACATCCTCTACTGATATCCACAACACAGCATAATTACTGCAAAGTATAATCATCTTGTGCTTCCTCTAACACGTGTCTAAAATCTACAGGTGTAAGTAGTATGAATGCAGCTGAACCAACTGTTAGATGTCAAGTGTTCCACTTTACCCAATGGTCATATTGACACTCATTGGAAATTTACAAGGGGAAAAATAGTCACTAGAAAGAATTCCGAGAGCAGATATGATAAGCGAAAAAGCTTTCTATACTTCTGATAATATAGTAGTGGACTTTGCTCACCATTCTAGTGAACAATAGTCTATTTCTATTTTGGTTTTCATTTTTTCAACAATTTTCTCTAAACTGAAAATTATGGGGAAAAAAAGAAGAGCTATACACAATAACAAAGTTATTTTATGTTTCTGCGTGTGATTGGAGTAGAATTTCATCTTCGGGAACAGTTAGTTTTCTGACACTTCCATAGGAACTAAATTTTCTCAAGAAAGGCAAAAGGTGAAAAGCACTCAGGGAAATATACAACTACATGGTAAAAGCCAAATGTGCTATAAACTTTCCGAATTGTTGCAGGCTAGTTCAAAAGACTTTCATAAATCTCCTTTAACTTAGAACAAGTTACTTCTCCAAATGGTTCACACATCTGTAGTTCCTATTTAAAGTGCTTATTTGCCTCAGTCGGCTGCATTTTCATTGTGCTGCCAAGAAAAACATAAACTTCCCTTTAGCTCTTTCCATTTCGAAGAGAAGTGACATCTAATGACCAGGTTGGTTGAAGGCATTTATTCTTAAGGGATCACACTTCTGGCTCTCCCCTAGAGAAAGTTCTGTTTTGAAAGAAGTATTAAATTTTGTGTCTTATAAAATGGGAGAAAAAAAAAACTTGAAAGATCAGCAGGAATCTGATTTTTTTCACGGGAAACTCTGATTCAACACAGGAAACATATGCGAATATCTGACAAAACAACTATTTCTCTGCAGTAAAGCCATTCTCTTCACTCTTCCTGTGAAGATTCATGATGAAGACTATGCAACTTGTAGGAATTATTGTCTCTTTAAATAATACTGATCTTGGATTTCATTTTCAATCATGCATATAGAAGAAATAATGGCTAAAGACAATTGACTGCCTTACAGTGACAATGACACGTAGAGTCTAGAAAACAAATCATGCCACCATAGATAAAAAGGGATAGTAGGTGGGGTTTTAATAATAGCTGATTGTTACTGCCAAGTAAAGAGTTAGTGGTCTAGAAAATTCAGGTGGGCTGAGAAACACCAGACAGAAAATGGACTTCACTGATAATACTTGTGGGCTGTAGAATCCAGAAAGCTTCTAAAAAAATATCAACATGTCAAGCCCTGCAGGTATCTACCACTTTTCAACTGACTGCAAGAAAACTGATGTACACATGGAATCATACCGCTCCAAAGTTCCATTTTTCTGGCCTCACAGATTGCCAGAGTCCACACCTCACCATGCTATATATGTAGTCTCTGCTACCAGGGAGATATTATGGTATCTCAGTTATTTCAATTAAAGGAGAAATTTTGTCACCACTGGAGAAGTGGGTCTTCTTCTTCTTCTTCTTCTTCTTATTATTATTATTATTATTATTTATTTTCATGTCACCTCCATCACCCCTTCTCTAATAGCAAGTGTCTATAAAGAATCTGGAGAAGTGGGAAAAGATATCCATTGTCTTTAAAGCCAAAATAACTTCATAATAATAATAACTGAAAAGACCATCTTCAGGAATGAAGTTAAAATAATCTTCAAGGTCAAATGAACTAAACTTGTAATCATGTAGGAAATCCCTCACCATATCTTTGAGTAAGCTTCCAAACAGTGTTAGGTGAGAAGGGTGGGAGTAGCATTATCCCATGGGCTATGATCCCAGTTAATAAAAAGAATAGATAGAAGTGATATAAGAACTAGCATTCACTGCTTTCTGCTTCCTGATTGTGGACAGTGTGATCACCTGTCTCATAATTCAATCCACAACTAAAGCCACCGTTGCCATCAAACATTCCTCATTGCTGTGGAGTCTGCTTAAATCTACCATAAATCTAACACAACTCAAATACCACATCAATGCTAGTGACAAAAATTTATTGTAATCAAGCTAATATTTATCAGTCAGGGCTGCAGAATGGACTTTGGAGTTGAACTATGACCCTGAAGTGACATCATTGTACAGTGTATTTAAAGGATGAAATCATAAAAAGAAAGGAATGAAGTGGACTATAGCATTGTTCAATCATATTTTGACATAAGGAGTTAAGAAAGGGAGTTTCCATCAATCAGGTTCTGAGTTGCATCCTGGGCCTGGGAACATGAACTTAGTTTGATCCTGCCAGCAAGATGGAGAAGTTATCCTTGAGATATCTGGACTCAAACAACTGCCTCCTTATAAGTTGTTCCTGAGATGTCTGAACTCAGACAACTATTTCTTTACAACAGATGCTGTTTAGCTATTAGGAAGGCCACAACTCCCCTGGAGCCTAGGACCTTAAATGTAGTTTCTTCCTATGATTGAATTTAGTCTGAAAACAAAATGGTAGTTCTGATATTAAACGTTTTCTTTTGTTTGTTCCCAACATTCACCATGATTGATTGTCCCTACAAATTGAGTAAGAACAAATTCTTATGTCCATAAATTGTTTCTGTCACAGATGAGGAAAACTAACCAATAGAGAAGTGTGTCCATTGCTCTGGTTTCAGAAACATGTGTTTTAAAGAACTTTGGAATTGTGTTGGGAGGAATGCAGGAGCGTTTAAAGCAGTGGGATACAAAAGCCCTAAAATGTTGTAAGCAGTGTTTAATGGGCTATTCTGGAGGGAAAGAGGAAAATCAGAATTCTGAAAGAAATGCACAGTGATATTCTTGCCTGTGAGACTTCAGAAGGCCATGGAGGCTCTTGGAAATCTGGCTACAACACATTCATGACACATTCTGGCAAATTTTTCACCTGCTTTCTGCCTATGTCTTAGAAACTTGAGTGTGATTGAATTGAAAAGCCAGTGGATTAAGTATTATGGGTAAAGCAAACTTCAAGACAGCATCATATCCAGGCAGTGTCATAGTTATTTTTCAGTGCCCTAGGAAGATCTCCAGTGACAGAGAGCAGAAAGATACACAAAAAGAAAAGGAGTGGAAATGTGTTTAAAGATAGAGATGGGTGAATGCATAGAAAGCAACATTAATTGATAAACATTAAAGAGAAACCTCAGGCCCTGAGCCTAGAGGATAGCATAGACAACCAGAGAGTAAGTCCCTGTCTATCAAAAGCTTTAACTTGTAAAAATGAAAAATGCCTTTTATTTGAACAAATAAATAAATAAAAAGAACTTCAGCTGACAATGCCCAAAGGAGTATCTAGAAAATATTTTCAAGATACACAGAGGCGGCTTTAGCTCAAAGGGGAACAAGCTATATCTTGATCTTGCAGCAAAGGTTGTCAGTTGATAGGCATGATCTGGTTTTACAGACACACAAAATACAAAATTTATAGGGTTATGGAGAAACCTAACAAAGACTCATAAATCTATTTAAGTAAGCGATGATTGAGAGTGTCAGATTCTCTACAAGGACATTTCATGAAGTTTTGAAGTTGAAACCTAAGTTAAAAATATAGATTTCGGGTTATAGAGAAGCCAGTTCAGGCCAAGTAGATGCAGTCTAGGGGCTTTGTTAAGGTTCTCTGTTATTTGTTGTACTTTCTTGTGTGCTTTAAAGAATTGAAAGCTTCCTTGTAGGCAGGATAAATTTTGGGTTGAAAGCTTTGTGGATGGGTTGATGTCCCTATTGCTCCGCTGGTGTTTCTGCCTGGCACAGGAGGTGGCCTCTTTAGGTTCCATATCCCCACTGTTGTGAGTCTCAGCTAAGTTCATCCATTGATTCTTGGAAGCCTCTCCTATCCAAGGTCTTTGATACAACCTCAAGATGCCCCCTTGGCAGCTACAGATTTCCATTCAATCTCCTGGCCACCTAGGCACCTCCCCACAGCTGATCCTACACCCCCCCCCAAATTCCCTCTTCTACCCACTTTACTCCCTCCCACTGCTTCCTACAACTATTTTACTCCCTCTCCTAAGTGAGATTCAAGCATCCTTATTTCTTATTTCGCTTCTTTGATTCTGTGGAGTGGACTGTTGGTATCCTGTATTTTCTGGCTAATATCCACTTATAAGTGAATACATACCATGCATGTCCTATGGGGTCTGGGTTACCTCACTCAGGATGGTATTTTTCTAGTTCTATCCATTTGTCTGCCAAATTCATGGTGTCCTTGTTTTTAATAGATGAATAGTATTACTTTATGTAAATCAACCACAGTTTCTTTATCCATTCTTTGGTTTAGGGACATTTGGGTTGTTTAAAGTTTCTGGCTATTACAATTAAAGCTGCTATGAACATAGCTGAGCAAGTGTCTCTGTAGTAGAATGGAGCATCTTTTGGGTATATGCCCAGGACTTGTATAGCTGGGTTTTGAGGTAGAATTATTCCCAGTTTTTTGAGAAACAGTCAAATTGTTTTCCAAAGTGGTTGTACAAGTTTGCACATATATAAGCAATAGAGCTGTTTGGTTTTTTTTGTTTGTTTGTTTGTTTTTGTTTTGCTTTGTTTTGTGATTCTTAAAGATCTAAAATGAAATATGAAAAGAATTTTTATATACATTTCCCTGATGGCTAAAAACTTCGAACCTTTTAAAAGTGTTTCTCTGTCATTCGAGATTCCTCTGTTGAGAATTCTCTGTTTAGCTCTGGAGCAAAGACTGAGGAAATGGTCAAGCAATAACCTGCCCAAGTACAGCCCCCTCCCATGGGCAAGCACCAATTCCTGACACTGTTAATGATATCCTGTTCTTGCAGATAGTAGCTTAGCAGGGTTGTCCTCTGAGAGACTCCCCTTAGCAGCTGAATGATACAGATACAAAGATATATAGCCAAACATTGGGTGGAGCTTGAACACTCTTAGGGAATAGCTGAAGGAGGGATTGTGGTCCCTAAAGGAGATATAGAAACTCCACAGGAAGAGCACCCTTGTGGGCTCTGAGAAACTGAACCAACAACCAACGAGCATGCATGGTCTAAAACTAGCTCGGCCTGCACACATTCAGGAGAAGCTCAGTCTTCATATGGTCCCAAACAACTGGAGTGGGGGCTATCCCTAAAGCTATTGCCTGTCTGTGTATTCTGTTTCCCTAACTGGGCTGCCTTGTCTGGCCTTAGAGGGAGAGAAAGCACATAGCCATGCAGGGACCTGATGTTTCAGGGTAGGATAAATCTAGTGTGACTTCCACTTTCTCAGAGGAGAAGGAGAAGGGCAATGGGAGAAGGACTTTGGGAGTGGGAACAATGATATGGATGGAAAATGAATTTTAACAAGAAAGAAAAACAGTAAATATTATAAAAATTAAAATAATAAAATGCAGGAAAGCACAAACATTACTGGTAGCAGCAGAGAAATCTCAAACACTACAGAAAGATGCAGACAGCAGCAAAAAAAAATCAGCAGTGGATGAAAAGTATTTATTAGGTGGGAGTGAGGGAACACACTTGCAGAAAACCCAAAAAGCCAAAAACCCTCTGAATAGTAAAGGTGGGGGGTGGTTGTTAGGAAGCTGAAAAATCCAGTCTCTTCTCCAGGGCTAGGTATCTATAGTCTCTGAAGAGTCTTCCTCCTATGATATTTGGTGGTTCATTATAAAAAAAGATTGTTGTAGGATATTTAATCACACTCTGAACCCCAAGATTGTATCATTTACTGAAATAATTTGTTTCTAGTTGTGACAGCACACATCTTTAGTCCCTCTGGCTGAAATATAGACATTACCTTAATCCCAAACAATGAAGGTAAAATTAGTTTGTAGAGGGAAGCACCATTGTTTGAAAGTGATGTCTAATTGGGTCGCAGACAAAGTGATAAATCAGAGAAAGAACTGACAAACTAGGATATACCCAATTCTTACTAGAAGAGAAGGAAGTTGCTTAAGAGAATAGCTTAGACAAAAAAAGAGGAAGAAGACAAATTATTTGGGACAGTTAAAGAGAGACAGGTTGCAGAGAGAAAACAGGCCAGACACAGATGAAGGCAGAATGAGCCAGACAATGAGAAGAATCCAGAAGATTAGAACATATTGAGAGTCAGTTTGAGGCCAAGCAGAGCGATTCAGAGGAGGCCAAGAGAGACGCCAGTTTGAATCAGTCATCTTGGAGAGGAATCTGAGCTAGAATAGCTGAGTTTAACCAACTACCAAGACCTCAGAAGGAACTAGAAAGTATGAGCTTACTCATCAGTAAGGATCAGTGGCTGGAAACACTCTAGCCGTAGATGTATGAAGGCTAGAAACTTCCAGGACTAGGCCTAGGTTGGCAGCTGTAAGTCTTGGTGATGACAATTACTTCAGAAATACATTTAGAAAAGATCAGATGATTGATTGGCTAACAAATGTTGTGTAACATTTCTGATCTGCCCTGGACTATTAAACCAGTCCAACAGCAAGGGGCCTACTGACAGGAGGAAATGTCTACAAGGCCTTTCTTTCAAGTTGCAAGGCTTGAAACATTAAATATTAGGAATGTAAGGAAGAGAAGACAATCCTGGAGTTTCATCACCTTTATTACCTAGTCATGGTTCCTCTCCCTATCTGTCTGATGGCCAGGGACCCTGTCTAACTCCTAGTTCCTCGCCACAACCAAGCAAAATTGAAGATACAACACAGAGACGGCTCAAGGGCAGTTGCATATCATACATGTAGCAAAATTCTAGTAGAATATGGTCAAGTCTAGCTCATTGGAGCATACATGAAACCATTATGCACCATGATAATTGGCACAAAGTTGCAGCAGAATTTTCTCTTTGGCCTATTCTGTTTCCATCACCATTAACCAATCTTTTTTATTTTATTTATTTATTTTTTTTGGCTAGGTTTTGTATATCAGTTTGGAATGAGTATTACCTTGTGGCATTATATATGAGAAATGTGAAAATGTTTGGAATTTTGTAGAAGATTGCCTGCCTATGAGGTCTATGCCTTCCACTTAGGGATTTTGAAACAGTTTGGAACTATTAAGGTTTGGGGTATTTTAATGTATCTTGCATTGAGAGATGTTCATAAGCCACTAAGAACCAAAGTATAGAGCATGATCACAATTGTTTCTTAACATTTCCTGATCAAATTTAAAAGTGATGTGTTTGGGTGGCAAGTTGGCAAAAGAAATTGTGCTGGTTAGTTAGTTATTGTTTCTCTGACTGGATTTGGAATCTCCATGGAAACACACTTATGGGTATGTCTTTGAAAGACATATGGGTATGTTTTGAGAGGTTTAACTGAGTAGGGAAGATATTTCCAAAATGTGTGTGGAACCATTTTTTGGCTTAGAGTCCAAGACTGAGTAGATAGAAGAAAATAAAATGACCTAAGGACAAGCATTTGCCTCTTTTTGCCTTTATTGTGGACACAAAATGACCGGCTCTTTCTCATGCTCCTCTCTTTCTCCCTCCCACACCTGAACTGCCATGCCACTCTGATTCCTTAGGGAATGGCAAACCCTTTTGTCCTTAAGTTGTTTTGCTCATATATTTTATCACAGAAATGAATAATAAATATAAACAATACACTGGCTGGTTTGTGTGTCAAATTGACACAAGCTGGAGTTATCACAGAGAAAGGAGCCTACCTTGAGGAAATGCCTTCATGAGATCCAGCTGTAAGACATTTTCTCAATTACTGATCAAGGGGCAGGGGCAGCCCATTGTGGGTGGTGCCATTCTTAGGCTGGTAGTCCTGGGTTTTATAAGACAGCAAGCTGAGCAAGACAGGGGAAAAGACCCAGTAAACAGCACCCTCCATGGCCTCTGCATCAGCTCCTGCCTCCAAGTTCCTGCCCTGTGTGAGTTCAGTCCTGACTTCCTTTGGTGAAGAATAACAATGTGGAACTGTAAGTAAGCTGAATAAATCCTTTCCTATTCAATTTACTTCTTGGTCATGATAATTTGTGCAGGAATACAAACCCTCACTAAGACAAACATTTTCAGGAATTTTAAGAAAAATTTGAATCTAGCTATAAACTATTAAGAGATATGCAATCTTTTTATTTTTATGACATTTTTTATAGAATATATATCATTAATCTTTAAATATATAACTAGTTTCAGGATTATGTTTAATTTCACAAATTATTGGTCTATATTGAAATTTTGACAGTAACAGCTCATTTCCATTCTGGAAACAACAACAAAATGTAATTGTGTTATTCCATCACAAGTCACAGTGAAGCAGCTCATCAAAGCACCATTGACTGCGGGAACAGCTGGTGTTTTTGTACTCTCTTTATTGCTCACATGCTGAAAATATGTCTTAACTGTTACATATGTGATAGGTTTTATTTCTTTTCAAAAAATTTGGAATTGATACCACCCTCCAAAAATATATATATGTTCTTATTAATCTCATAACTCCATAGAAATAAATAAATTTTGCTTATCTATGCCATATGCCATAGAAATCCTATAAAATATGTACATACACAAAATTCTATAAAGCACATATGTATAATTTGTCTAGTCTCATAATAAATTAGACTGGGTGACAGAGAGGGAGAAAACGAACTCAGAAATGAATTCAAGAGGACACAGGTGGATTGTTGACTTAACTCATATCCTTAACTCAGATATGAGGTTAAGAAATTTATTAGAAGAGTTTCTATAAGAGTTTGGGATAAGAAGTGTGTTAGAGGAGTAGGTAGGCAGATGGATGGCAAACAGCATAACAGAACATTAGGGAGAGTTCTGCCTCCAGCACCAGTGACAGGGAGAAATGGAAAAGTAGACCACTGAAGAGAGGAAATCAGGGCCCATGTGGGAACAGGGGTGACAATTCTTATAAATTGCTGAGGCTAGTATAGGTTTTGAAGCAATTTGTAATCAGGCTCTCTGATAGAAATGGCTGGTAGGAGGGAAGGGTTGGATGGGGATCACAATGTGTGACCACAACACCTACTTTGATGCAAAATCAAAGTACAGGAAGAGAAACCCTGGCACCCAGAATGCATTAGCTAGAGATTCACAGGCAGCTTCTCAGTTGGGTCCCTCTAGGCATCAATGAGAAGGCAATGACTGCTGCAGGTGTTCTGCTTAAGCACCTGCTAAATTGCTACATCTCATTAATTTGCCTAAACTATTTCAAATTTTATCTTACTTTAAAGTATAATTTCTACATAGATCAGATGGCTTATAGTTCAAATTGATAATTGTAGCCTTAGATTTTTTTTAAAACCTACTTTATTTAGGGATCTTCAAGTATAATAACAACAACAATAACAATTTATTATTATTATATAAAATAATTATTTTATATAATATAAAATAATTATATTAATATAAATATATATTTACAATATATTTATATTAATTATAAATTAATTAATTATAAATATAAATTATTATAAATAAATAATATCAAATATAATTATTTTATTATTTTATATAATATAAAATAATTATATATTATAAACATAATTATTTTCTATTATATAAAATAATTATTTTATATAATAATAAAAATTATTATTATTAATTTTTTTAAAAGTTCAGTCATTATCCTCTTCCCAGTCCACCTCCTGGCTGTTTCTCATCCTGTAATTCCATCATCATCTCCAAGAGGATGTTCACTCCCTGCCACCATCACCCCACCAGAGCTTCCTGAACCCTATGGCCTCTCTGTTTTAACCCACTGATCAGAGGTAGGGGAGAAAGAAGGTTAATAGGAAAAGGGGATTGTAGACCCATTTAGAAGTAGTTCCTTAGTGAAATTCCACTTTGTTGTCAGGATATTAGCAGTCCGGTTCAATAGCAAACACCAAACACTAATCAGTAGCAACTGAAGTGGCCAGAATCAGCAGGAATACCACAAGAAGTTCTTTGGTGAATGTCTAAGAAGTGAAGACAAGGGAAGCATTGCACAGCTTAGCAATGCAAGAGAGTCCTCTCACTGTCTGCGGGATTCTACTTATATTCTTTTTAAATATCATGAACATGCACCCTCTCAAGTGTTTGTTTCCAGCAAAATATCACATGCCTTCTCACAAGACAGCTTCCAGAAAAACAACAGGACACAACTGAGTTGTTAAAAAAAAACAGAAATTTCCACTTCAGGAAATTAAAAGGGATTTTTTTTATTTCAAAATTTTCTGTGTTGTGAGTATCTTTAATATGAGGCATTTTACCATTGTTGACTTTAAAATTGATGAATATATAGTTCAAATGAGGATGTTTTGTGAAAATATAGATAACCTTGTTTCTGATAATGAATGTTAAACCTTAATTTTCCTCCCCAAGGCATAATATCCCAAATGCAACTTTGAAAGCAATCAATGTATTTTAGTGAAAATCAAGATCAATGAAATATAAAGCAGTCACACTTAGGATAAGAACAGGTGAGGACCTTTAGTGCCTCTTAAATGATTGTGAATGTCTAATTTTAGAATGTCTTTGAGTTTATGTTTCCTCCCGGATAATATTATTTTCTGGCTAATACCAAGGTCATTTTTTTTCCTTTTCCCCTAGGGCAATGAAAAATTCCAGTTGTTTCACACACTATAACACATAATATTCTAATTATGAATATTTGATGGGCAGCCATGGTACTTAACTATCAAGCTAAGTTGACTCATTGCAATGTTTTTATGATTAAAATTTGGTGACTGTTTCTTCTATTAATCTTTCTGTGTTGTCTACTTTTCAGAATAGAAACATAGTTCAGTAAAATTTAATAGAGATCAGGATATCAGCTTGCCAGTATGGTAAAGGACTCTAAATTCCCCTTGCTTGCAATTTGGGCTATAGGTTACAAACCAAAGCAAACAAAAAAACAAACAAAACAAAGCAGACCAACAACAACAACAAAATCTTTTAGCCTCTGGAGCCTTATCAAGAAAAGAGATCAATTGTACAATTGTATACTGGCCAGTTATTTACAGGTCATTTTGTCACAAGTAATTTCGAACTAAAATCAACACTTTATTTACTCAGCTCCTTTTAAAATAACACAGAAATTTCAAAATT
Source organism: Arvicanthis niloticus (assembly GCF_011762505.2). Taxonomy (NCBI): domain Eukaryota; kingdom Metazoa; phylum Chordata; class Mammalia; order Rodentia; family Muridae; genus Arvicanthis; species Arvicanthis niloticus. The sequence goes on along the minus strand of NC_133433.1, from coordinate 14,218,684 downwards.
CTCATAAACATATCAAATAGTTTATTTTCACAATTAATACAGAATATGGCTGATTTTTTTTTTTAAAGAGAGAAAAGGGAACCACTTACCAAAAAAGATTATTTGAGTCAATAAGAGTTTTAAAAAGGCAGTTTTAAAGGGTGGGTACTACATTTTGCATAACTTTTAGAGTTGCCCTAAGAAAGACAAAGCTCACCTGAATTCAATGCCTCCACATATATAACTGTTACCATTTTGTTGCTGTGACCAAATGCCTAACAAAAGTAAATTACAGGAGAAAGGTTTTACTTTGACTCACAGTTTGAGAGCACAAAAGTCATCATGGTAAGGACACAGTGTGGGAGGCAGCTCCAGGATGGCAGGAATGTGTGGCCACTTATTTACACCTCAGAGGACATGGGTATAAAGAAAGCATAGTGTCAGGACATTTGGCTTTGATTTTTGTCTTATTTTCTTTTGTTCAGGATGCCAGCTAAGGGGAATGGTGCCACCATAACTCAGGGCAAACCTTTTTGTCCCTTAATAATCTCTGGAAATGCCCTCACAGATATACTCTAAACCATATGTGTTTTTAATTCAATCAAGTTGATAACCATGATTAATTACCAGGTGTGTGAACAAATTAGACAGAGTTGAATGAAAAGATACAACAAGCATAGTAATCAGGACCCAATTCAAATTACATTTTTTTTAGCAATTACACAATTATATGTTGAGACAAAGAATTGTGACAGTGTGTGCAGTCATAATATTTTATTAGTTTAGTAAAGTGTTTTTGTTCAATACAATAGTGTTCTTCAAACATACATTTTCTTTTTGTCATATATTTGAGTTAGATTTTTATCTTCATGATAAAACACTTAATAGGCCAAATTAAAGGGAAAAGATTTCTTTTTGATTGTAGTTTCAGAGATTTTAATCCTTATCACTAGGATTTATTGCTTCACAGACTGACAAAAATATATTTGGCAGGAAAAAGCTACACAATCTCATGATGAACTGGAAAGGGAAAGAACCATTCTGCAAATTCTTTTTTAGGGGCACAACCTAATAAGCTTATGCCTACTAACTATGCCCTATTCTGGAAGACTTACACTTTCTCAGAAGTGACATCAACTGGTTATATCTTTTTGTGTGCATTACTTCAAAAAAAAAAAAGATAATCATTGTCTTGTTTCCTACTTTAACATGGACATGAGGTTTGAGGTAAGGGATACTAGTTTGAAGGCAAATTGTCATGCAACATTAATTTAGAAAACAGTGATTTAGGAGTTAAATGAAGAGTTTCCAGTAGTTGTGTTTTTATCAAAGCTGAGAAAACAGAGGTTGTTTTTTTTTTTCTGTCATTCATGAGTATTTTATAAAATTTTGACATGTCTGTGCAGGTTCTATAGCATAAGTGTGAGGTCAAAGGACAGCTTTCATGACTCTGTTCTTTCTCTTTACCAAATATGTTCCAGGGATCAATTTTGTTTCCAATGTCTGAACATAAATGTGCTTACTCACATCTTTCTAGCTCACTCATGTTTGTGAAGATTAATGTGATTATTGGATTTTCTTTCATTATTTCATGATCATTTAGAAATGTAAGCAAGTCCTATATATTTTAATGTTAGAAAATGGCTCACTTTTCTGATATTCAGTTATATCATTTTTGATATTATAAAAATCATCATCATTAATATTTTTAATATAAGTTATGTAAATAAAGTAAAAAATTCTATTATATATAACAATTCATTCATATATAATTATATATTATATAAATATTGTGTATATATACACAATATTTATATAATATATAATTATATATATATAATTATATAATATATATATAACCTATCTATTTTTCAATCTATCATCTACATATCAATGCTGTATTCATTTAATTTTTTGGTGAAATATAGAACATGTATCAATGCACATTTAAGGATCTCTTTTGCTGTGATAAAATATTATGTCCCAAAGCAACTTGGATAGGAGAGAGGTTATCTTTTTGTAAGTCTTATATCCTAGAGAAGTCAGGGCAGGAACTTTGGGCAGGAACCTAGAAGCAGAAACCGAATGAGAAGCCAAGGAGGGATGCTGCTTTCTGGTTCTTCATGGCTTGCTCATTCTACTCTCTTATAACACCCAGGACCACCAGCCCAGGTGTCATGCTGTGTAAAGTATGGTGAATCCTCTTGAAATGACATTCATTAAATTTGGGAAATTATGCTATAAATTCTTTATTATCAATTTCTGGTAAAGTATAAACCATTATAATAAAACTTCACCCATGCTATCATGTTTCCTGGATTCAAAAAATTACCATTTTGCCTAAGATACATGGAGATTATGGCAGCCATAATCATGGAGCAGATTTTAGCTAGTGTAAGTGTTATTTGTCAGGGCATGGTTCAATTTAATTGACTGAATGATAGCTGTGTGCCAAAATGAACCCCCCACAAAATGTTCTGGGACAAATCTTTTGTAATGATGAGCTCTCATCAACATTTAATGACATTTCAACAACAGATGCAATTTCATCATTGTCAGGACATGAATATACAGAAATGTTATTGGGAAAGCACTCAATATAAAAGCCTGCTCTTAAGGCATTTACTACTATGTTATAAACTACACACAAAGAGTCTTGTTATGTCCATTATATTAAAAATTGACCTGTGGGTTACAGGTGAAGCAAATATTAATTTATCAGAATTTTAAAAATATTATCATTGTGGGGATTTTGTTTTTGTTTTTGTTTGTTTGTTTTCAAAATACTTTATCAGTATTTGTATATACATATATACTTATACATGTATACATATATAAACAATAAATAATAAGATGTATTTTAAAAGTATGGAGGTTTGGGGAGAGTGGGAGGAAGGAAAGAAAGGGGAAAATTATGTAAATACAGTGCTCATATATAAAATTCTCAAAAAGGAATCCAGTTTTTTAAATGTTCAACAGATTAACTGGCATTTTACAATATGAAAATAAATATGACCTATAATTATGTTGAAAGACATTTTAACTCATTCCAAACTTTAAGTTTAAAATGAAATCAACAAAAATTATTTGACCCAGTATACTAACAAAAACCACAATAACGTTTTATAATTCAAAGTATTTCTGAGAACAAGAAAATAGATTGTCAGGAGCTAAGTCGGCAGAGCCAGGGGGACACTGTGTGTTTTTTCTTTTTTTCTTTTTCTTTTATTATCAAATCATAATTTTTACTTTTTAACACAGAGGTTATAAACACGAAAATGCAGGATGTGGGGAAGGGGATGATACAGGAGCATAGGTATTCAGGGGGAGTACAGATATCTTTCAGAACAGGGTATCAGCTGGATGAAGGTTCAGGGGTCAGGTCACTATGACTCTGCCTATGATTCACTTGTCCTTATCTAATTTGGTACTGTCCACCAAGGCTGCCTATTTACAAGATCTATGACTACTCAGGCTGGTAGATTTCCACAAAGGCTGCCTGTTTACCATTGTGGGAATTTTCATCCTCCACAAAGTTTAACTTTTTTTCCCTGATTGCAAAAGTGTCAACTCAATAGCATCCAATTTCTATTTTATTCACTGTGTATTTTGGTCTAATTTCTTCTTTGACTGTAGGTGCCTGTGTATTGAGGAACATATATATGACATTTAGGCATAAAGTATATAGTTAATTATTCCCAATAATATTATACAGATTGAATATTTATCAAATTTCAAACTAATATATTATTTGGGAAAGATTCGTTTACTTCCTTTCTTTAATCATTTAGGAATCATCAATTCAACAAACAGTGAAGTTAAATTTTGTTGCTGTGCTGTTGTAAAGAGTCTGAATGCAAATGTCACTACAGGAAACTGTGTAATGGGAAGTATAGGCAGATAAATCAAAGGATATATGTATCATAATAAATACAGTAAAAGATCCATTTACAATTATACTGATAACAGTTATTCATGCATTTGACTGTTTAATGTATAGAAATTCAGAAAAGCAATATTAATTTTCCTTGTTGTTTTCACTACAAAGTTTAAAATTTAAGTAAATGTCTTTGAGACTGAGTTGATTTTTTTTAAGGTGAGCGACATTTATAAGTTTTAGTCTTTCACATGTAAATACCTAGTTTCCCCAGCACTAATTTTTCAATAGGCAGTATATTCACTAAGGTATATTTTCAGCATCTTTGGTACAATGTGAATGTCTGTAGCTATGTTGGTTTCTTCTGGTTCCTCTATTCCTTTCTCCTGATCTATGGAATTTGAGTTTTTCTCATACCAAACTCTGTTTCTTTTATAAATCTTTAGCACACACTTGAAATTACATAAGGTGATACCTGCAACATTGTATTTTTAAACTCTGGGTTCATTTAGTTTCATGGATTATCTTAAGATCACTCTAGCTCTTTTTGAACTCTGGCTCGCTGTTCACCTCAATTCTTCTGACTCAAATTTCTGTACCACCTGGCTGTTTCAAACTGGCTTTTCTCAGCTTCTGACTGAATTGCTCTGCTTGGCTTTCAACTAACTCTAGCAATCTATTCTAATTTTCGGGCTCCTTTTTATCCTCTGGCTCATTCTGTAAACCACTTCTCTCTGTGTGTCTCCATCTCCGTGATCTCCCTGTCTTCCTTTTTCTCTCTATGACTCTCTCTGTGGGTCTCTCTCTCTATATATATCTCTCTCTGTATCTCTTTATAGATATTGCTCTCTCTCTCTCTCTCTCTCTCTCTCTCTCTCTCTCTCTCTCTCTCTCTGCTGCTGCTGCTGCTGCTGCTGCTTTCTTAAGTCTCCTGTCTTTCCTGACTGTTTTGGTGAGAGTTTGGCATATCCTATCTCTTACTCATTCTGTCAGATCTTTCTCTGATATATCATTTGTCTGTTCCTCAATTAGATGTCACCATTTTTTTTTATTACTTTTATGTTTTTAAATCCAGAAGTTAGCCCTCTCCAGGTTCTTCTTTCCACAGTTTCTCATTCCATTCTTCCTTTCCCATCTTCAAGAAGACGTCCCCACTACCCCTACACCAGGCCTCCCCACTTCCTAGGGCCTCAAGTCTCTCAAAGGTTAGCCACATCTTCTCCACTGAGGCCAGACTAGGAAATCCTCTGCTATATATGTGTGTGGGGCCTCATATCAGCTCATGTATGCTACCTGGTTGGTGGCTCAGTGTCTGAGAGATCTCAACAGTCCAGGTAAGTTGAAACTACTCGTCTTCTTATGGGGTCACCCTCCTCAGCTGTTGGGGGCCGACTTTTAACAGAAAGCGGCTATCAGCTTTGCAGCCATCTTGAGCATATACCCTGACATGAGACTTACAGGGTATATCAGACTCTGTTCTGACATAGGTCCCTCTTACCAACAGGCCTTAGCTATGGCAGCTGCTATGCAAGGAAAATCTGTAAGAGATGTTTTGGCAAGTAAAGACAGAAAGGCATGTTTTAAATGTGGTAAGCCTGGACACTTGGCAAGAGATTGCAAGGTAGAAAATGAGTTAAGCCAGAGACAGCCCAGAAAACAGCCTGGGCTCTGCCCATGTTGCAAACGTGGAAGGCATTGGGCTAGTGATTGTAGGTCTAAACAAGACGCACAAGGTAACACCCTTTCCCATAATCAGGGAAACGGGAACAGGGGCCAGCTCCAGGCCCCGAACTGACGCAAGCCAAAACAGGCTTATGGAGCAGTCAGTGTCCTACCAGCAAACACCAATCCCTTTCTGAACTTAGTCGAGCAACATCAGGAAGCACAGGACTAGACCTCAGTTCTGCCACCCACACAGTATTAACCCCAGAAATGGGACCTCAGGCCTTTTCCTTAATTCAGCCATAGGGGTCTCTGGCTTCTATCCATTGGTTGGGTGTAATTATCTGCATTTGACTCTCAGCTGCTTGTTGGGCCTCTTGGATGGAAGCCATGCTAAGCTCCTGTCTGTAAACACACCATAGCATCAGTAATAGTGTCAGGATTAGGAGCTGCCCCCTTAGCTAGATCCCAATTTGGGCCTGTCACTAGATTTTCTTTCCCTCTGACTCTTTTCCATTTTTGTTCCTGCAGTTCTTTTAGACATGATCACTTCTGGATCAGAGGTTTTGAGTGTAGGATGGCAACCCCATCTCTCTACTTGATGACTTGTCTTGTTACAGGTGATAGACTCTACAAGTTCCCTGGCCTCACTATTGGGTATTTCATCTAAGATCCCTCACTTTGAGTCCTGAGTATCTCTCATCTCCCAGGTCTGTGGTACATTCTAGAGGGTCCCCGCAACTTCCACTCCCCAAGGTTGCATATTTCCATTCTGCTGGCCCTCAGGTCTTCTTTCCGGTCTCCCCTTCCACATACCTGATCATGTTTTCTTTTTCCTCTCTCCCTCCCCTCTCCCACCCAGGTCCCTCCCTCCCTCTGCCTCCTGTGATTGCTTTCTTCTCCCTTTAAAGATGACTGCTTGCATCTACCAACTAACTTTACCTGCATTGTTTGGGATTATAGGTGTATACTATGGGTATGTCTGTATTGCAACTAGATCATGCTATAATATAGGGCATGTCTGAATTCCATCCCAATCACATAGACCTAGAAGGCCTTTGGATATAGACTCTTAACAAAATAGCCATCTTGCTGCATTAAAATTTCTCTACAGAAATTTGATGGGGATTGAATTAATTCTCTGGATTGTGTTTACTATAATAGATATTTTAAAATATTTTTTCTCAGTTAATAACTATAAATCTTTCCATATTTTATTTTCATTGTTAGTTTCATTGTTCAGTGTTTAAAAATTCTCAATGTCCAACATTCTAAAAGTATGATATTAGGTTATCAGCTCTTAAATGTGTTTGGCTGTACTCAGAGTTGTCATGAGACACATGTGGCCTATAGTCTCCAGGCTCAAAATCCCTGAAATAGTAAGGATCCTGTATGAAGGATGCTTCCTTTTATAGAAAAAGGCTATTAAAAGCTATACTGAATATGCATAAAGGCAATTATCACACTTGTCTTGTTATTAATTTTAGTGGGAGATATAAATTTTCTCCAGTTAGTTTAATGTGGACTCTATATTAATATAAGTGAATGCTGGCATATGCTTCTTTTATTTCTGTATTATTCAAAACTTTTATTTAAAGTGATGTTGAAGTTTTTGAAAATCTTCCTTTCATATGAATATTATCTTGTAATTTTTGTCTCTCAGTCCATTTATGTAATAAATTTACATTCATCAGTACATATATGTTGAGGCAGCACTGCCTCATGATAAATTCAGATTTATGACTTTTATTATAGTATTTATTTGAAACCATTTTATAATCTCTATTATTTATAATATTTATTTGTTGGTTTACTTACTAAATGTCTGTGTGTTTGTACGCACTATGCAAACATGAAATGTAGCATATGGATGCCTGAAAATCAGAGGTCAACTTGCATTGAATTTTTCATTTCACCATATGGTCCCTAGGATAAAACTCATGTCATAAGGCTTGGCAGCACATCATTTAACCCACACAGACATCTCAAAGCCTGTGAATGATCTTTTTGATGTGTTCTTTTATTCTGTTTTCAAGTGTTTTACTAAGGTTTTAAAAATCTATTTTTACCAGGGAGTCTGGCCTATAAAGTTCTGATTTGTCATTTCTTGTTTCAAGGTAACACTTGCTTTTTAGAAAATGTTTGTGACATTTATTCCTTTCCTATTTAATGGCACAGTTTAAGAAGCATTAGTGTTAACGTTTTAAAAGTCTGACACAATTTAGCACTGCCTTCATCAGTACTTGGATTTATTTAAATGATGATTTTTTTTTATATTTTGGCTTTAATATCACTGATTTCATAAATACTTTAAATTATCTCACCTTTTAAAACTGTGACAGGTGTCTCACTTTTTTTCTGTTACTGTGCTAAATAGTCTGATAAAAGAAACTTAAGGAAGATGAGGTATATTCTGTCTCATACTTGAAGGGTGAAATCCATCAAAGTGGAAAAATCAAGGTAGAAGGAGGTTGAAACAACGAGACATGTCACATCTGAAGTCAAGAAGCAGAATGAAGAATTGAAGAATGTGTTCATCATGCTTTCTTCTAGGTATACACTACAAAACACCAGCCCAAGGAATGGTGTTGTGCATAGGCTTGGCTAATTTTCATGCTTCCAAAACCATAAGATACATCGACAATGTACTCATTTCAGATCTCTATAAATTTGAGTATAAACACTTGGAGCAACAAGTTCTCATCTCTCTGGACTGTTTTCATTGCATTCTGTGTGTTTTGGTGTACTGTGTTTTTATTTTCACTCAATTATAGAATATTTTCTTTTTATTTCTTTGATAGGTTATTTATCATTTAATAGTGTTGTTCAGTCTCCAAAAAATTATGTATGTTTTTAAGTTTTATAGTTTTTAGTGATCTCCATTTTAGTCATAGTTTCCTATGATCTGATGATATATATATATATATATATATCATCAGATCATATATATATATATTATATATATATGATATATATATATAGTCACATGTGTGTGTGTGTGTGTGTGTGTGCAGAAAACTACTCTGTGCCCTATTATACCACATAGAGAAATTCTATGAGTTACTTAGAACATTTTATTTTGCAATGTCTAGATTAAATGTTCCTAGGAATGTATAAGGTCTTGCTGATCTATGATATTATTTTACTCATATGATGTCTTTTTTGTTTGGGCGTTATTTTGTTGGGTATTTGTTTTTGTATTATTGGTTACAGTGGTATATTAAAAGTCAACCCTTTGTGTTACATTACAGTTAATCTGTATCTTTACCATTTTTGGTGTCAATTTTATGAAATGGGAATACTTGTATTCTAGTTTAGAATTGAAATACCATTTTGATGAAATGAACTGATCTTCATTATTTCTTACAGCTTATTTTGACTTATACTACATTTTCCAGATATTGGAATAATAAATTCACTTACTTCCCTGGGTTTGTAGCTATGATTTCAGAGTGTAACTTAAGTGTAGGGTTTTTATTTTTATTAATTAATTTATTTTAATTAATTATTTTTTTACATCCTAAACAATTCCCCCCTCCAGGTCTCCTCTACCAGAGTTGTTTACCACATTCACCATCCCCTTTAGTTCTGAAAGGGGACCCACCCTGAGCATGCCCCTTACCTTGGGCATTAAGTCTCTACAGAATCAGGCAGTTCTTCTTTCACTGAGGCTACACTAAGTAGTCATCAGCTACATATGTGCCAGGGACCATGAAACATATATTCTCTTTGGTTGGTTACTTATACTCTAGGAGCCCCCAGGGGTCCAGGTTTGTTGACACTCTTGGTTTTCCTATGGTGTTGCCATCCCTTCATCTCCTCCAATCCTTCCTCTAACTTTTCCATAGGGTTCCCTGACCTCAGTCTGATGATTGGCTGTATATCTGTCTCACTCAGGTGCTGGTAGAGCCTCTCAGAGAACAGCCATGCAAGGCTCCTTTCATGTATATGTTTTGTGTTTGTTTTACCTCACTCAGGATGACATTTTCTAGTTCCATCTATTTGCCTGAAAAATTCATGTTGTCATCATTTTTAATAGCTGAATAATAATATTTTATTGTATAAATGAACCATGTTTTTTGTATCCATACTTCCACTGAGGGACATTTGGGTTGCTTCCAGTTTCTGCTATGAGCATAATCGAGCATGTGTCCTTGTGGTATGACAGAGCTTATTTTGTGTATATGCCCAGGAGCTGTACAGCTAGCTGGATCTTCAGATAGAAGTATTTCCAATTTTCTGAGGAACTGACAGATTGATATCCAGAGTGGCTGTACAAGTTTGCAATCCCACCAGCAATGGAAGTCTGTTCCTGTTTACCACAGCCAAGCCAGCATCTGCTGTAACTTGGGATTTTGATCTTAGCCATTCTGATTGGTGTTAAGTAGACTCTCATGCTTGTTTTGATTTGCATTTTCCTGATAATTAAGGATATTGAACATTTCTTTAAGTGCTTCTCAGCTATTCAATAGTCCTCTGTTTAGAATTCTGTTTAGCTCTGTACCCCATTTTTAAATTTTTTTTTTGGGGGGGGGAGTTTAGCTTTCTGAATTCTATTTTGGATACTAGCCCTCTGCTGAATGTAGGGTTAGTGAAGAAATTTTCCCAAGCTGTAGGCAGCTGTTTTGTCCTGTTGACAGTGTCCTTTTCCTTACAGAAGTTTTTTAGTTTCAAGACGACACATTATCAATTGTTGATCTTAGAGCCTTAGCCATTGGAGTTCTGTTTAGGAAATCCTCTGTTCCTCATGTCAGTGTGTTCTAGGATTTTTCTCACTTTCCTTTCTATTAGATTCAGTGTATCTGGTTTTATTTTGAGATTATTGACAAACTGGCACTTGAGCTTTGTGTAAATATGGATCAGTTTTCATTATTCTACATTCAGTCTGCCAGTTAGTCCAGCACTATTTGTTGAAGCTACTTTCTTGTTTTCACTGTATGGATTTGGCTTCTTTGTCAAAGTTCAAGTGACCATAGGTATGTGGGTTCATTTCTGGGTCCTCAATCCTATTCTATCTATCAACCTATCTATTTCTCTACCAATAGCATGCAGTTTTTATCACTATTGCTCTTTAGTCCATCTGGAACTCAGGGATGGTGATTCCCACAGAAGTTCAGAAATGTTTTGTCTATCCTGGGATTTTATGTTTCCATATGTACTTGACAATTGCTCTTTTCATATTTGTAGGAGTATTGGAATTAACTCTTTTTTTGAAGGTCTGGTAGAATTCTGGACTAAAACCATAGGGTTATTTTGGATTTGTTTTTTTGTTTTGTTGTTGTTTGTTTGTTTTGAGTATTTTTATGATTGCTTCCATTTCATTAGGGGTTATGGGACTGTTTAGATTCTTGATCTTGATTTATCTTTGATATGTGGTATCTGTCTAGAAAATCATCAATTTTGTCTAGATATTTCAGTTTTGTTGAGTATATACTTTGATAGGAAGATGTGATGATTTTTTTGAATTTCCTCAGTTTCTGTTATGTTGTAAGGCTCCCACAAAGGGAGGACCTCACCCAAGCCTCAGGAATTCATGGCCACCCAATAACTCACAAGACAACGAACTTGATGCAATCAGCAAGAGGTATATTTCAATCAACATGTTGAAGTCAAGACCTATAGCCCATGCAGGGGCAATGAGGTCTGACCCCGGGGCTTTGGAGACAGAGAAAATTTAAAGCCAAAAACCACAACTTAGGGGGGAGACCACAACCCAGGGGGAGTAAAGGAGGGTTATTGGAGAGTACCTATGGAAAGTCCCAGCCCATTATTCAGTTTGTGTCAGGGTCCAAGGAATAGTCATGGGGAACATTTTGAATAGGCTATTCTCAAAGAGCCTATTTGTAATCAACCATCTATCTTGTTGTCAGCCAAGTTCCTGAAACACAGAGCTCACAACCAAGCTGACCTGCACTCTTGGTTCTGCTCAGCTTGCTAGGAGTTTTTGAAAATTTTTAACCCTTTCAATGTCTTTCTTTTCATTTCTGATTTTGATAATTTGTATACTGTATCTGGGCCTTTTAGTTAGTTTGGTTGTGGGGTTATCTATCTTGTTCATTTTCTCAAGGAACCACTTCTTGATTTTATTGGTTCTTAGTATTGTTCTCTTTGTTTCTAATTCGTTCATTTCAGCCCTCAATTTAACTATATCCTGCCATTTAATCCTCTTGCGTGTGTTTGCTTCCCTTTTTTCTATAGATTTTAGTTGTGACATTAAGTTACTATTATAGGATCTTTCCAATTTCTTTACAAAGATACTTAGTGCTATAAATTTTTCTTTTAAAAGTGCTTTCATTGTGTCCCATGAATTTGGGTATGTTTTGTCTTCATTTGCACTCAATTCTAGAAAGTCTTTAATTTCTTTTTATCTTCCCTGACCAAGTTATGACTCAGTAAACAGTTTTTCAGCTTTTATGAGTATGTGAGATTTCTGTTATTTCTCTTGTTGAAGTCTGGCCTTATTCCATGATAATCTGATAGAATGCAGGGGGTTAATTCAATCTTCTTGTATCTATTGAAGCATGTGTGGTAATATAGTCAGTGTTATAGATGGTTTTGTTAGATGCTGAGAAGAAGGTATATTCTGTTGTTTTGGGTTGAAAGATTCCGTTGATATCTGTTAATTTTATTTGGTCCATATCTTCAGATAGTTTCACTATGTCTCTGTTAAGTTTTTGTTTTAATGACTTGTTCATTGGTAAGAGTTGAAGTCTTCTATTATTATTATGTGAGGTTCAATGTGTGTTTTGAGATTTAGTAAAGTTTCTTTTATGAATGTATGTGCTCTTCCATTTGGAACATAGAACTTCGGAATTGTGACTTCATTTTAGATGATAAGTATAAAGTATCCTCCCCCATCTTTTTTATTACTTTGGTTGAATGTCTATTTTATTGGATATTAAAATTGTTACTCTAGCTGGTTTCTTGGAATTGTTTGCCTGGAAAACTTTTTTTCTAGTCCTTACTTTGCTGAGGTATGTTTTTTGTATACAACAGAATGATGGATTCTGTTTATGTATCCATTCTGGTAACTGTGTCCTTTTTTGTAGGAAATTATGTCCATTGATATTGAGAGATATTAATTACTCATGATTATTAGTTTTGTTATTTTATTGTTGGAGGTGGTATTATGTGTGTCTCTGACAGAGATTCTCTTCTTTTGAGTTTGTTGTGAGATGTGTTTTCTTGGGTATCATTACCCTCCTTGTATTGGAGTTTTCCTCTAGCATTCTCTGAGTTTAGGTTATATCATGCCCCTAGAGTGATTCTTTCCATAAGGATTGTTTTGTCTATTTATGCTTGAAATATTCTAAATAAGCATATCACAGTAACCATTCATGTTCACTGCTGTAGTGTTCACAAGAAACAGAATTACCTTCCTAGTTGTCTATCACCACCCGATAAATAGATATAGAAAATATGGTATATATGCACAATGGGATTTTATTCAGATAGAAAAAAATGAAATAACAGCATTAGGAAGAAAATTATTGGAATCACAAATAATTAAGTTAATCAAAACAATCCAGTTCTGTAAAAGTAAATTATTTCTCGGAGGCAGGGATGAAATGAGAATTGTGCCCAATCTTCACAAATACACACACTGACTGGACTCAACTCAAAGATTTTCTCTCTGTGAGCTAAGTATTCCTAGGCCTAGACCATGAAGCTTCACCCTTTGTACAATCTTCCAATGTCTGCTGACCTAGGCATAAAATGTTTCATCTTCTTAGACTTACTACTGACCAATCTCACCCTTTTTCTTTTCAAACTGTGAATAGCTGATTCAGTTCAGCTGCTCTATCATAAACTCCTCTCCAAGATGATTGATTTAAACTGGCTTCTCTCAGCTTCTGACTGGATTCCTCTGCTTGGCTTCAAACTACTTCTTACAATTCTCACAATCTGTTCTAATCTTCTGACTCCCTCTAATTCTCTGGCTCATTCTGTCTCTTTAAAGCTGTTCTGGTAAAACTGCTTCTCTCTCACTCTCCCGCTCTCTCTCTCTCCATCTGTCTCTGCACTGTGCACTGTTAGGTCAACTCTCTTTCCAGTACTGTTCTCATGAGAGTAAAGTATATCATATCTCTGACTGATTCTGTGAAATCTTTTTCTGATTCATCATGGCTGTTTCCTTCAATATATTAATTGTATCTATATTGCTTGGGATTAAAGGTATATACTAAGTGCATGTCTGTATTCTAAACCAAGGGATTAAAGTTGTCTCATTCCAGCTGGACCACACAGACCTATATGGTCTTTGGCTGTGATCCATTAGCAGAACAGCCATGTTGTTTTATCATAATTGCTCTACACAGTTCAAAAACAACACAATACTGCATATTTTCTCTCATGGAATATGGATTTAAATTCATGTATGTGCCTGTGTGTGTGTGTGTGTGTGTGTGTGTGTGTTATGTGCAACCATGTGTATCTGTGGGTCAAAATTCTAGAATGGGACTATAAAGAGGAAGGAAAACATATTAAAGTAAAAGATTTTTTTTAAAAAAAAAGCAAGAGTAATACATAAAAGTGACTTGGAAACAGGCTGTAATATATGAAGGGAGAAAGTAATCAATAAGCAAGGGTAAACACATTAAAGGAAGGTGGTAGAAGTATGGTTCAAATTCAAACACATTACAATGACACATATATGGAAATTTCATGGTAAAAGCTATTACTTTGTATGCTAACTAAACATTATTGAAGTGTTAATTCTGTAGATGTCGAGGATCAAGTAGGATGCTTGTGCATTAAAATTATCTTAAAATAATTATTACATTATATATAAAAATTTATGTTATTTATTTTATATTTAGTGATGTGAATTTCTTATTTTAAAAGGAAGACTATGATTATAATTATTTCTACTATTTAATTTATTCAACAAATTACTAAACTTATAGCATTTAACTACTTAAAGCAAAAATAAGAAATTCCAAAAAAAAAGAAAATATAAGAAATTTATAGAGAAGGTCATAATTTCCTTTCTCTTGGCAAAAGTACAGTTTATTTAAAGTGGTTGGAGTTATGATTTATAGCTTGAAAAATAAATAAAATCATAAAGTATATGTCAAATATGAATTTATTCAATCTAAAATTACTAATTGCTTAGATCAATTTAGTCTAGGGAAATGAGGAATGTAAAAATATAAAATTTAACTACATATTAGCCATTTAACAACAAAATAAATTCAAGTTAACTTGCATTTATTGACTGAATTTTTCATGTCATATATGCCCATGGATAAAAAGGCATCAGTAAGAAATATTTAGGTAACTAAAAGATTTGAATATACCACAATGTTTGTAATTTTGTTGTTTAAAATGTTTGCACAAAGATTATGCACACATGGCAGGAACATTTACATGTGTGATCACTTATATTTATTTGTCAAATATGGCTTAAAAATCTAATGTGCCTAGAGACATCCTGTTTGAAACACATAGAAAAAGTTTAGAAATTTATTTAGAAACTTTAGTGCCTATACTTTCACAAAAGTATATGTGCTTTTACTGATAATGCCTTTATTACAAGTATATGGCAAGAATTAAAAAAAAAAATCTATTTTCAGTTATGCACCATTACAGTAGGTATGAAATGCAAGTGGTATTTTTTTTTTCTTGAAAAAAAAAAAAAAAAAAAAAAAAGACTAGAGAGTAGATAATGGATGCTTTCCCTGCATTTCAGAGCCTCAATATTTGGATGGGGTTAGCAACCCATTTTGTACCTTTGCAATTGTTCAGGCAGCAAGGCTATCCAGTACAAAGCAGAACAAAAAGGTAATGTAGTGATATTTTTTCTCCCTCAGTAGATTTCCAAAAGATGTCAAGTGCATGCTTAATGCAACATAGAAAGGAAGCTAAACCGCCTAAAGGAGTATAATGTACATTAGTGCAGAATTTCACTCTGAGGTGTAATTTTAATTTAAGCTTAATGGCTTCACACAGTATTCTTTGTGCCTGCTGTGCATAATAGTATTAGAAAAGAACATGTTCATTGTATTGACTACTTTGGACATTTCCTTGATTAGGAGAATTACATGGTTGCCATATCTGCAACAACAAAAGTGTTAAGAGTCTCTTTATTCTTCCAAAATGAACTGACTGGGGTAAGTTAGTATTTATTTTCTATTTTCCCTCTTTAGTCCTTGATAATGTGAAATTTCCTGTGGGAGCTAGTGTTTTATATGCAATAGTATCTGAATGTAACATGCAAGTATTTAGTAATTGGTAACAAAAAATATAAAATTGTATGTTTAATCATTTCTGTGTTGTGACCAGCTAGATACAAGTAAAGAAAGGTACTAAGATTGGGGATTAAATCATATATCCATTTCAGAGTTTAATTTATTTTTTTCATTTGTTTTCCTTTTTAAAATTTATATTATTTATTTATTCACTTATACTCCCTGAGCTCTGCCTAATGTTTGGCACCTGTTTCTATTAGCTACTGGATGAATCACTTCAGATGATAGTTGTGTGAGGCTCCTGTCTGTAAGCCTAGGAAAGTAGCATTAATAATTTCAGGGGATCTCACACTCTCTGTGTTTATAAAACTTGAGTAAGCTGTTCACTTCTAAAAGTCAACTCTGTGAATTTCACATGTGTGTTTATGACAGGAGTACATCTTCAGATACCTAGAAACTTGTCTCTTGAAAATGAGTAGGAAGCACTTTGGGAGAGCTCTGGAAACACTCAAAGAATTTTGCCAGGACAATATTAAAAAATTGATACCACAGCCATATACATCCTGTTGATCTTAATGCATCATCTAGTTGTTACAAAGAAGCTTGAGATGAATATTTGTTTTAATGATAATCTGTATGTAGCTTTTCTGCTTTGACCAGTAATTTAAATCCCATAATTAGTTTTAAGGCTGTTTAGGATAAATGACAGATGGTGTTTCTTTCTGGTTTATATTTTCTGATGAATATATAATTCTGTACCTGAATTGTATGAGAATGTTTGTAAAAAGACTTATGTTTCTACTTGCACTTTACATTTTTCTTTCCAAAACTATCTCTTAAACATATTGACTTATCTATGTAAATGAAAATTTAATGTGATATTTATAAAATAGATAAGAATAAATCACAAGATAATCATGAATTTTTCAACGCACACAAGCAGAAGCCCAACAGGAACTCACATGTAATGGAACAAAGTGGGGCTGGTGTTTTAGAGGTGCAGATAATACAGAACTGTTGTAGTGTTTTGGAATAAGGAAATTAAGAGATTTTCAAAGACATTATAGTAACTAATTTAGTGGAGACTTTTTTCATAATGGCAGAAAGTAACATCCTATGGAGAAGTGATTATGACAAAACAGAATGTGAATAGATGATTTGCACATACTTTCAAGTGTTTATAAATTAATGATTAAATACAGCAAGATCTTATTTTAGTTCATTTGTATCTGAATATTTTAAAGATTATTTCTTTTCATTTTTGAGAATACACTAGAGTTTCATCATTCCTCTTTCCCTTTATTCTCTCCAAGGCCTCCAATATATCTGCCTCTTGCTCCTTATCAAATTCATAGTCTTTTATTTTTCATCAATTTTTGTTACAAATATTGTCTACTATGAATTTTCTAATCTTATCGATACCCTTATGAATCATAAATCAGTCTTAAACTCTAAGAATAATAAACAAAAAGTCAAAACTTCATAAAGAGAATTAAAATACCTATAATTTTTATTTTTATTGCAAAATCCACATTTATTTGAGGCATAAGTGTGCATAAGTTTTTCTGGCAGTGTTATGAATTGAGAGTGTACAGTACAGCCACATGCATAAATAAATGATAAATACATACATGTGATAAATAAATACATGTGCCACATGCATAAATAAATGATAAAATTTGATGCATTTATGTTTAGTTTAATGATAAGTACTGTATTTATTATAGATCAATAGATTATAGTTAGACATAGACATAGACATAGCTAGATTTATGGCATAACATGTTCAATACCAAAGTTTTAAATGAGCTGTAGGAATGTTGGAGGCATATAGAACACTGACTATGTAAATGACATGGACATAACAGTCTTTAACTCAAAATAGCTCTAAGCTCTAACTTCTCAACCAGATCCACACAGCATGGGATTTTACAGCAGCCAGATATGGGACTAGGAGAAGTTTACCTGGTCTTAACCCTTTTTGAAAATGTATACCCAATTAATGAAATCTGAAAAAGAGAGATTTTTTTTTCTAATGGTGTAGTCACTGGTAAGATACCCCCATTCCTGAAAACAAGCTTTTGTATAAACTGCTTAATTAAGTCACTATATTAAAAAAAAAAAAAAAACCATTGAAGGAAGTAGAAGGGAGGAATAAAAGAATCTGTGGTGCAGAGGGTTCATAATCTAGGTTATTATAGATAAGAAGGTTGACTGTGAGCAAAATATATAATATTGAAGTCAAGACATAGTACTGAAGCCCACTGTATATAATCAATAAATGTTAATAAATTTAATATAATGAAATAACAACTAAGGAAATGCAAGAAAATTTAACACATGATTTTTCCTAGCTAACTGATTTGGCTCGACAAGAAATAGACTTCGAATTCTGGGTACTCATCTTTTACATAAAACCCAATTAATTCACTAAGGTCCTTCTAGAGAGTTATTTTCTTATTGTGGTTGTTACTTACAAAATTTGCCCTGCTTTTTCTTCCCAAAATTTAGAAATTTAATCAAATACAAACCTTTCAACAGCTTTTGCTCTATTGCTTTGTCCTCTTTTCTTTATATAACCTGTTGTTTCAAAATTTATTTTATTTCTTTTCTTGACTACTATTGATATAACATGGCATATTTGTGTTGATACATAATTTTTTCCTTTTATCATTACTGATAAGCTGCAGGATTTTACTTAGCATTTTGAAGATAGAATAAA
Organism: Arvicanthis niloticus; assembly: GCF_011762505.2. Lineage (NCBI taxonomy): Eukaryota > Metazoa > Chordata > Mammalia > Rodentia > Muridae > Arvicanthis > Arvicanthis niloticus. Next base: position 14,200,254 of record NC_133433.1, on the reverse strand, counting down.
TAAAATTAAACCATAAATATTCATCTAGAGATGACTAACTTCACTTGGTAACTAGAATTCACTCATATTGCACTTACATTTTAAAATTCATACTTTATTTAAATTTTTTACTGTGTTTGTTTTTGTTTTGTTTTGTTTTTCAGTTTGGAGATTCTTTTTCAAAAAACCTCATGATTTTGAAACATGAAGCCCTGTGAATTTGCTTCATGATTCCTCATTTCTTCCTTATTCATTGTATCATGTTTCTCTCATTCTGGATATTATAAATAAGAACATTTTGAATAGGTTTCAATCATTTTTGAAATCATAGTACATATTGCCTGATATTTCAAAAATTCGATTGGCATTAAATACCCATTTGTATAGAGGAAAATCCTTAGTATAGTCAAAAATTGTCTTTTCAAAATACAATTTTAGGTAACATTTACTGTGGCTTTGGTATATAAATATTGATATTATGAGAGATGTTTGTTTTAGCTTTAAGGCTGTTTCTATAAAATATTTTGGGTACAAAATGGGAATAAAATAAATTGTTTTGTTTTTCACAGTAGTTTCATGTACATATTATCAAACTTGTAATTGATTTGGTGACTGTTAATTGGGTTGTACAGTAAATTCAATTTTGTCTTGTTAAACTTCCAAGTATTTCGAGAAATGAAAGGAAACACAAAGAAATTCTGTTTTTACAAAGTTTAAGAGACAATAAAGAGTTCTGAGTACTAAATTAATTTGAATTGTCATTTGAAATCTGAGTGCCATCTGGTGGCCATTCTGGCCCTGTAGGGATAGATAGAGACATGATTACCAGAAGAGAATTTGTTTTTAATTTTAGTGGATTTGTTAGGAAAGTTTGCCATTCTTAGTTTATTACCGTCAAATCAAAAAAAGATTTAGAGCATAGGCCTCCTATAAGCTGTAGTAAGAAACACCTCAGTTATATGACTTTTAATTTATTTTTCTATCCTTATTCTTTTTAATATTGGCTAGACATATGCAAATGGTTTAATTAAGTAAATGTATCTGCAAAAATGCTCTATAGTATTTTCTAAATTTTTTGACCTCAGTTTCCCATTCTTTCAAAAAATTATCAAATTCTGAAGTTTATCAGTTCTAAAAGGAAACATGACACTTGACCTAAAGAATTCAGTTTACAGAAAGAGTAGAAAATGGACAGTTAAAACTGCAAAGCACCTAGAATATGACCAAGACAGTTGTAAATAATCTACATATATTGCTATAGTAAGTATTCCCAATGACTTATAGGGCAAGCACATTAATTTGCATGTAACATATGGGAAAATCGAATTCCAGTAGAGTTAAGTTGCAGATCCCATTTAGTGAGATAAGCTGATTGTACTTTAAAGGCTCTATTAGCCTTTCTTCCCACTTAGATGGCATTTACTATGTAAAAGGTCTGTTGAGTAACAATGGATATCTAGAGATCTCCAATGTAAGCTGTTTATATGGTATAAATACAAAGAGTACTAGATAGCTGACTAAAACAAGCAAACATAACTTTTCTGAGCATTTTCAATGCCAATTATTTTAAGTAGTTTTGGCTTTGTAGGCCATCCATGTTTGATTTTTGTTACATTTGTGTTACATATTGTGAACTACACACTCTATTGCTGAAGGCTCTAAACACTAACAATAGATGCTACACTTTTTCCTCCTTGTCTTCCTTTCATGCTTGCCTCCAATCACTCCTGGCCTGATAGACCCACAGGAATAATTGCAAAAAAAGGACTCAGGTAACATTCTCTCTCTGACAGAGCCAGAAAGGGGATCATTGTAGCCTACAGTGCTGTAGGGTTAGTTCCTTAACATAGTGTCTCTTTGTATTAATTTATTATAACAACAGCAAATTTCAAAGGACAGCCATATTCTAATATTTTTAATTAGTTCCGTTTAATCAGATGATTGTGTGCACACTTTTTGCAGAGATTTCTTTTTAAATGGGCTCTCTACATTGCAGCATTTAGATGGCTATCTTCTCTTCCAATATATATTTTGTCCTCGGTAATATTGCTGGTTATTAGAACATTTAATTTCCCATTTATTGACCTATTTATTCCATACATAGCTTTAGATTTACCTTATGCACTATTAAAGAGAAACAAGCAGAACCATACATTATTCCCATACTTAGATTATTTTATTGGCATTTAATTAGTATGAACATCACTAAAAATGACTTATGGAATTTGGAAATGTTTTAATCAGTAAAGGATGATTTTAATCAAAATTGTGAATTGCTGAGTTCAGGATCCTAAGCATCCACAAAACAATCTGGGTGGAATAATGTTTATCTGTAGTCCCAGCACTGGAGACAAACACAGGTGGATCCCTTGATCTTTTTCCCAGCTTGTCTATCAAAACTGGTAAACACCAAGCTCAGTAAGAGACCCATCTCAAAAATTAAGGTGAAAAAAGGACTGAAGTAAGACTCAAACATGGATTCCTGTCTTCCATACTTACATCTACACACAAGAGCAATCGAATCCAAATAGATGTGTACACTTAAGCATGTGCACACAAACACACACACACACACACACACACACACACACACACACACACACACATCCACCCAAACACCACCACTAAAATAAAGATAATATTCTGATGGATTAAATGACACAAAAGTGTTAAATTATTAGAAATTTTGCTGGGAGATTTGCATTTGTTTTCAAGGTGAAAAACCTAATCTTACTTTAGTGACCATTGTCTGACGCTTAAAAGTCAGCCACTCCTCATTGTTTTTATTTGTGTCTGCAAATAAATTAATTTACTTAAATAAATTAAATAACATAGTTAACTCTTTGTTCTGAGCTGCATAAACTGACATTTATTTAATGCATATTACTTGATTATTATATTAAAAATTATATTAATTATTTGATAGTAATTTCCCTTAAGATGAAAATATTCCATTAGTAAACTTTCATTACATATAAAGATTTTCTTCACTATATATGACATGTTGACCTTCATGAGACTCCTCTTGGATATTAGCTCAAGACTCCACCTCATGTCATTCTTCCTGGCATTCTACAAAAATGATTCCACTATTTTCATAGGATATCTGCATGCTTTCGTCCTGAGCATCAAGTACAAAATTTGCTAATGTGAGTGCTCAATATTTTTCTGAATAAGTAAATGAAGAAGAAAGTTAATGTGGATCCTGGAAAACTTCATACTTTATTTATATTTTTGGTCTATTTCTAACAATCATTATCCCAATACTTTGATAAATATAGTATTAATTTTTAACATGGTATTTTTGATTTTCTTTTTATCTTACCCAGTGGTACCTACCTCCCTTTCCTTCCTCTTTCTCTCCTTCTTCCTACATTTTTATAATGATTTCTACAGAATTTGTATCATTTCTGTTGATAAGACATAGTATTTTTACATTTTGAAGGCATCATAATAAGGGAAAGTTAGAATTTCAGGAATGAGTTTCTAGCAAGACGCTGAAAAATTATATATCACAAACTATTTTAAACACATATATGAATATATTCATATATATATATATATGTTTTTCAAAATATAGTCATGCTAACTATTCATGAATTCTATAATTGTTTTCATAGTGTGAAGTCTCCTTTGATTATTGTGACAAGAATAAAACAACAAACTTCAACAAACATCAAATGTTGATGGTCCACAAAGCCAAAACTACTTAAAATAATTGGTGTTTTACATAAAATGCTAACAACTGAGAAAAGTTATATTTGCTTGTTTTAGCCAGTGTTTAATAATCTCTGTATCCATATTTTATAAGTGACCTACTTTTAAAGAGTTTTCTACTTGGAATATCACTCAAAAAATATTTGGAGACACATTTTGTGAGTAAATGTCATATAAGTAAGAAGAAGACAGAGTCTCAAAGGAGTAATAATCACTTATCTCACTATCAGATACAGATTATTAATAAGATTTATTTTATAGTGTAATGGGTAAATGATTTTTCTCTCAATATTGGTTCTGAGCTCTGCAAAACTTACCAGTTCTTGCTATTCATATTTACGATAGTTTAATAAAGATGTTATCAACATGAAGGGATAAACTACAATTTTGCACAGTCTTCCACAGAGCACAAATTGGTAGGCACTGCAAATAATAACATAGATCTCAATGGGGATGCTGAAAGCCAAAAAGAGCTGTAAATAGTTCCTTTAAATATAAAAAGATAACTTTTTTGTGAATTTGTGAAACAGAAAGAACTGTGAAAGTTTTCAACTCATTTGCCATAAGAATTTCCCTCTTTGTTTTTTTTTTTTCTCTCAGAATATACATCCCATAGTAAAACTGGTCTACTGTCTTAGCTAGCATTGAACTTTCCATGTGATAATTGCAACAGTGGCATAAATGTAATGGAAATAAAAAAACCACTTACTGCTGAATTTAATCTCTATCCCATAAGACAAAACTCATGTTTGGTACCATTAACTAGGGCAAACTCTTGTGGTTACCTAAGTAATATGTCTTAAGGGAGAAGCAGCGACTATTGTTAAGCTAAATAGACATAGTATTGAATACACTAATTAGTCTGTAAGTTCTTATCTTTATAACTATATAATAGTGTATCTCTCAACTTGTATCAGAGAAAAGTTTCTTTTGTATTAAATGGTAGTCAATATAAATGAGTAGAAAATAGGAGAGTGTGGAGTAATCAGCTTGAAAGAGTGCATCTGTTTTAGAGCTCATACACCTCCAATGTTCAAGGATAATTACGGAAGAGAACACAGAAAAATCATAAGTGCCAGTAGTAGTGCATATCTGCAGTAAAACAGTATTTGCTGGGCATTTTACACATGAACCCAGAGTATCAGTGATTGTGTATATATGACTTACACAACATCAAGCTACTTAAACCCTCAGGACAGATGGAGGAGTAGCTCATGAAGTCACAAACCTAGTAGAAGAGTTACTGAAAACTGCTGCTACTAGAGGGTGGGGCATCAGCTTCTTCAGGGATATGGCAATTGAGAGGTTGCATTTGCTACAGTATATGGTCAATCTAGTTAAAAAAAAAAAAACTAACAAGCACAATCAGCTTCTTGTCACCATGACACAATAAATACATTACTATTAAACTACTAAGTGGACTTATCTTGTATCTTGTATCTAGTATTGTTTATCCCCAATAGTTCATCTCAATATCAAAATAAAACAGTATGCTTTTAAAATTCTCAGTCTCTAAAATTTGAAGCACTTATTTGGCCATGGGTCTCTGCATCTGTTTCTATCAGGTGCTGGGTGAAGCTTTCAAAGACAGTTATGCTAGTCTGCAGCACAACAGAGTATTATTAATATTGTCAGAGATTGGCTGTCTCCAATGTGTGGGTCTCAAGTAAGGCCTGGCAGTGGTTGGCCATCACCTCAATCAGTGCTCCATCTTTTTATTCTTTTCTTTCTTTCTTTCTTTCTTTCTTTCTTTCTTTCTTTCTTTCTTTCTTTCTTTTTTTATTTTATTTACATTTCAGATGCCATCCCCTTTGCCCATTTCCCCTCCTTAGAAAAACCCCTATCCCAAGCCCCCTTTTCCTTTTTGCTTTTATACATTTTTTTTTAAAATGTTAATCAAAGGCTTTACAAGTTTGGTAATGCTCAATCAGAAGTGTAACCCAATACCCAACCGAGATATATAAACTATCTTTGACTGGTGGAGACATGTGAACATCTGCCTCCATGCCCCCCCCCCTTTCTCTCTCTCATCACCTAGCTTCACCCTTCCTGTTAAAATAAAACTTTTCTCTCAAAATGCAATTAGAGCATACTTATTCCTAATTGTACCAGTGAGGTACAAGATAGTCCTAATACCCAGTCCATCATTTTGTTGACTAACCAGAACCTTTGTCATCTCTCCTAACTAAAACACTTAGTTTTGAACCTGGCTTTTTTCTTGGCTTTAGAATGAATGTCAGCTGTCAACTATCCACTCAGATCTTTTCTCTCAAAGTAAATAGCCAGGATTGGCTATGAGACTATAGGTCTTCAACCCCGTCAGAAATCCAGAATGACTGAGTTAACTGAAATTATGGGAAGCACTAAGCATAGCTTCTAAAACTTAGCCAATTTATAGAGACCACTGAACACCTGGAAAGCCCCTATACTACCGAACGTTGGAGCATCAAATCTTCAGCCTTCTGGCCCAGAATCATCTGACAGGCCTTAGTGATGCAGAATTTTTAAGGGCTAATTACTCTGTCTAGGCAGATATAATCAGTCGACTATTCTTACAGTGTGTCCTTTTCTGGACAGTAATTTTTCTGTAGATGGAAAGAGGCAATTCTTGCCTAGTGGCTGTCACCACACAACTGGATCCATCTTTATCTCTGTACTTCTTTTAGTTAGGAAAAAATTTGGGTCAAAGATTTTTGTTACCTATAGAGTAAACTAACCTAAGTCCATAGAGGCCCACAGAGACTGTACCACCAACCAAAGAACATGCATGTACTGGACCTAGCCCCTCTAAACTGATATACCAGATATGTAGCTTTATTAAAATATGGGTCCTGAACAATGAGAGTAGGAGCTGTCTCTGAATCTGTTGCTTGCTTTGGGATCACTTTCTCATAGCTGTGCTGCCTTGTCTGGCGTCAGTGTGAAAGGATGCACTTAGTCCTCCTGAGACTTAATATACAAGGGTAGCTTCGTACCTGTGAGGGTACCCTTCTCTGAGAAAAAGGGGGTGGGTGACTGGGAGAGGTGTGTGAGGGTAGAACTAAGAGGAGAAAAGGGAGAGGGCTACAATCAGACAGTAAATAAATAAATAAATAAATAGATAAATAGATAAATAAGAAAAAATTTTAAATTTTATATGTTCAGTTTTTTAAAAATACCTAACTTCTTTAAAACTCCAGTTTGTCAACTGTGGGCTCTTGTAAAATCAAAAACATACTTCTTATTCAAAGTTGAAAGAAACAGGATGCAATCATAATTATATTAAAACAAGGCCAAACTCCAATAGTATATGAATAACTCAATGATTGGTATTTGTAAATTACATATGATCTTCTGAGACACCAAAGGCTTGGTTGGCCCCATCTTTATAACATATAGCTTGTCTTATAGACCCAAGATAAGTCCACTAGACACAACCATCTGTTCTTAGAGGAAATTTCATGTAACTGGCTCCTAACATATGTTGGAAATGCTACAGTTATTGAAGCTGCATTTATATAAAGGTCTTTCCTGGTCTCCTTCAGTGACAAGCTTCAGCTTTTCTCCTTTACCTCTTCAATCTCTCAAGTTCCATGTTTGCATAAATGCTTCTCTAGTACAGGGCAACTCTTACATATTAGCAAGTTAGAGTACTAACTTGGGATGAAGTCTTTGACCACTGCATGGCACAGCTTCTGTGTGCTGATTCTGAAGAAACAGTTTCCCAGAAGATTTTGACTGAATGATTGTCGTCTCTTATTAATCACAGCCTAGTACTCAGCTCCTGCTGACCAGAATCCATATATTCTTAAGTCAAATATATCACACAAATGGTTCTGGAAGATTCTGATAGAATATACCTGCATTTCTTTCAACATTCTTATCTTCAATACTACCCCCATAAAAAATTCCAGGAATCTTTGAATATTCAATGGTTTTCTGGACCAAAACTTCTATAATTCTCCCTAAAACATGATCAAGTCTGTATACCCATAATTTTGGTACAAATTTTTATACTAGTTTTTCTCTTCTGTTGATGTACAAACAACTGTACATGACTTTAAACAATTTAGCAACAAATAGGTTCATTTAGCTTTATGGCTTATAGTCTGTCATGAAGTCAGAGCAGGAACCCAAGACAAAAACAAACACTACTTACTGGGTTATTCCACATAGTTCCATAGTTACCCAGCTTGCATTTTTATGCAAATCAAAATTCTAATTCTCACAGGAAAGGTCAAGAAAGAATGATAACTAAAAAGAAACATGCAGAGAGAGGGTCGGTCAGTTCCATTGAGTTAAGTGAAAAGCAGTTCAGTTTAGTGGAGTTCAGTTCAGTTCATCCAGTCATTGCTGTCAATACAGTTCAGTTTACACAATGTCAAGACAGTTTTTCTAAGCAGAGCAATTCAGCAAGAAGCCAAGAAGTAGCCAGATTTAATCAATCAGTTTGGCGATAGTTGGAGGTAGAAGAGCTGAGTTGAACTAGCCAGCCAACATTCAGAAAGAAATAAAGTGTGTGCGTGTGCTGCATTAAGCCTCTGAGATGACAATTATATGAGATAAATAAAAGTTACATTTACAGGAAGATGTTTTTGTTTTTGTTTTTTGTTTTTTTTGTTTGTTTGTTTGTTTTTTGTTTTGGTGGGACATTGCAAGAATAGTGGTTGAATATCGATTCACTGGGAGGTCAGTAGGATTGGGATGCATGATGTGAAATCCACAATAAATGCAAAGTCAAAAAATAAACCAGTGTGTGTGAAAGAGAGAGAGAGAGAGAGAGAGAGAGAGAGAGAGAGAGAGAGAGAGAGAGAGAGAGAACTCACTTTTGTGTACATTCATCAGTGTTTGGAAGGGACATTAAATTTATATTAACCTCTTATGACAAGTGAAAAATGAATGCACATTCTTATCCCAGATAGCACAAAGTAAATAAAGTATCTTTTCTCTTATACTATGATGTGAATTAGCTGCAAACAATGTCTCCTAGGTGTGAATAACTATGCAAACAAGCAAAATCTGTTGAATATTATTACTTTTAGAATTGTCAGTCAAATGTTAATTATGTTTGATACCAAAATACTCTTGTTAGCTCCTGGAATTTTTTCAAACTGTCTGAGAGAAGCCAAATATGGAGCCTTAATTGTCACTTAATATGTGACCTGTACATTAATCCAATACCTGACATCCATGTAAACCCAAATTATGAAAATCTATTTTTGAAAGGCAACATAAGAATCATTTCTAGAAGCCTCTTATGCAGTTGTGTCTGGCATAGTGCACTGCTGCCTTTCTCCTCCTCTGTCCAGCATTTATCTAGGCTACAACTCCACCTGCCACCCTCCTCTTCCTAGCCTGGCTGCCTCCATTGCTGTATGTAATCATTCTCTTGATCTCTGTGTTTGGGCCTAATCATTCTAGCACACTCTGTGCATGAGACAACGCCAATGTACTTGGCACCTGGGAATGCAGCAATGTTATTTGCTACAAATTTCACTGCAGTCTATACCATACAGAGCCAATGACAGTTGCTTAGGTAGTCAGAAATGTTTGTGTTGAATGGTTCACAATACACAACCTCTCCACTACTGGTGACATGAATATAAATAAAACCTTTTAAATTTTTTGTTTTGTTTTTGTCTGTTTCTATTGACTTAATTGAATGTATAAGGCTGGCAAAGAACAACCTGTTATGTAGAGATTGGGTAAAATCAGTGACTAGAATACATAGGATTGAACCATAGAAAGTAAACACTATTGAGCCAACCAATAGCATCTAAACAGATTTGGGGAAGATGATTTAATTTTTATAATTGAAAGGTAAATTTAGACTTGCTATGGAAAAATGCAATTACTGCTTACATTTTGTTCAATGAATTTTATCCTCTTGAAGAAGCCCAATTTTAAGAGAAACTGAGAAGATTGTACCCTACCATGCCTTCTATAATTTTTTGTTAGTTTTTCAATACTAGACTCAGTTACCGGAAGCAATGGTCCCTACAAAAGGAAAAACACTTTGATTTTCAGTGAGATTAATGTACTAGGCAGCCTTCTGCTTCAAGAAAGATGTAGCTTCCCAGTTTGAGAAAGTTAAGAAGCAAGGCATGTGTACTTGGCTTATAATTTTCCATCAAAATCTTTCATAATATTTAAGGAAAGGTTAGTAATTTTCTTAGTAAAGTGAAAATAGAAAGCCATACATGAAAATAATGAAAATGCCCTTGCCATTTTTTTTAAATCTCTGTCCCACTCCTAAGTCCTTTCTAACTGCACTTAGTTTCTTTTGGTGACATACTTAGTTTAACTAAGGCCATCTGTGTTGCCACTGGATAGGTAGTACTTGTTGGGTTCTCCAAATCAGATGGGTTTCCTTTGCTTATAGAGGAAGTAGACATGATTTCCCATACCTAGAAAAGAATCTATCTCTCATTGGCTTCTTCTTGAACAGGAGAAATTATATTTTTTAGGTGAGTCTCATTAGATATATTAATTGCACTTCAGTATAGTCCCCATACCCAGTAGTAGATGGCCAATACAAAAGAAGCTCAATACTATATTAACAGATTTTTCTCTCAAGTTGCTTTGCTTAGGCTATTTTACTTTGTCTTATTATTCTATTGCTTGAATAATTTGGTTTTTATTTTTTGTGTTTTCATAGCTTTATGTTTTGTTTTTTTCTTGCTGTGTGTGTGTGTGTGTGTGTATGTACACACATGTAAGTGTTTCTTGGCTTTATTTGTGTTATTTGGGGTTCTTTGTTCATGTTACAAAGTGAGAGCAAGTTACATATCACAATTTGAACATTACAAAGAACATTACAATTTGAACATCACAAAGAACGTGGGGAGATGAAGAGTGTCTGGGAGGAGTTGTAGGAGAGAAGAGTATAACCTGCATAGTGTATGAAAACATTTTTAGTAAAAATATTTTGATACTATTGTTTTTAAAAGTCTTCTTTGAAATTAGAATAGAATTTTCTCTGATAGTTTAAGTAAGTTTTATAACTGTTGTGTATGTGATAAAAGAAAGTTAAACTAATCTACTATTTAAAACATTTAATATATAATTCTTATTAGCATTCCTTTTAAGGCATTATTTCTGCAAGTACTGTTTTAAATAGTCTATTGAATATTGAATACATGAGATTTTTATATTTAAAGGATATTTTAACCTTTAATATAATTTATGGTAAGTGTTCCACATAATGGCATAATCCATACAGTGGGGAATGAGACAGCAGACAGAATTCATACCCTGCCAATGACTAAAATAAGCAAGGGGAAATGAATGTTAGTGTCCTGGAATCATACAGCACATAATTACAAGATAAAAGTCCTGAAAAATAAAAATGGATTTTACTTTGAAAATTTGTTTCGTTATAATTTTATTTCTCTTTCAAGTTTCTCTTGCATTTTGAAGTGTCCTATACCAGAGCAAAATCATAGAGTATGACATACATGCTTAAGCAAATGCCACAAAGCATAGAGAAAAGAAAAATAGAAACAAAGAGTAGAATTATGGTTGTCACAAGAACAGGGAAGAAATGCAGAGATAAAGGTCAAAGGGTTATGGTTATGTCAGATGAATATGTCTAGTGACCAAATAGATAGGCCAAGGATAAAAGTTAATAATATTGTGATTTATCAAAGATTTGCTTGAAATATGGATTGTAGGTCCTTTTACTAGGAATGTAGGTGATTATTTGACTTGATTAATAGTATTAATTTTCTTGATTTCAGCAATTATTTTAGTGTGTAAATTTATACAAAAATATCTCATTGTAAAACTTAAATACATGCAATAACATGTAAAAATAGCAAATGCTAATTAAATTAAAAAATATAAAAATAAGGTTGCTTTTTAGGAGTAATTGTTGCAAGACATATCGGATGGCTAAATTGAAATACATATATAATGTAACATAATTAAGCATGTACACATACACACACACATACACACACACACAGACTCACATACACACAATGCTAGAAACTCTTCAGGATTCTGGGTTACTTTTACCTTGCTTCTTGCAGTGTAGTGTCTATTTCTTAAAGTAAACTAAACATGTAATGACAACATGTCTCAGCAATTCAGGCACCAAAATCAATGGTCCACATTCATTGGAGTAGATCATTATAAAAATGAATGCCAAGCCACAATTGATGAAAAATAAAAATGACGGAGTGTATCACAATAGTCTTGGATGCAGGATTTCTATCCATTCTTCAATTACTTTAAAAGTAAGTTATAACAGAAAATTATACCAAACAAAATATCCCAGTGGGAACTATATTTCAAAATGATCTCTGAATAGTCAGAAATAATGAATGTTTAGAGAATCATTACTAATTGTGTAAGTAAAAACAGAAATTGCAAACACATTATCCACACCATCCAATAAATGACATCTAGGATGTTATCTGCTGAGAGAACTACAACTCGGCCTCATTAGTGGAGAGAATGAAAAAGGCTATGGCTTGTCAAAACCTTTGAAATCTTTGCAGTGTTATCCCACTTGCAAGTTAAGGAAGCTTTGGCATTATTTCATGGCTAAATACTCTGTGTCACAATACAGAACTTTTGGGTCTAGAAAGATGGCTCAAAGGTTAAAGCAGTTGCTGCTCGTACAGAGGGCTTAGGTTTAGTTTGCAGTACTCACGTGATGGCTCACAACTATCTGGACACAACAGTTTTAGGGCCTGTAAGCCTGTCTTTTGTCTTTGTGGGCACCAGTTATGTACACAGTGAACCTAACTAGATTGGAGCAAATACTTTTACATGTAAAATAGAAATAAATAAATCTTTTGTTTAAATAAGAACTGACCTTTGTTTTTCTAACAGCAATATCAGTGGTTGAAGCGTCAATGTTTTTCTAATATTTCTTAATTAGTAGTATGAATAGGACTACTTTTCAGCTATTTAGATAAGAGGCTGTCATATAAGATAAACAATAAGTATAAGGAACAAGAGTGTTTTATAACTGACAGTAAGCCTGCACTTTGTTTTGGAGGGGAGCCCCATCTCTTCATAAGTCTTTAGGAAGACAGTCTGAATACAAGATTAACTCAACCTTCACTTGATGGGAGCTAATTTTTTTATTTACTACTTTTATTTTTTACAGTTTAGTTGTCAACCCTCCCATAGTTCTACATCCCATTCCTCCTCCCCCCATCTGCAAGAGGATGTCTCATCCCACCTCAACAGGCCTCCACACTCCCTGGTGCCTCAAGTTTCTTAAGGTTTAGGTATACCTTCTCTCACTTAGGTCAGACCTCAAGAATCCAGAAAGTGTTTCAGCATTACTTAGTAGTATCTGCAAATGCAGTTGCTTACAAAATGATGTCTGAATTTTAAGGTACATCATGATTATTTCGATGCATGTCAGTGAGGCATGAGTGACCAGCCCTTACATTAGCTCATCTGGTCTTCAGACCAATGCTGCTAATATTAACTAATGATTTGACTAGTAGCTGCTATGAGCGACTAGATATGACAAGTAGAATCTCCAGAAAAGCAATGTGTGCCTATGGGAGCTCAGAGACAAAAAGAGGAGCTGCTGCAGACGACAGCCGCAACAGTTTCTATAACAATGCTTTATGTCCACTGAGCTGAATAAAGGTATAATACACTATTTTCAAATAAAATTTCAATAAATTCTAACATTCCCACAGAGAAAGCAACATAGTACAATTTAATTTTACTGACGTTCCAGTATTACAACATAAAGGCATGATATTTTTCATCCCATTCTAGGTTATATTATTGTGTCTCCTCCATGAATCACCTTATTGATTCAGGTTCATAAATTGCATAAAGACCAGGCTCATAAAAAACTACAGGGATAGCTACAGAAATTGAGTGCCTGTCCATTCCTCTTCCTCCAAGACTGAAACTCTTAAAGTTGCTCTTGTGCCCTGTTCCCACATCCTTGTGTCCTGATTTTCTTGTATGCAACTTGTTAAGAGTGTTGTTTCTACTGGTCTTCATATGAGGTCATCCTCCTCCTCAACTTCTTCCAGCCTTTTCCCAATTCAAACAGAGGGGTCCCCAACTTCAGTTCATTGGTTGGGTATAAGTATCTGCCTCTGTCTCAGTCAGCTGCTTGTTGGCTTCTAGTAGGACAGCCATGCTTTGGACCTGTCTGTAAGCACACTATAGCATCAGTAATAGTGCCTTGGAGCATCCCCTTGAGATGAATTCCAAACTGGCCCACTCGCTGGACCTCCTTTACCTCAATCACTTATGAATTTTTGTCTCTATAGTTCTTTTAGACAAGAACAATGTTGGGTCAGTGTTTTCGACTGTGGGATGGCAACCTCATCCCTCTACTTGATTCCCTGTCTTACTAATGAAGGTAGACTCTGAATTCTAAGAGACATATCAGTATGGCTTCAGATACAGACACGGTAGTTTCTCATGAGGGCTAAACACTTGAGAACTTTCAGTTCCTATATCTGGCATCAGGAAAATGGAAATATATTTTGACAACAAAAGACACTAGAAGAGAAGGTTGTAGGTAGTTTAGTTACTTTAACTCTAATACATATCAGGCAAAACATCCATCATAGAAAGCAACATAAAATCTAGCTTTGGCTTAATGTTTCAATGTAAAACTTCTTAGCTAAAATTGAAAACAGGTTAGGATAAGATGATATGAGCAAAGGCATACATAGATTATGCCTTACAGAGAAGAAGTTACACCCTATCATTCATTTTTATGGTACTTTAAAAGAGGCACAGTTGGGGTGGCTGGAAAAGAAACAGAGTAGCTATTATCTGCAGATATGGCTACAGGAATCTGTTAAGAAGAAACAGAGGTATCAGAGATGATGCTAATATTAGCTACTTTAAACAATTTTTTATACTTTTAAATGTTTTGCCTTTAATTTGACATTAAATGATATAAGTAATGTCAAAACCTGTTTAAAGGTATAAAATTTAAATATTTAGGAGTAACTGAGATGTTGATGGCAAAATATTTAAAGTCCCCCCATCACACACACACACACACACACACACACACACACACACACACACAGAGAGAGAGAGAGAGAGAGAGAGAGAGAGAGAGAGAGACAGAAAGAGAGAAAGAGAGAGAAACAGACTGTAAATTCAACATCTAACATGAAATTTCAAGAGAATTCTATGTATCAAGAATATCATCAGACACCAAGGTAATCATATGTGATGAAACAGCAAGTGATGGCACTGATACTTCTGCAAACCATGTTATACTGTGAAGGTAGGGCTTAAGTTCCTGAGAATCATGGGTACAAGATGAAAGTGAATGGGAAAGCACTTTCCCTCCCAGTATTTATATAGAGATCAGCTTATTTTGACTCTAAAATCATACATACTATTCATGGGACAAAGTAAGATCTTTAACTTTATTGTATGAATGTAGAATTTTTAAAGTATCATTTAATATTAACAGTGGTAAACAATATTGAAAGAAGATACTAAATATCTTCTGTCTACAGCCAAGGATGTGCTTCATCCTTTGTCTCATGAGTTCCAGACTGTTCTTTTATTGGCTCATGAACTAATCTCTCTCTCTCTCTCTCTCTCTCTCTCTCTCTCTCTCTCTCTCTCTCTCTCTCTCTCTGTGTGTGTGTGTGTGTGTCTGTGTGTGTTGCTCTTGCTCTCTTGTTTTCTCACTCTATCATTTTAAATATTAACATATCTGTCTCAGTTACTTTATGAAATAATGTTTGAGAACTTCATATATCCACATTATTCCAGGCCTCTTTCTCTCCTCTTTAATTTCTTCCCTGCCATCCTCGCAACTATTCCTCCTGAACTTCATTGGCTCTGAATAGAACAATTAATTCCTATTTTTTAGCCACAAAGGTGAGTCTAGTAAGTACAAGGTTATACATTAACACATTTTAAATTTAGAAATGCATGTAAATAATCTTGTAGCCATCAACCAAAAGATAAAAAATGTTGCCTGAGTTTGCTTTGAACAAGAATTCAGTGAATTTTTATAACTATAGAAATATATGATATACTGCACTCATAGCTAATACAGGGTTTTTTATCAAAATTACATGATATGGGTCATTATGAACAGTATGATTTTCAAAATATAATTTGTCTATATTTTTTTAAAGCACAAAAGGATTATTAGAGCCATTCTATTGCCTCAGACAATTGTGTCAAGGACAGAAAGTCCACCCTTTGCTCTCTTTTTTATCCTTAAAAATATTTTATACTGATATTTTATTTAGAGTAAGTTAATTATATGTAAAAGAACTTTCAAAATATTATAGGAAACTCATGCATCTTGAAAGAACATTAAATTATGTTGAAGCCATTGTTAAATGTTCCTGGTAGAAAGAGATTACCTATAAATCTGTCTGTATGAATTTACTTATTCATGAGAATCTTCAACCACAATGAACTACTGGGAGATTAAGAACTGAATGAACCAGTACTAAAGCACTTAATTTTATCTTTTGAAAAAAAAAAAAAAAAAAAAAAAAGAACCACATTTGCCACAGTGGAAGGACAAATGCAAAAGGATCCCAGACACAGTAGATGCCCAGGCCAACAAGCTGTTACCTCCAGTCATCACCAAATGTAGCTACCAATAAAGTGTCATCTTAGGTAGATATTATGAGACCTGGAAATAAAGGGTCTAGATTATAGGAAAATAATAAAAGCTTGATATAGAGAAGATGAGCACTAGCTAAAGAGAGGAAGAAAAGTGTGGTTGGAAATGTGAAATTGACACCAGGATATATTTGTAACAAAAATTGAGCCTTTTCCTAATGCCATTGCCTATACAACATCCATGTGAGTATGCTGAGAACCCATGTATACAAATTAATGTCTTCAAATTAGGAACACTAGCATACTTCCACCAACATGTGTAGACTGATACAAAAGACAATACAAAGGAAGAAGCCACATTATCTTAGTCAAGATGATGATATCTTATTGCTTTATCTCTTTAATTTTTGTTCTTTACAGTTTTGCAGTTTAACTATTGGGTTACTGTGTTTTAACCTGAATCTTTCTGAGGAGGATTTTTATGGTAGCTCTTCCATTTTGTACTCTGTGATTATTCTCCTCAGCTAGAGTAATCTCTCCACTATTTCTCATAACTCCATAACTTCTTTTTATAGTCTCACTTTACTCCTTTCCTTCTCTTTTCCCTTTCCTTCCTCCTTTTCCAAATTAATGTTGATACATTAATTTCTACAGACTCTAAAACCAAACCGTACTATGTCTATTTCTGAACATCAGCAGAGATACAAGTGAGTTGCACAAATGCCTTCTGCAGGAAGTCGACATGGAAGCTGCTATAAATTATCATGAATAATACTGCTTTACCTCCCAAATATTTGGAGCAAAGAAAAATCACTAATAAATAAAACTAATGAACAAAACCAGAGGGAAAATAATTTAAAAATATAAGAGATAGATTTTGTCCCAGTAGATGAACAGAATACAATAAAGAAACAACTATGAGATAACACACTATGATACTTCTACTCTTCCCAAATCCTCATTATCAAAAACTAAAGAGGGTGAGATTAGCTTAAATATAGAAAATGATATCAGAGCCTTATTTTTAAAAAGGAATTATGGCAATATAGAATATTCAAATGAAGATTCAAATAAGACAATGAACCAAGTAAAAAAGTCAATGTAGGACATGCACAAAAGGTTATATCTTGGAAGCCTGCTGTGTTCTGAAGAGTAAACAGCTGGAGTGGATTTGTGTGAGAGGGAGTTGGGTGGAGCTAAGAGGAATGGAGGGAAGACAACTGTATTTGGGATGCACTGTATAAATGAAGACTATTTTCAATCAAAATAAAGAATCTCACCTAAGTACATAAAAACATTGATTGCTTTGAGAAGATTCAAAAACAGAGGAAAGCTTGTCAACTATTGAGGTGCTGAAAAAGACTCAGAAGTACTAGAAATTTAAAAACTAATACTAAACAATGCAGAAACCATTACCAACAGACAGACTGAATCTGTAAAGTTTATTCCATAGATGAAAGACACAAAAAGACAATAGAACATTCAGACACATATAAAGGAAAAATAAAGAATAAATATGACCAAAATTTCCAGAAATTCTATGAGATATTCAAAAGAACAAAGCTAAGAATATTTCTGGTAAAAGATGAAGCTAAGATAAATTGTTTAGGCATAGAAATTTTCCTCAATAAATTTATTGAAGAAAATCCCTCAAAGTTAGAAAAATACATATACATCTAAACTTAATGGGCATTTAGGACCATAGATACACATGATAAGAAAAGTATGTCTAAATATAGCCAATATGAGATACCAAAACTAATAGAAAAGAAACATAATAGCAGAAACTCTACTGTGTGGTCAAAGAAAAACGGGATATGTACTGACATTGCAGACAAAAAAAATGCATCTATGTTAAAATTCAACAAAGTTTATTGATGAGAATTTCTGTCTTACGAAAACCTCAATTTTAGGAATCTGGAGTCAAATTATCTTCAGTTTCTTAAAATTGACTTATTACTCACCTCTGTGTCTGCCCTAACATCACTGTGACTATCAGGGAAATCCTTCTGGAATGTATCAAAAGACTTCCACTACACCAGAAACAGAAGCCAAAACAAAGAGTCAGGATTTCAGCAAAGATCTACCTGACAATTTTTCCAATGTATTTGAAGTGTGTCTTGGCTTAAGAACTTGTATTTCAATGATTGTGAAAACTTCATGAATCAGTTGCCAATTTGGAACTTGGCATTTAAGTTTAGCAATCCAATTGTGTTCATGTTCAGGACACACTATTTTATTCTCCTTGAATAGAGAGCTGTTGTTTAATCTTTAAGCAGATAAAATATGATAGAGAGGAATTTGGGAAGATGATCATGCAAAGGAAAATCTGTATAGAAATGCTATGTTGCAACAAGTTCCGTTACATGTTAATTACAAATGAAACAAAAAACCTGATGTTACATACTATAAAAATTTGAAAGAAGCCATGCATGGCAGTTCTCAGTTGATTTCAGTACAGTTGTAGAACTCATCTATATTGGTGGGTTTTTACAAATTCAATCTTTGAATTAATTCTCTTATTCAGTAAACATGATGAGTGAAACACATATTATACGTCAATGTATTAGCATTCATGTTTTCGTGTTGTTTTTGTTCCTTGACTAGATTTTTGATCATAACCCTTGAGTTAACTAATAAAAATATCCAGGAATGATATAACGACATTCACTTGGTATGTTTCAATTGATGAAAAGCTCTGAATTTTGGAATATATCTTTTAAACTTGATAACATATTAGAAATGAATATCAAGTTTTGAAAAGTCTCCAAATGTTCCAGTTCTTAATACAAAACATGTGTATTAACATGGAACCTCTGATTTCATGAACCATCATTTATTCTGGTTGATCTGAAGATAGATTTCCCCAGAACACCATGAATCCATTATATACATACCAGTTGATGAAATTATATGTGTAAGAAAAACTTTTGTTGATTTGATTTTAGTTAGTTCCACATGTGTCAACAAACCTCCGATAGCAACACATTATTATATTTCTTTCTTCATACCTGTAGGAAATGCTTCCTGGGGTTCCTCTGTAAATACAATCTGCATTTATTTCCTTATTTTCCTTCAAAACCTTGAGGGTAGAATATATGATGTAGGTGCGGATGTGTTAACAGTGGAGAGTCAGTGTCCAGGAATGTCATGAAATCCCTAAGCTTCAAAAGAAACAATCTAAACATTCCTTTCTAAGGACAAGTCATTGCATTAGTTTACCTCCCACTACTTCAAAGGGCCCTAATGAGAGGTACTCTCCTCACTCTAAACCCATCACTTTGAAATTATGATCAAGTTCTGTTTCATAGCTTATCCATAATTGCATTGATAATTTAGTAGTAAATCTTTGCACTCGAAGTATTCAAATTATTTGTGACTCTTTTTATATTTCTAATCTTATACTAGAAAATGAACAATGATAAATACTGACATTTTAGGTTTTCCTCAATATGACAATATTCTCAAACATCTAATAGTGGTCTTATTATTTTCTGTATCACAATAAAGTTTATTATGCACATATTCCTATCATATTTCAAGATCTGAGCTATTGCCCACATATTGTGTAGGAACAACTATCATTTCATCTTTAAAAAAAAGAATAAAAGTATGGAAAATGTGTGATCTTTCAAGTTTCAAAGAAAGATCTGTTGTTAATCAGATATCATTTTATTTAAATTTTGTATTTAAAAGTTCACGTAAAAATACTAATGTCAAATGAATTTTGAGTCCTCAAAGAAAAACATATTTTAAAAGCTTAAATCAATCAGCATCTTTTATATCATTGTCTTCAGTTTTTGTCCTAGGTGCAGTAGGGAGACCCTGGTACCCTTCTGCAGATTTTTTTGTATGGTCTTGTAATTGCGCCAAATGTTCCTTTAGTTCTATTGTTTGTTTGTTTTGTTTTGTTTGTTGTTGTTTTTTGTTTTTCTTCTGTTTTACTGAGGCCTTTCTTTTAAGGAGAAACTGCACTGAAGTTCTGTTATAGATTGCTTTTCAGACAAGATCTAATGTCTCTCAA